>NC_134456.1:235943279-236278795 GCF_047948215.1 Lycorma delicatula
TAGATAATAATCTAATTCTACACTTAATCACGTTCAAGAATATGTACACGGTTTTAAGCCCATTGTGTTTAAAAACCGTATTCGGTTTAACCGAATAAATAATAAAATGTCAATACAGATAATATTTTCTAATATCATTTAGTATTTAGTATCGTTTAAAAACACTATAATCCAACGGTGCTTAATTAAAATTTTTATATACAGAGAAAAATACATAATTAGTTTTTACTATTAACCTTCTCTTTCGCCCTTCCAGCGTTGTTGGAAGATTCCAGCGTAATGGACAGATTCGGCAACCAAATCCCTTGCTTTCTGCCATCTTTTGATCACTACCGAAAAAACAACTAAACCGCTTTCATATTCCTTCCACCGCCAAAGGACCGGAACGCAAAAACCAAATCCTTCCAATAATAAACATGAGAATATATTACCACCGCTAACTAAATAACATAACCCGACCGATAAAAGAAAGACACAGCAGCAAGGGAATTTGTCCAGGTTCTGCGATTAGTAGAAAAACAATAATAAACTCACGCTACACTTGCGTCCGTTCCACTAACTATACTAAAAAAGAGAACAAGGAACTTTCCATATACACGCGCAGTAAAAATAAAACTACTTCCAGGGTCGGCACTGCGAGAGCGACAGTGCTCTCTCTCCCTCGCAGCGTCGCATGCAGCTTCCTATGTGCATCAGCTAAACAACAGCCGCTGGAACTGTGAAGCGCACAGTTCCATACAACGATTTTTGTATCTTTTAATAACCTGGCGATTGGCTACTGTCATTAAGGTTAATGATTATATAATGTACAAGTATAAAGAAAGAAAGAAAGAAATAAGGATTCATTATACTAAATGTTATCGATAATATAAAGTGGAAATAGTGGTGCTGCAGTTCCACAGTGCTTATACGCAAGCCGCCACGGCGTTTATGAAAAGATCAGCAGCATAGTTCAGAACGATGACGTGGCCTGAAGGCGAGCGCCAGGCCGGGCGCTCGCCTTCAGGCCACGACTATCGAATGCTTGTGTTACTTTTATACACAGCATTTTATTGCAAATTCAGTCACCGGCTTTACACATACATCATTGTTCCACCTAATAAACTTTGCGTGTTTATTACAGTAGTTTAAAACTGAGTTTAGAAGACAATGAATTCATTTTTCTTAGTAAGCTTGAGATAGAAATATTACCGTTTTTTATGTATGGTTGAAGTATTTTTGGAAATTATTTAATATTTATGATAATCTACAACTATTTTGTTATGGCAGAGATCAATAAACACTTTTATTTTCATTTCAAAGTTTTTATTTAAGATCTGAATTATCACTTTTGTTATTTATATTTTAATCTTCTCTAATGAAAGTATACTTCAGTTAAAATTTGAATAAATCAAGTTTTAAATAATGAATAGACTGTAATAAAATTGTATAAATATTAATTATATGCGTAAAGATTATTTTTATAAAAGTTTTTGTTTATTGTTGTATATTTGAATTTATAATTCCTTCTTTAGTAAATTTGAATTGAAATGAAGTTTGAATAGGCAGTGAAGTGGTATATTTTCTAACAAAACAAAACTCTAAGCTGCATAAATTAGCAATATTATTATTGTACAGTTTTTTCTTATGTTTCACAATCTGGATTTAAGAGTATGTATATATATATATATATATATATATATATATATATACTCTAGCATCCTATTCGCGGCTTCGCCCGAATTATACGGTTATTTGCGTTTCGCGTCGCGGTCAGGGGTTTATAGCCGGGCATGGTTCGTTTCGCTCGCCCTTCCCGTTTGGCCAGAGGGCTCTGCCTCCTGGATCCCTCTGTGTTCATTAAACTTATGCTTGTGAGAATGATAATGATAAAAATTTAAGCTTATTCAATTTTAAAAAATATCAGTGTATTGTAATTTTTTGGAGCAAAAGTTCAATCAATACAGGACCTGAGTGATCTGAAGAATGCGGGTTTCAAAATATTTGGCTTTCATGTTAAAAATATTAGTGTAGTTTGTAACCGTACTTCGTACCGGTAAAATATTTTTTTCTTGTTATTAGCGTTACCCAAAAAACACGTTTAGGAGATGACCGTACTTTGTTTCTTATTTTTGAAAAAAATCTTTTTATCTTTTATTTTATGATTTTTAGTCGACTAACCGGGAGATATCTGCAGCCACTCGCATCGCACGTACAGTAACAGAGCCGGTTATTGTGTCGGTTGAACGTCAGCGCCGTACACCGTCGTACCCCTTAAAAATTCGAACTAACAAAAAAATCGAAAATTATTTTTAGATATTTATTTAAAATAGAATTTACAACCCCAAATCTAGTGAAGGGGTTTATTTAGTATAGTCGGAAATGGTAATATCTTAGACAAGCATTGTTCAATATGTTTTACCTTTTCTTCACCCGTTTAAAGGTCGCGATTTTCAACATATCTACAAATTTTGTTTTTAAATATTCACATGAAGATAATACGCACTAAATATCAAGTTGATATCTTTATTTATTACCGAGAAATTAATAAAAAATAGTCTTGTTTCAAAACAAATTAAATTTTTTAAACGTGGAATTTCAAAAAAATCTGTAAATTAATCTTTGGGTATTAACTTGAAGATTATACTCACCAAAAATCAAGTTCATTCATTACGACCAAATTAAAAAAAGCCGGGTTTCAAAAAAAAAATCAAAAATCATATTTGACCTTCAAAATCGGAATTACAAAAAAAAAATCTAGAACCTGGTTTATACATATCCATATGAAGATTACACACTCCAAAAATCAAGTTGATATTATCGTTTGTAACCGAGAAATTAAAAAAATAATCGAGTTTTACAAAAATATTAAATATTAATTTTACCCTTTACACTTGGAATTTCGAAAAATCCTTTCTTAGTGTCAATATATACCATAAGAAAAATGTGTTTACAAATTTTCATCTACATTAGTAATTTTTGCTGGGCGTTGATTAGAAATCACTATCGATTTGCCGTTTTATATATATATATATAATATGGACTTCAAAAAAAGTGTTATAGTCATGATACCAAAGAAAGCAGGGCCAGATAAATGTGAAGAATACAGAACAATTAGTTTAACTAGTCATGCATCAAAAATCTTAACTAGAATTCTATACAAAAGAAGTGAGAGGAGAGTGGAAGGTGTTAGGAGAAGACCAATTTGGTTTCAGGAAAAGTATAGGGTCAAGGGAAGCAATTTTAGGCCTCAGATTAATAGTAGAAGGAAGATTAAAGAAAAACAAACCAACATACTTGGCGTTTATAGACCTAGAAAAGGCATTCGATAACGTAGACTGGAATAAAATGTTCAGCATTTTAAAAAAATTAGGGTTCAAATACAGAGATAGAAGAACAATTGCTAACATGTACAGGAACCAAACAGCAACAATAACAATTGAAGAACATAAGAAAGAAGCCCTAATAAGAAAGGGAGTCCGACAAAGATGATCCCTATCTCCGTTACTTTTTAATCTTTACATGGAACTAGCAGTTAATGATGTTAAAGAACAATTTAGATTCGGAGTAACAGTACAAGGTGAAAAGATAAAGATGCTACGATTTGCTGATGATATAGTTATTCTAGCCGAGAGTAAAAAGGAATTAGAAGAAACAATGAACGGCATAGATGAAGTCCTACGCAAGAACTATCGCGTGAAAATAAACAAGAACAAAACAAAAGTAATGAAATGTAGTAGAAATAACAAAGATGGACCGCTGAATGTGAAAATAGGAGGAGAAAAGATTATGGAGGTAGAAGAATTTTGTTATTTGGGAAGTAGAATTACTAAAGATGGAAGAAGCAAGAGCGATATAAAATGCCGAATAGCACAAGCGAGACGAGCCTTCAGTAAGAAATATAATTTGTTTACATCGAAAATTAATTTAAACGTCAGGAAAAGATTTTTGAAAGTGTATGTTTGGAGTGTCGCTTTATATGGAAGTGAAACTTGGACGATCGGAGTATCTGAGAAGAAAAGATTAGAAGCTTTTGAAATGCTATGCTATAGGAGAATGTTAAAATTCAGATGGGTGGATAAAGTGACAAATGAAGAGGTATTGCGGCGAATAGATGAAGAAAGAAGCATTTGGAAAAATATAGTTAAAAGAAGAGACAGACTTATAGGCCACATACTAAGGCATCTTGGAATAGTCGCTTTAATATTGGAAGGACAGGTAGAAGGAAAAGATTGTGTAGGCAGGCCGCGTTTGTAATATGTAATACAAATTGTTAGGGATGTAGGATATAGAGGGTATACTGAAATGAAACGACTAGGAAATCTTGGAGAGCTGCATCAAACCAGTCAAATGACTGAAGACAAAAAAAAAAAATAATAATAATATGCAGTGTTCTGGGACGTATTCGCCGAACTTCAGGAACTGATTCAGGACGTAAGTCTCACAGGACTTTCCTAAGATTCAACATAAATTTTGTTGTTTTCCTTCTTGTTGTCAGTTTGTAATTTAAAAAAAAAAAATTATTTCTCAGAATGGGTAAATTACTTTAATTAAATTTGCAGATTTAAGACTGTTGTCTTGTTCTACAAAATAATAAATTTTGAAAACGTTACCTTTTAGAATTTAAAATGGAGGCCATATTAATTTTGCAATCTTTAATATCTTTATAATTATTTTTTGATCAAATTTTTATTTTAGCGAAATTTACTAAGAATTCTATTTTGAACAGAATGACACCGTATTTGTAAAAATCAGTTGACAAACAATGGAGTTGTTATTGCAACAATCAATCCGGCAGTTCGCTTGCGCACCGTAATGCAAGCTAATATTATTTTGCCTGTTTTTATTTCCTCCACTAAATGTAATAAAAGTTATTAATAGTAAATTAATAATAAAAGTTATCAGCTGGCAATAGTGCGCAAGCGTACTGCCAATTATCTGCAATAACTCAATTGTTTGTCAACGTATTTTTACAAATGATGTCATTTTGATCAAAATAAATGCCTAATAAATTTTTTAACAAGTAAAAATTTGTCAGTCAAATAATTACAAAGATTAGAAGATAAAAACATTAAGAAGGCCACAATTTTGAAATTTTTGAAGGTGACGTTTTAAAAATTTTTATTCGTAGAAAAAGACGCTAGTATTAGATTTGTCAAATTTAATTAATGTAGGTTTATCCGTTCGTTCTTAAGAAATAATTTTTTTGTTGAAAATCACAAAATGGCGTCCAGAAGTAAAACAATGTAACGTAGAACTTACGTCGATATGAACGTTTTTGCTCATTTTGGTGTCCTGAATCAGTTCATGAAGTTCGATGAATGCATCCCAGAATACTGTGTATACATAATATATATATATATACGAAAATTTCGGGGGATAAAAGGGGTCCAGACTATTCTTTTACTGTTTTTTTTTTGCATCATGTAAATCTTAAAGATAATCGGCATTGTCCTATTAATTTATTGCAGCGAAAAACATTTCAAATAATTTGACATATTGTTAAACCTACTACAAGCAAAGAAAGGATTAGGCCATAGAACATGCAAAGACTAAGATCAGTTCACGCGTCATTCTATTTGCGGTGAAATTGATGCAATTTTCACGATCATCATTTCTTACGTATAATAGTTTAGTTTACAGCGTCTTTCATACAACAACCTTGTTCAGTGTTAGTCTAATTTTTATACTGTGAACACGTGCAAATTTTATTGTTATCAGATTCGTTTTTAGTTTCATTTTTAGTAAGTAATTTTTATTTTTTATTATCTTTAATGCGGTAAGTGATAATAGTGAAGGAAACGGTAGGAATACTCTGTTTAAGAAAATTAAAGCTACGTCATATCCAAAAAAATTACAATTAAATTGTAAACCGTATCGTAAGAGCGTCGCAGATATTTCTTCCACTTAAAAAACAAATATTTCTCTAATATAAATAAAACTGTTTTTAACAAAACGATACTGATATCAAAACAGGTAAGACACTACATTTCTATTATCAAAATCTGTTAATAATTTAGAATTTTATTTTTAAAAAAACATGTTAAATAGATGTACAATAACAGGTAATAAATGATGTTTAAGCGTTACCTATATAATACGCAAAAAATAGAAAAATTTATTACAAAATTCTACCGGCCCGATTTCATTTATTAAACAACGACTGATCAAAAGAATTGTATTATTTCTGTAAATGTGATATGTAATATATAAAAATGAAATCGGGCCGGTAAGAGATTTGTAACAAATTTTTCTATTTTTTGTTTATATTACATGGAACGCTTAAACACATTGTTTATTATCTATTATTGTACATCTATTGTGTATTACATATATTTTAATATGTTTTTTTTTTAAACAAAATTCTAAATTAATAACAGATTTTGATAATAGAAATGTGTAGTGCCTGATCTTTTTTGATATCGATATCATTTTATTAAAAATTGTACAGATATCAGATTTATTTATTTTACAGAAATTTTTTGTTTATTGAGAGGGAGAAATGATATCTGATATCTGTATATATACTTACTATTACAATTTCATTGTAACTTTTTTTTTGGATATGATTGCGTTTTTTTTTTGTTTTTTTTTTGTCTTCAGTCATTTGACTGGTTTGACACAATTTTTCCCTTCTACCTGTCCTTCCAATATTAAAGCGACTATTCCAGGATGCCTTAGTATGTGGCCTATAAGTCTGTCTCTTCTTTTAACTACATTTTTCCAATTTTCCAACACCTCTTCATTTGTCACTTTATCCACCCGTCTGATTTTTAACATTCTCCTATAGCACCGCATTTCAAAAGCTTCTAATCTTTTCTTCTCAGATACTCCGATCGTCCAAGTTTCACTTCCATATAAAGCGACACTCCAAACATACACTTTCAAAAATCTTTTCCTGAGATTTAAATTAATTTTTGATGTAAACAAATTATATTTCTTACTGAAGGCTCGTTTAGCTTGTGCTATTCGGCATTTTATATCGCTCCTGCTTCGTCCATCTTTAGTAATTTTACTTCCCAAATAACAAAATTCTTCTACCTCCATAATCTTTTCTCCTCCTATTTTCACATTCAGCGGTCCATCTTTGTTATTTCTACTACATTTCATTACTTTTGTTTTGTTCTTGTTTATTTTCATGCGATAGTTCTTGCGTAGGACTTCATCTATGCCGTTCATTGTTTCTTCTAAATCCTTTTTATTCTCGGCTAGAATTACTATATTATCAGCAAATCGTAGCATCTTTATCTTTTCACCTTGTACTGTTACTCCGAATCTAAATTGTTCTTTAACATCATTAACTGCTAGTTCCATGTAAAGATTAAAAAGTAACGGCGATAGGGAACATCCTTGTCGGACTCCGTTTCTTATTAGGGGTTCTTTCTTATGTTCTTCAATTGTTATTGTTGCTGTTTGGTTCCTGTATATGTTAGCAATTGTTCTTCTATATCTGTATTTGAACCCTAATTTTTTTTAAATTCTGAACATTTTATTCCAGTCTACGTTATCGAAAGCCTTTTCTAGGTCTATAAACGCCAAGTATGTTGGTTTGTTTTTCTTTCAATAATTTCAATGATTGCGTTTTATAAAATTATTATTTTATTATTTTTTTTTATGAATTACTGATTGTTATCTTATGGATTTATTTATTAAAATTTATTGCTTTACAACAAACAAATTGAATTTCACGGCCAATTTTTTTTTTTTGTTGATAGTCATATTCACTTCATATCGTATTTTTACTTTTTTAATAAAACTCCTATAATAAACCTTTACGAACCGAAGATCCGTGATATAATATTGCACTTACTACTTTGTAAGTGTAACGCTCAATTTATATCGTATCCATCGATGCTGTTTTTATTAATATTAAATGAACTTTTTTTTTATTTCTCCATCAGTTAGTTCAAATAATTGTAATTATAGAATAAAAATTCATTCATCAAATTATTCCTGTTTTATGTAACAAATCTTTGATGCCACATTTGCAACTCTTTCCTACTGTTCGTTTTTTTTTTGTGTTTCATTAGCACCAATAATCTCGTCTAATATTCTAATATGACCCTAATCTAAAAGTGAAATGAAAATGTGAAAAAAGTTAAAAAATTAGCATGAAAACATAATATTTCAGTTAGAAAATGAAATTATATTTTATTAAAGAAAAAAATAAAAGAATTTTCTTTTTTTTCTTTAATGAAGTGATTGGAATTAAAAGAATTGTTTCATCTTTAGTACTTCCATTTAGATAAGAACATTTACTATTAAAACACGCTGTAGTTTATTTTCTTTTAAATTTTATTATTTCAAGTACAATATAAAGTTTTTGTACGCTACCTAGTACTATCAATATTGATACCTAGTGGTGCGATTCGTAAACCAATCTTTTGGAAGAAAAAGTAATATAATCGAATCCCGCGGCTCTTCAAACGGAAGAAAAAATCGTTGTCTAACAAAATTTGAGGTATTATTTTAAAGTATTCTTTATTACAAATCTAACTGAACTGAAATATTTAGTTTTCATGCTAATTATTTTACTTTTTCCACATTTTCATTTCACTTTTAGGTTAGGGCATATTTAGAACTGTAAACGTAGTTCGTTGACTTCACCTTGCCGTCCACTTCTGCGGACCTTTACCGGAGAAGTTCTAACGAACTTCTTGATTAATTGATTTTATGAAGTTCGGCGATGAAAACGAATTAAATATTTGACGCTGTTCTATTAAAAGTAGAAAACATTATTTTTAGCGTCTTAATGAAACGATTGGTAGATGTGCAGAATTCGTATTTATTTCGGTTAGTAAGTGGCGTTGTCGTCCATCGGCGATAAAAAATTATGCAAATTTTAGAGATGCATACTTTCTTTATAAAATAAGCTATAACATTGACAAATAGTTAAAAATATTGTATTCTGCAAAAATTTTTCAATTTCCAACCACGGAATAAGCTGAAAAACAAATAGTATTCGTGCAAAAATCGATTATATTTTCCGGTATATTTCCTAATGACCCGACCATGTAAACACAAAAAAAGCCACATTCGCCAACAAAGTTCTCTTTAATTTTTTTTCAGAGCTACAAGCGCAAAAATCAATTGTTGCTAAAATTAATTAATCAAAAGTCAATTTTTGCAATTTTTTTTGTATTATTATATACATATTTATCAATTATAAAATACACACGTAGTATGTATACGAAATGTTCTGGGACGTATTCATCCAACTTCACGACACCAAAATGGGCAAGTTATGTCGATGTAGGTCCTATTTTGATTTGTTTTCCTCCTGGACGCCATTTTGTGATTTCCAATGAAAAAAAAATATTTATCAGGAACGGGTAAACTTATTTTAATTAAATTTGGCAAATCTCAGACTTGCGTCTTATTCTAGAAAATAAAAAAATTTGAAAACGTCATTTTCAAAATTGCACGCTGATAATTTTTATTAATTTACTAAAATAAATGTTTATTAAATTTAAGGAAAATAAACAACTGAGTTATTAAAACAACTGAGTAACTTGTTTTAATTTACATTAACATTTCTCTGAAGTTTTGAAACTATTTTCGTTTATCATTCATAGAAATCCATTCTTTGTAAACTTCATTTGTCTTTAGTTCTTAGTTCTTGACCATTATCTGAACGTAATTTAATTCTCGTAAGGTCACTGAAGTGTTCATTTTCGAGTTTTGTTTCGGTATTTTGCTTTTATGGAATTTACAACAGAGAATCCACGTTTGCAGTCTTCGCTGGATTCTTGAAAAATTTTGATAATTCACGGTTAGTTTGGACAAAGATTGATGCTTCGCCGAAAATTTTAAAGTCCTAGTTTAGTTTCCTCAGAATTGAAATTGTAAATTTCAATTCTGGATAATTATTCCATATTTTGTTATATCAACGTTTTTATTATGGTTTTTTTTTTTTTTTTTTTTTTTTTTTTTTTTTTTTTTTTTTTTTTTTAGTTGCCGTAAATTCTGAATATGTTTTGGAAAGCTGTATTCAGAATTGTTTCCTGAATTTATAATAATTTCATTACCAAATGCTTGCTAGTCTTTTAATTCTTCATTTGTTGTGTCGGCTCGCGTATAGGCCGCTTTGCAAATGCAGCATCCCCTATTTCCTTTTAATGAGTCCTTTTTCCTTTAATTCTTTCTTTATACAGTGCCTGCCCTGGCGAGCTCGTGGAAGATTTTTCTCCCTTTTCTAGTTTAGTCGGTAGAAGGAATATAAAAGAGATTTAGTTATTTTTTTCAGTAGTTATCAGAATATGGCGGAAAGGAAGAGCTCTTGGATTGCCAAATCTGTCCAAAAACACACTGGAAGGATAAAAGAGAAGGTAATTAGTAAAAAACTAATTATATATTTGTTTCGGTGTACATAGAAATTTAAATTAAGCACCGTTGGACTGCAGTGTTTTTAAGCGGACGTTTTATTAATTTATTATCTAATAATACTAAAAAATATTATCAGTATTGACATTTTTTTATTTATTCGGTTAGACCGAATACGGTTTTTAAGCACAATCTGCTTAAAACCATGTACAAATTCTTGAACGTGATAAAGTATAAATTAGATTATTAGGGTTCGAAAATCCAAAATCTTCTCTGTGTGCTACACGTGTTGTTCAGTTACATGTGATATTTCTTTTTTGAGAATTGCTGCTACCCCATTTTTCTTCCCTAGCAGAAAATTGGCTCCATCACTTGTAAACATTTCAATTGTTTTACCGATGTACTGTGTATAACTGAACGGAATGTTTTTATTGTGAATACTAGTTATTTTATTCCCGTAAGAAAGGCATGTCATGTGCTACTCCGTAATCACAACTAAACGAGTACACCTTACGTATTTTCAGTAGCCGAATGTAGATGTGCGGTAAATAAATTTATCTCAGCAAATTATTTAAATACCTCTAAAATCAATGCCCGGTCGCGCACCTGCACAGTTTTTTTTTTAAATCTCCATGACCGCCGTTATGTATTACTTCAGAGGATGAAATTAATCCTCTGACCGGGATCAGCCTGACCGGGAATCGAACCCGGGAACTCCACATGAAAAGCCGAGAAGCTACGACTCGCGCCACGGAGGACGGAACAATAATTTATTTATATTAATCTAAACTATGACCCATCCGGTTGGTCTAGTGGTGAACTCGGCATCGCAAATCAGCTGATTTCGAAGTCGACAGTTCTAAGGTTCAGATCCTGGTAAAGGCTGTTAATTTTATATGGATTTGAATACTAGATGTGAATATCAGTGTTATTTCGTGGTTGGGTTTCAATTAACCACACATCTCAGGAACGGTCGACCTGAGACGACTGTACAAGATTATACTTCAATTTACCCTTCATTCATATCATCCTCATTCATTCCCTGAAACAATACCTTACGATGGTTCCGGAGGCTAAACAGGAAAAATACTGAAGAAAAAGTAATATATGTTTTTGAACTACATTTAACATGAGCTTTTAATTATTTAATTTTTTATGATGTACGTTTTCGTTAATAAAGAAACCTGATGTGGTCACTAGATGACTTCCTTGTCCGCCTATTAAATTACATATATACACTTTTTTTTAGAATAAAGAGATTAATAATTATTAATAAACCAATATATTTAAATTAAAAAAAAGGAGATGACATCTGATGCGAACCGAAGTGATCCGTTTGTATGATCCGAATATTTATTAATTAAAGTTTTATCGCTATAACACTGGAACCAGTGAAAATAATTATCACTTATGATATCGAGCAGCCATGTGGAAGTTGCGAAGAGGTCGGGAAACCGAGGTATTTGGGATTCGGTTTCGGGCCAGGCTAGAACCGGAACGGAACGGTGATGACAATGCACCGGGTCTAAATTTCGAACAGTTGCCCATTTCCCGCCTGCGGAAGAGGCTTTGGGGCCTCGCGATGGAGACATGGCAGCGTGAATGGCACATCACGTCTAAGGGAAGATCTCTGTATAGATTTATACAGGATCTGGGGGGATGGTATGCCTCAAGTTCATTTTTAAGGGCGGCGGGTGCCCAAGTGCTCACCAACCACGTGAATTTGATGCAATATCTGTTCAGGTTTCGCCTAGCGGCTGATGAGTTGTGCGTCTGTGGGGAGGTCCAGTCGAACGAACACCTAATGTTCGACTGCCCTGCTCTTGGGGGGGCCAGAGACCGGGCCACCCTGGAACTTAGAGGTCAGGGGGAAAACTGGCCGCTCATAAACGGCGAGTCAATGTGGCGTGAGCCGCATTGTCGGACCGTGTGGGAGTTCCTCGATGAGGTTGCGATGTTCAACCGTCATCGTTAGATTTTAAATTTAAATGGGATTTATTGATTCCTGTGTCGTGTCGGTGGAAACCTTCCTGGAAATAATGGCTGCCATCAGCCAATAAAGCTCCAAGCGCTTAAATGGTGGACAGACACTAGCTGGCAAACAGGGACCGAGGCGTGGCGGTTTAAATTGCCGTCTTTTTATTTTTTTGTAACTATTATAGTTTTAATTGTAACAAGGGGTGCGCCTCCCCGATTTAATTTTAATGTGACAAGTGAGCGGTAGGGACACATAGGCGGGTGCTGTACGGCGCCCAGCTTAACCGCTCACGCAAGATAGGAGCTCATTAGGAGCAATTAGGATAACGAGGTCGCAAATCTGTTTCGAGGCTCAGTAGCCGTTTATTGGCACAGTACATTTGGTCTATGCTCTAGGGCGACCGAATGGGGTGGTGGCGGGAGAAATGCCAGCTAACCAAATCACTTATGATAATCGTTAAAAATCTCTCAGTGAGGGCTTATTCCTGCATTTAACAAAAAGTCCAAAATCCATTGTTGTTTTGAGGGTTTGGCTTTTTTGGTTTAGTCGATTGCAGTCAAGAGGAGAAGTCCACAACTAGATTTTATAACAGTCTTAAATACAAAATGTCAACGTTCTACGTTTTCAACATTTCAACGCTAATCGTTTTCGAGTTATGCCAGATACATACGTACGTACAGACGTCACGCCGAAATTAGTCAAAATGAATATTTCCGATGAAATCAGAAAACCAAAATTTTTCGCGATCATATTACGTTTTTCCTTCGTACAAGGAAGTAATACTAGTTCCAGTTTAAGCTAATAAATAAAGTTTGTTAGATATTGTAAAAGTATCAAATTATTTTTCAATAAATTATTATAATTAAAGTATGAAATTAAAGTTTTACGTTTAATCTAATAAATAATAAAACTAAATTTATTTTATGTACTCTAATTAGAAAATAGTTTCTAATATAACCGCTGTATTGATTTTAGTAGTTTTATTTCTAGTCAACAGAACGCTGTATTATTACTAGAAACTGGTGTTTAAAAATAAAAAAAACTATTTGTTTTGTCGATAAACCTCGGCAAAATAATAATAAAGGAAAGATGAATCGGTTATAGATAACTAGATGTGTTGACATATTATTGCATCCATCATTTTACGTCGCGTTTTATCGGTTTATTTCATACCTTATTTATGTGTAAACCTATTATTGTTTTATTTTGCTTTAAAAATAAATATATACTCGTAAATAAATAATCCTGAAGTTTACGTTGATTTTTTTTTAATTTATTGTTTTTGTGGACGTATTTCAGTATTGTATATAGAATTGTGTTTTTTTAGAATAACAGATTATTAGTCTTATTTTTTCAATTTTTCTCGATTGGACCTACCTATTGGATCATGCAGAGTCCTCATTTTTTTTTTCCAAAATACTTTTCCTTCACTTTTCTCTCCTTTCTTCCGTCCCAGCTATATTTCCTTTTTTATTGCTCTGTAAATTTCAGAGCAATAGTTCTATTCATTATTTCTATGAAAGATTGTCTGTAGAAAATTATTTCTTTGAAAATAACTAGTAATTTTATATCTCCTGCGCCGACCTCCGTGTTTAAGTAGGTAGCCGATTCGACACTTCCTTCGGAGGTCCCGGGTTCGAATGTCGATCAAGCAATACGATCTTTTCATACGATGCCATTCAAGAATATGAAACATTCAAGAATGTCGATCTTTTCATACGATACCAATTTCCACCGGTTGAATGACCACAGCTATTGATGACTGCTCATTCATAATAAAAAAAGAGATATTTTTTGAATCTCTTTGAACCATGTTATTTTGATTTTCCTTTCTTCGAAAAAAATAAATATTTGTTTTGTTAATGTAGTTTCATCCGCTTTATATATGTGACCGTAAAATTTCAATCCTCTTTTTCTTATTGTATTGTATTTTTTTTTTCAAAATTTTGGTAAATATTTCTGATTTTCTTAATTTATAAATATTATCTTCGACTTTTGGATCGAGGAATTTTCTTAAAATTATTTTTTGTAATTTTAAAAATTATTTCCTGAGAAATTCTGTAAACCTTCCATAATATATAAAGCTTCCGGTAAAACTACGATTTTATAGTCGATTTAATATTGGTATCAAAATTATAATCTCTGAAAAATACAGAAAAACAGTCAAATAAATTATTAAATTGTAATACATGACCTTGATTAGAAGTACCTAATGACCAAGTTTCAATAAAATTGGTTTTTCCTGGATAAACCGACTGAAAAGAAACGCGACAAACATATGTACTTTATAGACAGACTTTCGGAAAGTTCTGACAAAAAAAATATTTTTCCTGGTAAAGATTCCTAGTAAAGACAGCACTTTTATACGGATTTGAGTACTAGATCATGAATACCGGAGTTCCTTCGTGGTCGGGTTTCAATTAACCACGCGTTTCAGGAATGGTCGATCTGAGACTGTACAAGACTACACTCTTCATTTACATTCATACATATCATCCTCTGAAGTAATATCTTAGGTTCCGGTGGCTAAACAGAAAAAGAGAGAGTACGGTAAGGTGATGTAAGTACCTCGTGCGAGACTAGATCGATTGTCACCATCAACTGGTAACAAACGGGGTGCCCCTGGGGCACTGTTTTGAGTGGTGCAGTGGGGTGTTCTTATAATATCTCTTCAGACAATCGTCCGATTTTCAAAATTCAGACGGGGTATACGTTAGTAGGTTGAAGGCTGATTTTTTCATGAACAGGTACACTCTCAATCTAACAGATCAGGGTTATTCGGAAGTATAATATATTCGCAAGCAATCTTTCGATTTTGAAAATTTAAACGGTATTTGTTAGTATAATATTACAAAATCACGATAGAACGAAACCAGAACAAAGATTAACCGATATACTCAGAAATAGACCTTATTTATACGACTACCCAAAAAGGAATGTAATGAATTACGGTGTTTGTTCCACCGTAGCAGCTCAACGGTCAAATTGATGTAGACGTATGACCGCGTTGGTATCCTTATGTTATCGGGAGTGTCATACGCTACGTATATATATATATATATATATATATGTTTAAACAAATTCAATAAATTTGAAAACAAAATTATATTATTTACAAATACTATATATAAAATTGTCTTTAATTATCCTATATTAAAGAGCAATGTTTTTTAGTAATTTTTATTTTGGCAGTCTTGTTTTTTTAATATTTAGCTCCTATTTTTCTTTTTTTTACTTCTTTGTACTTCGTACAAGTATTCCTGACCAATATTCGAACCCGGGTCCTCCGGATAAAAGGCCGAGACGCTACCACTTGCGACACGGACGCCGGCGTGATTTATTTTCGACGTCTAATAAAATTTTTAATACTTAATATTTAATTGTTGATTGCTTATTATAGTTGTTCTAAATGTAGACCAATATATTAGTCTGTAAATCAGACTAGAATTTGTGTGTGTGCGCGCGCGCGCGCGCGCGCGCGCGTGTGTGTGTGTGTGTGTGTGTGTGTGTGTGTGTATGTTTGTATATAAATCCTGGTAACCATATTTCCTTTTTTAACTATGAAGGTGATATATCGATTCTTTTGTTCGTTTAATTTTGTTTCCGAGTTGTCTACTCTTGTAAATCTGTCATGACGTGAAAAAGTTTATTGTAAGTACATTGCTGTGGTGTACCTACAATAAAGTAATATAATTTAATCTTATTTACTTTACATTTATACATCAGTATTTAATTATTTTAAAAAAAAATGTTTTATAAATACAGAATAATAGAACAATAATAAAACAAAAATTACAATTGGCGCAGAGGGTTTTGCTGGCTGTGCTCATATTACTTATGTAATGTGTTTATATTTTAATAGATTGTATTTTTTTCAGCTAATTTTTTATTTAGTTATATCTATTTTTCTATTTTAAAGTTTTGATTATTTTGTGAAGTTTGATAAATTAAACGATTTAGTGAATTATTGTGCTGATTTGCCGATTAAATCATTAATATATTACACAAATTATAAGTCGGTGTGGCATGATTTATAAAAAAAAAATAAAATAGTTCTCTCCAAAGGCTTAATGATTCTACACATTAATGTACGAATTCGTTTAAAGTACCTACTATTCTTTGGATAACGGCCTACAACTTATCGAAGTAAAGCTTTTTGATATCACCAACCAATGGTCCGCGGGGGTGGAAATATGGGATCGAAGACAAACAAAATCATACTTTCCTTAATAGGTATAGTATAGAATTGGTTTTAAGTGGTCGTTAGTCCTCTAAACATTACCTAAAACGTTTTTTTGAAACAATTTTTTGTATAATCAACCCTTAGAGGAAGGGATGACCAAAATGTTGCTGGAATTGTAAGAAGATGAGCCTTGTCGTATGCTATACATGTGAAACTTTTTTTCACATTTAAGCATTGTTGTATTGTGTAAATTTGAAGTTTTTCTTAACTTTAAGGTGAAAATCTTTTTTATCACCTGGTTAGCACAGGTGAAATCTACCTCCCCTTTCGTAGTATCAAAAGGGATTTCAAGTGAATTTTTTTCTTCATAAAATTAATGAACTATAACAAAAAAGTAGGCACCGGAATGTTCCGATCACTAGCGGAAATTTCCGATTCGTCGTTAGTCTCAATTTCTAGAGTTAAATTTCTAATTTAACTTTCGTTATATCAGTTTCATCATTCAAAAAAAAAAAAAAATTTACATAAGAGGTAATCAATTTTTGTTACCTAATAATTCTATTCCGAGACGCCGCCCGACAGGGCAACCCGCCCGTAGGGGCTAGCTCCGGAGGGCGTGCCTACGACACGCCTGTGCATTTGTTACTGTACTACTGGTATAACAAGGCTCCCAGAAAGATGATAAGTCTATAAGTTGTCGAGGATTATGTTGAGTATTTGTGTTTGTTTCTCTCGATGAAACCCTTCAATAAATCACGTGAGAGACAGATAGAATAGTGCGTGTGTGCGCGCGCGTAGTGTATTTGTGAGTAAGATAATTGTTTTTTTACCATAGATAAAGGAACTTTCAATTTTTTTTTCAAATTACGATGAAAACAAATAAATAATTCACATTTCCTTCCTGTAAATGTTGAAATATTAAAAATAATTGAAATAAGTTGAACTACGTTACTTTCAATTCTAAAAGCGCGTTAAAATATTTTACAAATTAAAAATTCCATAGAAAATACTAAGAGAAAGATTAAAAATTACGATTTTAGTGTGCTCTATAGAATCTTTATTAAGAACAAAGACAAATAAAACAACTCACGCTATGCTACCATTTAAAACAAAAAGTGATACGTGTGCATCACGCAGGTTGTAAGGAGACCGAGTGGATCCATGCAATCCAGCACGAATTGAATAATAACATAAAGCGAATTCGTGCTGTTAGTTTTTTATTATAGCTTCGTTACTTCACTTTTACAGTGATTTATACTTTATTAGTAAATTCTTTTCTATATAATACATGATATTTATTTATTGACTAGTATAAGTTTTATTGAGGTTTTACGAAGGTACAGATTTTATTTATTTTATAATATTTTATCTTTAAGCGCTTGTTTTACAGTTAAGAACCATTAAATAATTAACTGTGGGAATGAAGCCACATTGGTTCAAATCCAACTTCATCCGTTTTTTTTTTTTTAATTTTTAAAAAATTTAAATACATTGATTTATTAATAATTGTTAATCTCTGATTGTAACAAGGAAGTCATTTGGTGTCCACATCAGATTTTTTATTTTAATTTATTTTCAAGACATCATAAGTTTATTTTCAATCATAAGTTTTTTAGAAATGCAATATGTCACCTTTTAAAAGCTCGCAAATATTGCCAGCTAGAATTAATTAAATTATATTACTGTAGTTATGCGATCCTGAAAGATTAAACTGTTATTTTCTTTAAACTGGAGAAAAGAGACAGGTTGTATAAAGTAATTAACAATACCATTAAAAAAAAAATAACATTTTCAAAAACATGCTTTTCTTAAATAAAAAAATAAAAAATAATTCGATGTAAAAATAAAAATTTATTTTCTTTTCAAAAAAATTACTTTTAAAACAATTTTCTATTTATGCACTACTAAAAACAAAAGCGTGGGGCACGCTGTCATAAATTTAGCATAAATAGAATGTTTTTTAAAAGTAATTTTCTTGAAAAAACTATTTTTTACGTTTTAGTACGAATTGTTTTTTGTTTTTTTTTAGGGGTGGTTTCTTATGTTTTTTAAAAATATTTAAATTATTTTTTAAGTAGCTTTTTAAAAAATTAAAGTGCTGATTGCATTCTTGAATGCTGTAAGATCAGCATTCAATTCATGACGGTTTTGATGCTCTAAACTAAACCCATGTTGTTATGGCGTTTCTAAAGTGCGCTATGCCGTTCATTGAAGAAACAATGAACGGTATAGATGAAGTCCTACGCAAGAACTATCGCATGAAAATAAACAAGAACAAAACAAAAGTAATGAAATGTAGTAGAAATAACAAAGATGGACCACTGAATGTGAAAATAGGAGGAGAAAAGATTATGGAGGTAGAAGAATTTTGTTATTTGGGAAGTAGAATTACTAAAGATGGACGAAGCAGGAGCGATATAAAATGCTGAATACCACAAGCTAAACGAGCCTTCAGTAAGAAATATAATTTGTTTACATCAAAAATTAATTTAAATGTCAGGAAAAGATTTTTGAAAGTATATGTTTGGAGTGTCGCTTTATATGGAAGTGAAGCTTGGACGATCGGAGTATCTGAGAAGAAAAGATTAGAAGCTTTTGAAATGCGGTGCTATAAGATAATGTTAAAAATCAGATGGGTGGATAAAGTGACAAATGAAGAGGTATTGCGACAAATAGACGAAGAAAGAAGCGTTTGGAAAAATATAGTTAAAAGAAGAGACAGACTTATAGGCCACATACTAAGGCATCCTGGAATAGTCGCTTTAATATTGGAAGGACAGGTAGAAGGAAAAAATTGTGTGGGCAGGCCACGTTTGGAATATGTAAAACAAATTGTTAGGGATCTAGGATGATGGTATACTGAAATGGAACGACTAGCACTAGATAGGAAATCTTGGAGAGCTGCATCAAACAAGTCAAATGACTGAAGACAAAAAAAATAAAAAAGTGCGCTACTTCTAAACAACGTCGGCGTTGACTTTTCAAGCAAACTTCGCGGTTATGAGGTGTCTCTGAGGCACGATATTCAGATTCGCGTTGGCGTGGAAGTGCCAGTCGGATTTCATACTTTTCTGGTGTTTCTGTAGCTCTTCAATGTGTTAGTTATGAATACTCAATGTTACCTGCTTGGCTTCTTTATTTTCATTTGCTTTCTTTTCTTAATATTTTTATGCGCTTTATCTAACCGTCTCTTTCGGTGAATCGCTGTCTCTTTCGTTGTTGGATTTTCTTTTCTTTTTTATATGCATGCCGAGATTTGGTGTCTTTCAACACTTATTGTTTTAAAAAATAGTTTTGACGAACTATATTATTACATTTTTTTATTTATTCCAAACAATATTTAAACAAATTAAATTCTTTTTTGTTTTAAAAACTATTAATTTTACCACATTTTCTTTAATTATATAAGTATTTAAACTGACAAGTAAACATTTCATTTTAGTTGTTTTTTTAAAATATTTATATACAGTTTTATTCTAAATTATAACCTGTATAATTTAATTTATATTATTTTAAATGATACCAGATATTTATAACTAAACCAGATGATTAGCGGTCATAAAATTTAGAAGATAAGTTTACACCAATAAAATTAAAATCTACTTCAACAGCCACCTGATCTACTCATACTGAATCGAGTCAAAATCAATCGTATCGGTAGCTACATCTTTATCGATTCAGTTGTCTTCCTTAAAATGTTCCCCTTTATCAATGACAACTTACATACAAATGTTCTTTATAAAAAATATTTCAAATTAAAAATGGTATATTGTATTGTCACCCGATTTATGTCGCTGTGTAAAATTTCACCGCAGTACGTATGACGTCGTAGTTTAATTAAGGTTGCAAGATATGAGGGACACGATTTAACTATTGTTAGTTAAAGAAAAGCATTTAAAAAGAACAATAAACGTACGTTTTATTTAACATTTATTGTAAAATACAAATAAAGCTGTTTTTTTTGTTTTTTTTTTTAATTTTAAAAATAAAAATAAAAAGTTTATCTAACGTATAATTTAATGTATGCGGTATTATATTCCGAGTTCCTATTTAATCCAAATCTTATATTTTTTTGAATTTCTGTTAGTATATTTACGCCTGATGTGTGTTACGATCAGTTTAGCCCATATTAGATTTCGGTTTTAAACATTTCATGGTATCGATTGTAAGCATTACTGTTGAATTTTAAATAGCTGTTAAGTGTTAACGTACTAAAAAAAAAAAAAAAAAAAAAAAAAGATTGAATGTTATTAAAGGAGTTGGATTTCAAAAGACTGGGTATTGGTTCAGTTATAGCGTGTATAAAGTGTTTGATGGTATATCGGAGTGGAGATTGTTGTTTTACTACGAATCAAGCAGTTGAAGAGTACCAAGCAACTCCTGTGTATCATCAATGAATTCCATCATCGTCATTCTGGATAACTGGTAGAGAGAATATCAGCCGATTCTCTTTTATGTGCATTCTTTCATGCGCTTCACAAATTTCACATTCCCAGTCTATTCATTACTTTTACACAAATTTTCATTCCATCAACTTCTATCAAATGCGATGTAAATCACTATTTGATGTAAATAACTTTTATTTATAACAAAAAGTTTTTTTTTCGGATATTTTTTTATTCTTTATAACTTACATATAAAATTAATTTGTAATTTATGTACTTATTAATCTATATAGTTATGTACTAACTGAAATAATTACAGATTGAGGCCCAAGTTTAGTATTCAAACTTCAGTATTTAACACACACACACACACACACATATATATATATATATATATATATATATATATACACTAGCTCTACCCGCCACGCTTCGCTGTGGCACATTGTGGTTGCATGGATGAGAAATGAGAAAAAAACAAACCATACGTTTCATAGAAGTTAATTTTGCAATTTTGTGGATATACAATAGTTTTTTGTTTTTCCACTGTCTGTGTAGATATAAAGGCTATCTGGTTTGCCTACTCGGGAACACGCAACATACAGTTTCCCATGTGAGAAGCAATCCGCATCTAAATCTAAACCACACAATTCTAAAGATTGACCTTGAGCTTTATCGATTGTGATTTGCAAATGCCAATCGAATTGGGAATTGCAATCTTTTAAATTAAAATAGTGTATCGGTCGGGATTATGGGTATTCGAGGAATGAGGACATCTTCACCTTTGAAAGGCCACGTTAAAATATTTGCTTCCACTACGTTATTCATCAATTTCTTAACTGCAAGTCGCGTGCCGTTGCAGAGTTTTAGCCGATTAATATTCCGCAACAGGATAATAGTCATTTTTTGATCGAACCGTTGCTAGAATCAATCTAATGAGGAATGTTTTCCCAGTTCCTCCTGGCGCATCCAAGAAGAAGGTCCCCCCAACTCCGTCATTTATCATTTGCATTATGCGATCATAAATGCCTTTCTGTTCACGCGTTAATTTGGGAATGTGTGATTGGACATATGACTGAAGATCACCGATGTTGTAACTCTGTTCACTGCGTAAATTCACATCAAATGAAGCAACCGCAGCTTGGGTGGGTGCTGGAATTCCCAATTGACTAAGAACTTTATTTACAAAATGACTATAATCTTGATTCCCAAGAATTATAGTCTATCTTAATCTTATCAAAGTCGCAGAAATCAGGACTAATTCCTTCACTCGCCGACAATCGCTAACGAATCGTTTCCGAACCTATTTTTATATGAATTTTTTTTTTATCTCCCAGTAGAACATATCCTGAAAGTTTGTTTCGATCTGTGAATCACTCTATATATGGAAATTCTTAAATAAATTTTCAATTGAAAAAAAAAAGGAAAAACGAAATTTAGTAAATGCACATATCTCGGAACTATTTTTTTATCGTTATGATAATACTAGACCAAAACTTCCAGAGGATCTTCATTTGGGGAGGTAACTCGTACTTATAATAAACCATTTTAGAGAACATTGAAAAGTTAAAATATTTTTTGTGTAAAAATCAGGCTACGACAACTTAACCAAAATAGCGGCCATTTAATATTTTTCACAGCTAGATTTAGTTTCAAAAGTGGCTAAGAGTGTACCCCAAGTAGTGATCTCATTCCGAAAATAGATTGTTTTATGGTAGGAACATTCGTTGTGGAACTAAATTAATTTTTCTGTATTTAACTGTAGAAAAGTGATTTAAGGGTTACCACCTTGTTAACACGTTTTTATATACAGGTGTCCCACGAGGAAACCGATGACGTACTATGTATTTCTCATTTGAAATTTTTAGGACGTTAATTGAGAGGTAAAATGGTTTAATTTATGGTTTTTGATTTATGGTTTACAGTTTTTTTTAGGTTTGCTATACAATAATTTTTTTTTAAATGACCAATAAATGTGTAAAATTTATTAACAATACGAAAATATCCAGAAAATTACTGGATATCATGAAAATTACTGAAGGATACAGTTCTGAAACGTATTTAATTAAATTTTTCAGGTCAAAAACGATAGGAAACCATTAATTTAGCCCCTCAATTAAAGTCCTAAAAATTTTAGTACGATCTCGTTTTACGGAGGAGCTGAATTCCGGACGAAATCTTTTGCTAATGAAGCGTTTCCAGAAGTATGTTTATGTGAAGCTATTTTCCTTATTTTGTTGAGAGGAATACACCTGGGAAGTATGTACGTTTTCTCGTGGGACAATGAATGTATTTTTTTTTTGTCTTCAGTCATTTGACTGGTTTGATGCAGCTCTCCAAGATTCCCTATCTAGTGCTAGTCGTTTCATTTCAGTATACCCTCTACATTCTAAATCCCTAACAATTTGTTTTACATATTCCAAACGTGGCCTGCCTACACAATTTTCTCCTTCTACCTGTCCTTCCAATATTAAAGCGACTATTCCAAGATGCCTTAGTATGTGGCCTATAAGTCTGTCTCTTCTTTTAACTGTATTTTTCCAAATGCTTCTTTCTTCATCTATTTGCCGCAATACCTCTTCATTTGCCACTTTATCCACCCGTCTGATTTTTAACATTCTCCTATAGCACCGGATTTCAAACGCTTCTAATATTTTCTTCTCAGATGCTCCGATTGTCCAAGTTTCACTTCCATATAAAGCGACACTCCAAACATATACTTTCAAAAATCTTTTCCTGACATTTAAATTAATTTTTGATGTAAACGAATTATATTTCTTACTGAAGGCTCGTTTCGCTTGTGCTATTCGGCATTTTATATCCCTCCTGCTTCGTCCATCTTTAGAATGAATGTATATATATATTTTTTTTTTCCTGTTATATTTTCTGTTTTGTAAAATAATTTATATTCTGTAGTATAAAAAGTGCTAAACTTGATCGGATTCGAACTTAGAACTTTTCATATTGAGTAAAAGAGTGTAAGACTCACCAACAGATGTCAAATGCATGTTTTATTTGTACAACTCATACCTCGGTACTACGGACTAAAAGGGAGAGGAACAACGGTCTGATAAAGTTGTTTAACCGTAGGTACCGGACACTAAACCCACCGGGTTGATCTATTGGTGAACGCGTTTTCGTAAATCAGCTGATTTCGAAATCGAGAGTTCCAACATTTAAATCCTAATAGTCAGTTGCTTTTGTACGGATTTTAATACTAGATCGTGGATACCGATTTTCTTTGATGGTTGGGTTTCAATTAACCACACATCTCACAAACGGTCGACCTGAGATTGTACAAGACTACACTTCACTTACACGCATACATATCATCCTCATTCATCCTCTGAGAGGAAATATCTGACGGTACATCGTGGAAGGTAAACGGGAAAAAAATAATAAAGTGACTGACCGGGATTCCAACCCGGGACCTCGAATCCCGGTCAGGCATGACATTTCATTTTTTGAAAATTACCAAAATTTTCATTCATTTCATTCACTGAAGCAATACCTAACGGTGGTCCCGGAGGTTAAAGAAAAAAATAAAAATAAAGTGTCTGCCTGCCAACTAGTGGTCAGTTGTCGAAGTAGCGGCTCGTGTCCGGTATATCCGTAGCGCGCAGGACTTCTAAATGAAGTTGGCTGCTCCAAATTTTGTCCTCTGCTTCCAAAATCAGTTAAAAGAAGGTCCTTAGTACTGAGGTATGAGTGGATTATTGCTTTTTCAATTAACATTATTACAAAAACGTGTGAAATAAAGAAAATAAAAAAAGAGAAGATATTTATGTAATATTTAACTAATTAACATATATTAATGCCTTTAAAAAATTTCCAAACTTTCTGTAATTATATTTCATATAATGATAAATATCTACAATAAATAATAATCTGGATCTAAGGTGTCTTCTGTGGCGCGAGTGGTAGCGTCTCGGCCTTTCATCTGCAGATTCCGGGTTCGAATCCCTGTCATACACGGCATTTTCACACGCTAAAATATTGCCATTTCATCATCTTCATCAATTTCCATTTCTTCTGCGAAGAAGTATACCTAAAATTGGTCTCGGAGGCTAAAAAAATTGAACAAAATGCAGAAAAACTTTCTTTTTCCTGTTCCAATTTTTATTACAGGTGTTAGAGGAAACTTTACTTAAGCAAATTTTTTAAGCTTAACCTATATATGGATATTTTTAGAGAATTTCTCTCAAAATTCTTCCCTACTTTTAGAAAATATAAATTCTTTTTTTTTGTTTGCATCTTACTCTTTTAATTTTTATTATTAATACTTAATCGATTAATACTTTTTTACTTCATTGTACGAAGGAAAGGAAGGATTGTGCTTGAAAAATATTTCGGATTACAGATTTCTTCGGAAATATCCATTTTGACCATCCCTGAATCCATTTTGACTAGTTTCGGCGTGATGCCTGTACGTATGTATATATATCGCATAACTGAAAAACGATTAGCCGTAGGATGTTGAAATTTTGGAGTTAGGACTGTTGTATCATCTAGTTGTGCACCTCCCTTTTTGATTGCAATCGACTGGAAAAAAATTGCCCATTAAAGCCCAAAATCCAAAAAAAATGAATTTTTGACTTTTCGTAACTGCAGTAATAAGCCCTCAACGAGAGCTTTTCAACGATGTATCTATCATACGTGGTATTTATTTTCATTGGTTCTAGAGTTGTAACCAAATAAAATTTTAATTAATAAAATATTTGGATCTACAATGACAGGCTCAACGGTTCAAATCAGAATTTATCTCCCTTTTTTAACTCTTTTTTTATAAGTTAAATATATTGATTAATAAATTATTAACCTGTGATTGTAATAAAAAAATTACAAAAATAATCAACTTATAATGCCAAAAAAAAAATGAAAAAAATCAAAAGTTATTAATGAAATAAAGTTTTAGTACTGTTAAAAATGAGTATTTGTAATTTAAGAGGCATCATTACATATGTGTATTTGTAATAGATTTGGTGAAATTTCTGATTGATTGATGTTAATTGAAAATTGTAATTTAGTAATCGTATTATTTTTGGATCTTCTAGTTTAATTTCTTTGTTAATTTATTCAATTATTCTGGAATTTCTGTTTAATTTTATCTACATTAAAGTTAACTACAGAGTGACTGAAAAAATAAACCCTCACAAGAACAACATATTCACTGAGACATCCAAAACATTCTTATCTTTTAGTTCATTACTTCTCTAATATTGTCGGACAATATTCTCGCTAGGTAGGAGTTGATCATCATTTCGTTTATTTTCTTTTTGTTGACAATTATTTAATAGCTGTTTGATTTGATTTAATTCTTCTCTAGTTTTCAAATTTTCTCCCTTTATATTCATCATCCTCTCGTTAATCTTTTTATTCTTTCCGTGATTTTAAGGCCTTCTTCCTCTTTATATTTATCATCTTCTCTTAATATTTTTATTCTTTCTTTGTTTTTAACATTTTTTTCCTCTTCATATTTATTATAGTTTCTTAATGTTAAAGCGACTTTTACTCTGTTATAATTTTTTATGTAAGTGTTAAATTAATTGTGTAAATATTGGTTAATAAAAACTAATATTTTAGCGATTGTGTAACTGTCCATTTTTATTAAAAAATTGGAGGATCGTATCTCACTTTCAAATGAAATAAGTTTAAATGAAGTGCAGCAAAAAATATGTATATGTAATTTAATAGACGTAGAAGGAAGTTATGTGGTACCCACATCAGATTTTTTGTGTTACTGGAGATACATACGCACATACGTACGTTTAGTCATCACGCAGAAACTAGTTAAAATGGATTCAGGGATGACCAAAATGGATATTTCCGTTGAAATCTGATAACCGAAACTTTTCGCGATCACAATACTTCCTTTACTTCTTTTAAGGAAGTAAAAATATATTATTAATATGCATTTCGAATATATATCGATATATCAATTTATAATAACGTAACAAGTATACCTGACTAGCACGAGACATCGGCTAACGAATTGGGATTTTCCGGTAGTGATCAGTACATTCCGATGCTAAGTTAAGGGGGACGGTCACACACACAGACGGATACTTATACCAATGCCCTTTTGTAGGTTAGGATATATATATATATATATATATAAGGAAATTATATTTTAACAGAATGGTATTTTCGTACTCCTCGTAATTCAAAACGTAAAGAGAATCCAATTTTAACCCCAATCCCACCGTACGACCGAAAGTAATACCGTACTTTTCTTCGAAAGGTCGGTAAAATCTCTGAATTATTGTATAATTTAATTTAAAAGAATAGAAATTATACACTTTTTACATCAATGTAATAAGCAGAATAAAATTTTGACAGTAATGTATATTGATCTAAGCAACTGATGACCAATTAGATTTAATTATGATTTATTACTGATTTTTCACCGCTTAAACCTTTTATAGAGGTATCTTCACGTAAACACAAATCTATTTTGATTAGGCGTAATGATACGAAATATTCTTGTTTAAACTGAAAGATAAGGTATTAAATTTCTTCGTTTAGTCCATTAACGTTTCTTGTGTTTAGATATAAATCGTATTACTGTTAAGTGATGTTGTGTCTTTGTATAATATTCTGTTCCTAAATAAAGACAAATAAATGACGTTTAAAAACTGTACATAAACTTACCCACACACAAATATGTATATATATATATATATATATATATATATATATATGTATATTACGTAAGAATAAACAAGGGGCAGTTAAGCTTTCTATTTCAAAATATAATCTGACATAGTAAATAATAATTGATAGACAAATTAGGGGTTGGTAAAACTGAAAGAAAGTAAATTTATGTTACATATATGGAAAATGAGAGATAATGAGGCATTTCCTGACACTAAATGCCGTTATTAAGAAAAGCCTTAAAATTTGGATACTTAGGTGTCAGTTTTTACCAAATCTGAAATAATTATTTTTGATGTACTAAACCAATAAATTTATATTCTCGCAAATAGAAACAAAAATTATATTAAAGGATTCGACCAAAGTTTTATGTTTATTTATAATTACTAGCTGGCCTGGCAATGCTTTTGCTATTGCTAAATTTGAGTATATATATATATATATATATATATATATATATATATATATTGATAAATATTGAAACACTGAACATTACAGAAAATCACAAAATTTAACCTTCCCTTTTCCCTTCTTTCATTCTTCACCTCTTCACATGTTCCAATCTTCAACCTTTCCCCTCTCATCACTTTTTTTAATATTTTCCCCTTCCTCCCTTTTTAGTAAAAATATTTCTTTTCACGAAATTAATATATATTCTTAATGTGAGCCAAATCGGACCATAATACAATTTTTTTTTAAATATCTCGACCCCACTGCCACCTAGCCGGTCCGAACTAATTCAGGTACCATCGCGAGCGTGCGCACAACCTACGAGTTTCATCGCAATCGGATTAATGATATAGGAATGCATTCGGTGCACACACACATCTTTATATATATATTTCTTGTGTGCGTGTGTATGAAAGTGAACTCCTACTAAACGGCTGGACTGATTTTGATGAAATTTTGTGTATGTGTTCAAGGGGATTCGAGAATGATTTAAATTCACAATTTGGTCCACTGGAAAATGTTTTTTTACTTAATTTTTTGTTTATAAGTAGTTGTTGATTTTTTAATGTTTTACATTGGATCCGGCAGACTGCACTACCATCGCAGTATCGAATATTCAATAATATTCTATTTTAATTTTAGTTTGTCCCGACAGTTGGTGCTGCGATCAAATTGAGAAAAATATTTCGTAACTTTGTGTTATTATTATGTTACAAAAAATTGCGAGAAAACAGTTTTTTAATAAATAAGAGGCTAATAAATCAGATGGAAATGTAAACAAAGGAAAACCAATCAGATCAATGCAAGATGGTCGCTGTCAAACACAACCACCAATCACAAACAGCCCGTATGGCCGTTGCCAATGTAAACAAAATCACGACTGATTAAGTAACAAGTAGGCAGCACTGCGATCGCGTTTAGAATTGTGCGCGTATTGAGAAATATTATATTATTATTTATTGAAATAACGTTTTAAAGTGTAATTAAAAAATATACATTGTGCAAATTTGTAAGGTACAGTATCGAAGTGAAAATGTTTTTTTAATTTATATATGTGTTGTTGTTCTTGGAACGGTTAAGGTTTACAATTGGGTCCGGTAGGCAGAGCTGCGATCGCGTTTTAGAAGTTTTTTTTTTTATTTTTGGTTTATCAGTCAAACCCGGTAGTTGGTGCTGCGATCGGATTCTAGGAATTCTTTTATTTTGTTGCTTTTTCGCATATCAGTTATTTGCGTCGTAGCTTAGTGTTGTTCTTACATTAAAATTCGTATTTAGAGAATAGTTTGAATTAAATCCGATAGGTAGTGCTGTTCTGACAATTGGATTTATTTACATTCTGAATTTTATGAAGTTAAAGGTGAAATTTTATTAGGTTCCGTAATGTTTTTAAGTTTCTTTATGTTCAGTATTAATTGTAATGATTTTGTAGCCACAACACTTTTCGTTCAAAAATTATTTTCCACCGAGGTAGTGCTGTTGTTTTGCCATTTGGATTTATTTACATTCTGACTTTTATAAAGTGAAAGGTTAAATTTTTTTAAATTGCTAACGTTCAGTTTTTTAAGTTTTTATAAACTTTCAGTTGCTGTCATTTAATCTGTATGTATACTCAGATCTAGCAATAGCGAAGCATTGCCGAGTCTGCTAGAATTGGGCGCTTATTGAGAATATTATATTTTATTATTATTTATTGAAATAACGTTTTAAAGTTTAATTAAAAAATGTACATTGTGCAAATTTGTAATGTGCAGTATTGGAGTATTTTACATGATTTTTCATGAATTTTAATGATGTTTACACGTGCATTCAATAACAATCAACTTAACCTACAAATTTAAATTGGCAGTTCTCATTCGATTCTATGCAACTTATGAAGTATTGAACGGCTCTTTGAAAATAAAAATTTAAGTTTGTAACATAAATTATAACATTTATAAAATTCAAATATAAGTTACTTATAATATAGTTTAAAGTATATTTAAAAAAATTAATTTATAATGTTTTAGCTGATTAATTTTATAAAAAATTTTCTAAAATTTTTTTAATTTACAATTATCTAAAATTTGGTAAAATAGATGTTAAAATAAAGAGTGAGAAAAATTATAAAAATTTCTACTAAAATTTTAACTACGTTGTTTTTTTACAGCGCTTTAATTTTTTTATTAATTGATTAATTAAGCTGTTACATGGTTATGAAACATCAACATTTTAAATAAAAAAAAAAAATATGTAGGCAGTACTTTTTTAGAATGATGTTAACTGAAAATTAGTAGTAATGTGGATGAAAATTTATTAATTACAATAATTATTAATTTTACGTTTCGATTTTTTCATTCAATTTTCATCGGACATCTCAATATTTAGTGAAAATAAATATTAACCATACTACACATAATTAGTCAATAAACCCATTACAATAATTCAAGAATCACAAACTGATAATATCATACTAATAGTCATTTTAATGAAATTTAGAACACATTCCTGCTAATTTTAACTTAATTAAATTACTTATGTGTGTTCAATTATTACAGAATAATGCCACGCCAGGACAAAGTCTGTCAGGTCCGTTAGTATATATATATATCAACTTTTACGATTATTTACCGATTTTTTCAAATCGGTAAAATTTTTTTTTTCTTGATGATATCATCATGGAATTCATTTCATGGAAATGCAATTTCCATATGATATAGAAATTGAATTTTGTGGCGTAAAATGGCATGCCTGACCGGGATCTGCGAGTGAAAGGCCGTGACGCTACCACTCCGCCAGGGAGTCCCACTTTTATTTGTCAAAATTATCCAACAGCTATTATGCAACCTGTTTAAAAAATAGTTACCTCTCTATGTTTTAGTTGGAATTATATTTTAAAGGACGTTAATCCTAGATTACGATTTTCTGGATTCTTGATAGTTTTAAATTTTAGTTAAATTAGATAAGTTAATTATATTATACTGAAATGACTTGTAAAATTATTATAATACTTAATTCTTATTTTTATCGAACAATTTTTTATATTTTCTTCGTTTCACGGATTATTTGGAATTCTTATCGTGAGAATTCTTAGTGTATGTGTGTGTGTGTGCATGCGCGCGCGTTCTCGGTTATGTTTGACTGGAATTATATCTTAATAGATTAACTTAAAAATTTTGTTAATTCCATGTAAGTATAACATTCTATGCATGAACGAAAAGTTTTGTGATAATTTTAAAATACTGGTACTTACAAAAATATTACAACTCCTTATATAGTACAATATTTGTGAAAAGTTAAATTTTGTATTTTAAATTAGTCAACAAGAATGTTTAATAATTTAAAATGAAAGAACTTAGTTTGCAAATTATGGATATTATTCTGTTATTTCATATTTGTAGCCTGCCAAAGAAAAGTCCCCTCCCAAAACTGCTGGAACAGCAAAAATGTGAAATATCTTCATAATTTTCCTTTTACTAGAAGACAAAAATATGTCAGCAATTCTAAATTCATTAAATATAACTTTAATATTAAGTTACGGTTTATTTAAATTTAATTTTACATTCTAGTATTTATTATTCACTAATAACATTTGTGAAACGACATTCTCACTTTCTTCTAAGATATTAAATATTCAAAACGCATCAATACCACTTCGTTACATATATACTTTAACAAACATTAACTTCAGTCAACCTTATCGTGTATTGTATGATCTTTATTACGTAATATTGTCGGTTTGTTTACTGAATAATCAATATAGGAACGAATTTCTTTTCAGATGGAATAAAAAGTCGTAATTAAACATCAATTACTTGAGTTTTTTATCAATTCAGAGGTTGGTAATTTTTATGCCAAAAAAAAACATAAATTAAACGCAAAAAAAAAAATTTTTTTGTATTTAAATTTAATCAGTAGAAAGATCACTGCTGAGACTAGTGTCGGTCAGTTTGTTAATTATTATTTAAATAGGAAGGGAGTTTTTAACAAAATCATATTTTTTCTTACGATTAGTGGAATGACATAAATTATTTTTATATAAGATTACCTACAATGTTATCCACGTTTTTAAGATAAAACAAAAAATCTGATGTAGACACCACTTGATTTCCTTTTACCTCTAGCTTTTACCCGCGGCTTCGCTCGCGGTGAACCTTTAAACGAAATACGCGAGCAACTACGTCAGTGGCATTTTGCCCGGGCATCAGCTCTTTAGTTACATCCTGCCATGAAGGATACAGGTAAAAGTTACAAAGAGGTCAGGCCTGCCGTAAATTCGTACATAAGCGAAAGCGTCTTGAGTGTATTCACGCAGATAACGGGGACTGTTCACAAAAGTAGAAGGCAGAATAACCATCTTGCATATGTCGTTAGGTCTAATATTACCATCTGCGCTAATCGCATCTTCAGCTCGTAATTTCGTCTGGTTTATAGAAATGAAACGAAGGCGTTCGCTCTCTAATTTAACATGCATATCTACCAAGAATTGATGAAAGAGTTGCCTTGACCGCGAAAGGAGATTGAAGTCGTGCTCTCAAAACATCATGTGATACGCATAAAAATCCATGCAGGGAACGTTTTTATTGCGAACTGGCTGTCTTGTTGTTGGATTAATGACTGGAATATTGAAATTATATCCTGGCTCACCTTTACTGAAAATTAACGGGTACTGCAAAGCATCATAAAATTTATGAGTATCGGCTACGCGTTTCAGCGTATTATCAGGTATTCTCATGTTCGCCACGTGGATTCCGATCAGCATGAATGACTGCTATGTAATTATCTGGAGGCCAGTTTTCTATTGCACTGTTAAACATATTTACCAACAAATTGTGGCTGTGTAACATTCGTTGAATATTCAATACTGTATCTCTTTCGACTCCTTCAATATACTGACAACGACGGTTTACTTCATTTTCTTCGTCACCCGTAAAATACACCTGCAAAAATTAATGCTGTTCATTATCTGCTGGAAAAAGCGATCCAATTTGATGTTATATCTGTCCTTGTACAGTAAAAGTTGGTGAAAATCCTAGCATTCTTATCACTTTATCTACTCCAAAGATGTCATTTGGAATAATATTTTTTTCCCTGTAATACCGTCGGTATTACAGTGTTGGATCGGCACATTATTTCATTTACTTACTGGAACGCCAGATGGCGTTGAATTTGGTAAAATTTTTTGTCGGACGATCATACCTACCGATATAAATTTTTTTACCCTCTCGAAAAAATATTGTTTTTTTTTACTAAAACGTGTGCTATGTCTTTCGCAATACCTTTGAGAATATGTGTACGAAGTTTCATGATGATCGCTCAGTCTGTTAATTATTATTTAAACAGCAAGGGAGTTTTTAACAAAATCATATTTTTTCTTCCGATTAGTGGAATGATATGAATTTTTTTATATAAGATTACATTGTAGGTGATGCACGTTTTTAAGATAAAACAAAAAAATCTGATGTAGACATCACATGATTTCCTTTTACCTCTATTAAATTACGTAAACACATTTTTTTTTAAAATGAGAAGTCCATAAAAATTTTATTTCATTAATAACTTCTCATATTTTTTATTATTTTTTTTATTGTTATTATTGAATTATTATTTATTGTCATTTTTTTACAATCAGAGGTTAATATTAATAAATGAATATATTTAAATTACAAAAAATAAAAAAATAAAAAAAAGGAGATGAACTCTTTTTGAACCGAGTCTTCCCCTTGTAAGATCCAAATATATTAATTAAAGTTTGTTTAGCTATAACTGAAACCGATGAAAATAAGTACCGCTTATGATATACTGTTGAAAATCTCTCAATGAGGACTTATTACTGCAGTTAAGAAAAAGTCCAAAATCCAGATTTTTTGGGGATTTTGAGCTTTTCTGGACACTTTTGGTCCAGTCGATTTCAATCAAAAGAAGAGGTGCACAACTAGATGTTACAACAGTCCTAAATCCAAAATTTCAACATCCTACAGCTAATCGTTTTTGAGTTTTGCGAGATAAGTACATACGTTACGCCGAAACTAGTCAAAATGGATTCAGGGGTCAAAGCGGATGAAATCTGAAAACCGAAATTTTTCGCGATCACAATTCTTCCTTTATTTCATACAAGGAAGTAACAAGATGGCCGCCATACCGGTTTAGGCCTACTTTTTGCAATAACTGTGTTGTTTGTCGTCAGAATTTTACGACTAAGGTATCGTTTTGTTCACAAAAAATGCATCATAATTTGATAAATATAATAATTTCTACGGTACTTTAAATAGATAAATCTAAACGACCGCCGTTTTGAAATTTGTCAACGAAGAGTATAGTTTTTTCCTATCAAAAAATGTTAATTTAAAATAAACTAAAAAGTTTTACGGCGTTATTTCCAACTTTCTTGATAAACAATTTTTTTCTTAAATAACATAAAATGTTTGACAGACAGAAAAATATGTGTTTTCGGACTTATCTTCACTGGAAATTTTTTTGTTCAGTACCTTAAGTAGAATCACTATCTAGAGTTTGGCCTCACCTTTAAATGACATTCTGTAAAACTAGAGTTTCAATATTGAAAATCAAATTTTACAAAAAATAAAAAAATGTATATTTTAAATATGGGTTCCGTTCAGCCTCCTTGATTTTGGGAGTTAATTTATCGTGCAATTTATTTAGTTCTTAATTAATTTAAGTTATTTAGGAAGTAAATTTATATATTTAGTTCACTACGTTGGCCCAATTTATGCAATGTTATTGAATACGGATAAAAAATAGTGCAAAAAAAAGAACTGGGTTCCGTGACGTTCTCTTTCTGAACAGATCGAAAATCAGGCGAGAGTTGGGGTAAATGTAGTTAAATTTCAATTAATTTCTTCAACGTGTTTTCAAGGGAAGAAAATCGGTTTAAACATAATAATGAAAATCCTCCCACCCGTAAATCTAGTTTTCTTAAAACTCTGGAATTCTCTCGTTTATCGTTCTAAAACTCAATTTTTTTATAAGTATTAAAAAAGACAAAACTGCCCCTCCTTTTTTTTTAATTTTTTTACAAAATTTAATGCTACTACCAATCTTTTTATTGTAATTTTTTCGCATCGTTTCGAAGAATTTTTTTTCAGAACTTAGATATTACTCAAAATATAGTCCAACACACGAATAAGATATGTGCAGAATGATTCATAAAGAATGTAAAAATCTTTCAAAACATGTTCTTCCAGTGAAAAAATAAAAAAAAAGTTTGGCGAATAATTTCGCTCTGATTTCTGCGCCTTATGTAAAGTTTACCCAGACTGTAGTTCTTGGGACCGAAACTGAAGAGTAAATTTATTAGATTTGTTTGAAATCTGACCTGAAAAATTGAAAAGAAAAATAGGTCTCAAAATATATTTTTTTGTAAATTTCGTGAAATATTGGTAATAGACAAAAAATTGGAGTCTAAAACAAACAATTTTATGTTTGGCGTTGAATAACATTGTTAAATGAGCAATAAAAGCGTAAATGTTGTAAACAAAAATTGCAGAGAATTTTACTTCGTGTAAAATGATATCGATAAAATCCATAGAAACTAAATGCAAGAATTTCGTATTTTATTAAAAAACAAAAAATATTAAACTCTGGCGGATTTTAATTAGGTATTAACAAAAAATTTTAAATAACGCCACAAAAAAATTAAAATATTTTAGAAAAATAGCACACACAATTAGTAAAACTTACAAACAACTATATAAACTTGTGAAAAATGTCCTCCACCACAGTAGATACACCACTCTCCTCTTCGAAGAGAGTTTTTGGTGGCTTTCCGAATTACAAGGTTGTTTTTTATTAGATGTACTGTACTGAGAATTCTAATAACTGACTCTTTACTTGTATTATAATTTTGTTCATATAAATTAACATAAAAATTAAAAAAGGCAAAACTGCCCCTCTTTTTTTTTGTACAAAATGTAATGTACTACCGATCACTTTAAAGAAATTTTTTTATCCGTTTGGAAGAATTTTTGTTTCAGTACAGAGATATTACTCAAAATTCAGGCCAATATACGTATTTAAATGCGTTAATACATATTCCTGTATACATTTTTCTTTTGTGTTTTTAGTAAGGGGTCTTGAAATCTCGTCATTTGCAAAAAATCCGATATTTGAAATTTTTCCATGTCTGTTATAGCAGCAGCAATAGGAGCTATAGATATGAAAATTAAAAAAAAAAAGAAAACTAGTAATTTATTTGGGACTACTTGAATTTGGTTTCGAGCAATTTTTGGGATGTTTTGGTAATCAGATTTTTCCATTTTTTATTTTTTTTATTTTTACGGCCCGGAAGGACGAATTAGTCATTTATGTTTAATCTTTCTTATCTTCCAATATTCTTTCATTTTCCTGGAAAAATCCCTTTTCCGATTCTTTGTCCAAACCGTCCCCGTTCTCTTTTTCGGCTTTTCTGCAATTTTAACCCGGTGTTAAATTTGCAGAATTGGTAATCAGTTTATACAGGGTGATTCAAAGAAACGGGAAATTTAAAAAATTAAATAACGTTACCGAAAAAGTTTTTTTAGAAAATGAATTTTATTTCATGTAATTGTACAAATGTTGCCATTTTAGCCTACATACATTTTAGTTTATTTTTAAAGATGACATCTTGCAGGTGACCTCCTCTTCTACGTAAACACTCAACGAAGTCTCTTCGTTAAATTGTTCACGGTTTGACGTAACATCTCAACTGAAATTTTCGCAATTGCTTCTCGGATCTTCGCCTTCAGTTCTTCCGTTGTAGCAGGTCTACTGTGGAACACTTTGCTTTTAAGGTGACCCCACATATATAATAGCAAGCTGAGAGAACAGCAATCTGGGAGGCCATCTAATTTCACCGTTTCGTGAAATGACACGTTGTCCAAACAATCGGCGTACAGCTGCCATCGATATTCGTGCAGGATGTGACGCTGCTCCGTCTTGTTGAAACCAGGCTGTGTTAAGAATCGGTGGAAATCTCTTTTGTTGTTCCACAGCAAAGGTTTCAAGCACGGCTACGTAACGAGCCGACGTCACTGTAATCGCAAGACCGTTGTCATCCTCAAAAAAATAAGGGCCTATAACACCGTAAAATGACGTAGCACACCACACGATCACTTTCTGGCTGTGCGACGGACGCTGGTGTTGCCGCATAGGATTTTCTTGTGCCCGGTATCTGAAATTTTGCTTGTTAACAAATCCACAGAGGTGGAAATGCGCTTCGTCTGACATCCACAGTTCGTGAACAAACTCTTCGTTATCATTTATCTTCTGAAGCATTACATTACAGAATTGTGCTCGCACAACTGCATCGTTCGGTTTCAGTTCCTGGACGATCTGCAACTTGTACGGATGGAATTGCAAGTCCTTCACTAACATTCTTCGAACGCTTGAACTATGCAATTGTAAAGATGCTGAGAGACGACGGATTGACCGATGTGGACTTCGTGTTCAAGCTTGTAAAGCTTGAACAATCTGTGGTGTACGGACGATTCGCTCACGGCCTGGAGGTTTCTTTTTCATTGCCGAACTTTTTTTGTCAAAATTAGATATACATGTTTTAATTGCATGTGCTGATGGAACACGGTCGTGCCGTGCCAGATTAAAATGACGGCGAAATTCTCTACGCGCTCCCTCCACACTGTGATTGTTTTTGTAAAACGCTTTGATAGCAAATGCACGTTGCGTACCACTCCAAGGATCCATGACAACTAAATGGCAGGTTAGGTTAGAAAGGCTGTCGCCACGTATAAAGAGGTACGAATCGCCCACGGCTACCAACACAACTTTCAAAATTTCCCGTTTCTTCGAATCACTCTGTATTAATAAAAATACCGTTAAAATAATAGGGGTTAAAGGGACACTAAGTTCAATATTTACCTTTGGAAACGCATAATAAAATTATATTATACAGCGCGTTCCGAAAGATGCTGTCACTGGAATTATGGAAGTGTAACGACAAAACTTTCTTGATTATTACTTTGTATTTTTATTATTTAAAAGAAACCGATATTACAATAACTGGAAAAGTTTATAAAAGTTGTTGAAAATGACCACTTCCAACATCACTACAACACTGCACACGTTTTAGTTTCTTTTTTAATACTCTAATCAGCTGGTACTGGTTTGTCTAGTACGTATGACATTATTTCGGATTTTAGTTCGTTATTCGTGCGTGGTCTCTTTCGATAAACTGTTTGTTCTGCTGCCCTCGATAGAAAGTAATCCGGGGGAGTCAGATCGGGCGATCGTGCAGTCCACCCCTCAGAACGATTCATTCAGAAAGACATTTCGTAAAAAACGTCATTGTTAGCTGTGTGCGCTGTGCTGCTGTTGGAACCAGCCGTGGTTGATTCCACTTGTTAATTGATTAATGAAGTGTTAAAATAGCACAATAACGATCACTATTAACGGTATTTTCAAATAAGATATATATCATGCGCATTCTACTCACACCGACCCAGATTCAAATTTTCGCTTCTTTTAAAGATTGTTCTTTGGAGTTAGTTATCGACTACAATCGTGTATTTTAACTAATATACCCTTCATCTGTAAAAAAACGTAATGTCGAGTATACCTACAAAATTTTTAAAACGTTTAAACCATTGACATTGTTTTAGTCTTTTGGCTTGATCTGTAGGTTTGAATTCTTTAACACGCATTATTTTTTTAGGTAAAAAGTTCAATTTGTTTTACTGCAGCTTTTTGTGCTTTTCTTGCCCTTATAATGAATTCACAGGCCGAAAGAACAGAAAGCACCACATAAGTCTAAAACTTACCGCACAGTAACTTTCCGAGCACTCTGTATAATAATAACTGTTACTTTCCCGTTTAGCACTATAGCAAAGCTATAGCTCTAGAAGTGAAAATATTGTAATCGGTCCGATTTGTGAATATGCGGTTTTCTACGGATCATGACGTTTTGACACCTAAGGAACACAAAAAATCCAAAAAAATCGAATGAAAATTTTCCGGATGTTCGTATGTACGTGTGTGTGTTCGGTGTCGCCCTCTAAATCACCTTATATCTCCAGAACTACTGGACCGATTTAGACCAAACTTGGTCAGATTATTTCTACATATGGGTCGTTAATGCCATTAAATTCTTTACTTAAAAGGGAGTGAGGCTGTAGAGAAAGGTTACCCTCATTATGTTGAGATTTCGCCTAATTAGGGTCATATTTTTCTTAGGCGCATTTGTTAACGGTTAAAAAATAACAATATTTGGGAAAAATATTTTTCTGTAAAAATCGCACCCCCACCCGAAAAAATGTTCTAAACTAGCGGCTAAGTGAGCTTACTGCGTCAATAGTACCAGTTGTCACCACAAGAAGCGCTAGTGTAGCATTGACGTATAGCTTTTGTAGTCGTTGCAATGTTGTGACGTCACAGTTAAGCAGTAGAATTACGTAATTGAATAATATTTAAAGTGTAAAAAGGTAACTCGTCTGGCTAGGTGTCGAACTCGATCGCCTGTTTGACTCTGTACCTGGTGGTTTAAGCCTTGCGATCACACCTGTCTGCCGGCTGCTCAAGCGAAATTTGTTCTATGTAAGTTGAAAAATTACTGTACATTAGTTAGTGCCGACCTTCGCCACACCTGCGCAAATTAAATACGGTATGCGCTCGCCTTTTGGTTGAAATTACTGAATTAAAAGAAAAAAATATTATATTTATATAAAATAAATATGTCAAATTAAATTGTGCGTGTATGCGTGTGTAAGCCGTGCATCAGAAACAACTCACAGTAGCACGAGTTTCCCGGAAAACGGCTTTAGACGCGTGACGGGTAAATCCTATAACTGTGTTCAGCTTTTTCATTTTATGATAACATATCACAACGTTAAAAGTTTCATTTGTAGTGATATTTACAAACCAATTTTAATCTGTACTGATATTTGAAACAAACGATTACAAATCAGTTTCAATTTGTTCTGATATTCACAAATCTGTGAAAAAGTTACTCCTTTAATTTAAATTTCTCTCGGTTATATCATTTTAATGTTACCATTCTTTTAATAACTGAAGCCAAAAAATTTATTAATTAAAAAAAAGCTTTTTCAAAACCCTGTATTTTCTTTACAATATACATAATTCATTCTATCCCATTCTCTTCGTCCCACGGTGTCCTGTGGAAGACGCTACCCTCCGCGTACGTTTTTCATTTATTCATCCTAAGCAAAGTTGTTCTTTCTTATAGATCTCTTCTGTTCCCATGGGTATTATACGAACAATCTTTTTGGCCATTTTCCCCCGCCCGATTTCATTTCCTTACTGTCATCTTTTTTTTGCAATATCAAGTATTCCTGTTACTTTTTGCATCCATTTCTTTGTTTCCATGGAAACAGATAGTCTTCGTTAATTTTTTACCTTATATTATCTGTTTATAACAGCCTTTCGTACAATCTGTGCATAAAAATCTTTCATACAACTCTATTGCACGTAAAGTATTTGAGTTATAAAAGGCAATTATCATCAGATTTGCTTCTTGTTACGATAAATGATCGTGTCATAGCCATTCTTAGCTATTTTATTTTTGAGCTAAATATTACCTACATTTCTTTGGGTTTAAGATATGTTGATAATTCACAAATGCATAATCGACTCATTAAAACAAAAATGTAGGAAACCACTTTACTCCTCATTTTCTTTAGTTAGCCTGGAACGTGATGGTTTTTTATTATTAAGAATGATTCGGAATTTCTCGTATGGCCTTAAGTAGACAAGTTTAATTCTGCTTTTTACTTTAATTCTACTCAATATTTAGTATCCGTTCTTTATTTTATCAAACACAGCTTTGTTCCTTTTTACGTGTTATTTCTCGTATGAATAAATGTTTTTTTTTAGACCTATCCAATATTTTAAATAAAGATAAAAAGCTTAAAATTAAGTAACTTATTTTGTAAATAAAATCTTAATCATTAATTCATTACAAATTAGAAAAATTGTCATGATATTCCGTTTGATCTAGGTCATACATTTGTCTCGCCCCCCAGCAGATGCCCTCATGATCTTCTTCCAATTGGTTCTTAGTTGAAGGCTTGTAGCGTATTCCATCGACCTACACTTTTAATAAATGTTCTGACCATTTCTTTCCTTAAGCAAAAATCATTTCACAGTAAGAAACTTTATTTAAATACTTTCAAACATCGTCGTTTCTAGTTCTATCCAGACGAGTCACACTTTTGAAAATTCACAAAAAACACATCCCAGCAGCCTTTATAAAGCTCCGATCTTTAGATTTTAAATCCAGCTTTCACAACCGTATAAAAGCACTGTTGTAGTTATTGTTGTATAAAGTTGTAGTTTGCTGTCAGTTCTTGCCTTTTTTTAGGTTTTCATTATAGTTCCTTACACCAACGTAATAAGTTAATTTCTAGGTCGTTATTTCGATCGTAAAGTAAGTAACAACTTAGGATAATAATAGTTATTGTATTTTCTGGTTCATTCTTTTATTATAGATGAAGTCCTACGCAAGAACTATCGCATGAAAATAAACAAGAACAAAACAAAAGTAATGAAATGTAGTAGAAATAACAAAGATGGACCGTTGAATGTGAAAATAGGAGGAGAAAAAATTATGGAGGTAGAAGAATTTTGTTATTTGGGAAGTAGAATTACTAAAGATGGACGAAGCAGGAGCGATATAAAATGCCGAATAGCACAAGCTAAACGAGCCTTCAGTAAGAAATATAATTTGTTTACATCAAAAATTAATTTAAATGTCAGGAAAAGATTTTTGAAAGTGTATGTTTGGAGCGTCGCTTTATATGGAAGTGAAACTTGAACAATCGGAGTATCTGAGAAGAAAAGATTAGAAGCTTTTGAAATGCGGTGCTATAAGAGAATGTTAAAAATCAGACGGGTGGATAAAGTGACAAATGAAGAGGTATTGCGGCAAATAGATGAAGAAAGAAGCGTTTGGAAAAATATAGTTAAAAGAAGAGACAGACTTATAGGCCACATACTAAGGCATCCTGGAATAATCGCTTTAATATTGGAAGGACAGGTAGAAGGGAAAAATTGTGTAGGCAGGCCACGTTTGGAGTATGTAAAACAAATTGTTGGGGATGTAGGATGTAGAGGGTATACTGAAATGAAACGACTAGCACTAGATAGGGAATCTTGGAGAGCTGCATCAAACCAGTCAAATGACTGAAGACAAAAAAAAAAAAAAAAAAAAAAAATGAAATCAGCAAACACGAATTTATTAATATAAATATCCTCAAGAGAATGTTCAGAGATGCCTGCTGTTGCCATGGATAAATCAGTTCGCTAAAATATAGATTAAATAACACCGGTGACCAAGGACCGGTGTTATTTTTCTACTCTGGCCACCTTAACAACATCAGTGTGCAAACCGTTCCTAAGTTAAAATATGTATAAATGTAAAATCTTTATTCAAATTTTCCAAATAATTGTTTTTACCCGGTAAAACGCTTTTTCTAAGTGAAGTAATGGTATATACGATTCGATTTAAAATTTACTTCTTTTTTCAATGACCTAGTGCAGGGTGAACATTGCATGAACGATCTAAGATAACCACTTTGCTCTTCCGTCACTATCACTTCAGATATCACATTCACCGGACTTGCTAAAAGCTTTGAGATCTTATATCAGGTCTCAAATAATTAGAAATTTAATTTCTAAAGTAGATTTTTAATTTTTGTTGTTTAGTCCCAAATTAAAGATTTTTATATAGTTAATAATTTTTTTTTTTTTAAATTGGCACCGATTCAGTAAGTAAAATTTTTAAGAATAATTGAATAGCCGATCTCCGTGGTGAAGTGGAGATACAACGCCAAGCCCTTTAAGCTTATGTGGCCATCAAGCAAAAAAAAAATTATTTTTTTTACATGCTTTTTTTAATTTTATAAAAAAAGGTGATGCTGTGTTTTTTTAAAGTATTAAAACTTTTTAGAGTTTTGTACATCTTTATAAAATTATTGAAATTTTATTTGTATTTTTTTTTTCTCTAGAAACAAAAAGAAAAATGAATTCCATAAAAATAATTTTTTTTAAATTTTAATATATGTATTGTTTTACAAAGTATAGCATTTAAAAAAAAATCTGATGTGGATACCACATGACTTCCTTGTACGCCTATTAAGTTACATACACATTTTACTAAACTGAAAGGTACATAAAATTTTACTTCATTAATAACTTTTTTAATATTTTTATTGTTATCTTGAATTATTGTTTATCGTAAAATTTTGTTTAAAATCGGAGGTTAATACTATTAATAAATTAATATATTTAAATTAAAAAAAAAGCCAAAAAAACGAGATGAAGTCGGATTCGAACCGATGTGCCACCCTTTTGTAAGATCCAAACGTATTATTAATTAAAATTTTATTTGGCTATAACTCTGTAATCATTGAAAATAAGTACCACTTATGATATATAGTTGAAAAACTGTCAATGAAGGCTTAATACTGTAGTTAAGAAAAAGTCCAAAAAAGTTTTCAGGTTTTTTGGACACTTTTGGTTCAGTCGATTGCAATTAAAAAGGGGAGGTGATCAACAAGATGTTACAACAGTTCTAAATCCAAAATTTCAACATCCTACGGCTAATCGTTTTTCAGTTATGCGAGATACATACGCATATACGTATGTACGTACGTATAGACGTCACGCAGAAACTAATCAAAATGGATTCAGAGGTGGTCAAAATGGAGATTTCCGTTGAAATCTGAAAACTGAAATTTTTCGCGTCACAATACTTCCTGTACGAAGTACAGGAAATTGTGATCGAAAATTGGGTAAAATCCTTTACCCAATTATTACCGCATATTGATGTTTTTATTTTACCCATGACTGCCATTTTAAAAATAATTATCTCAAGATATTTATGTTACGAAATTCTATTTTTACAAATACTCTTTCCATTAATAAAAATGTGTTTAAGTTAATAGCTACAAAAAAAGGCAGTACATATTAACTATTACTGAGTGTACAAAAAGTGACGCAATCATATGGAAAAATGTTTCCTGCTTTTGTTTCTGGTTTGAGGAAAAATGGGTTACACAATGTAGCAAAGATTATTCATTGTCTCCCGATACATTAGATGTGTCTGTTATGCCCAGAAGCAGAATGCGTTCACAGAAAAGTATGGTGTGGATGCACCAAAGAGGTCCTGCATCAAGCGGCTGTTCGGCAAGTACCAAGAGACAGGGAATGCAACAGAAGCAACGAAATATGGACACCAGAAAATTTGATAAACGTGCAAGCTGCATATTCTGTTAGTTTGAATAGATCTGTGCAACGCCAGTCTAGCCAGCGTTGGTAATGTCCATACTGCATCGGGCAAGTGTTTAAAGATGCATCCGTGTAGAATTCGTGTTGTTCACGAGTTGTTACCTGTAGACACTAGAATACCTGTAGCTGTATGCACAGAATTCACCCATTTGGTGTACGGAAAATCCATAACAGCTGCACGGACAAAAAGTGGGTGTTTGGTTTACAATTTCGCGTAGGCGATTTTTTCATGGCGCAATGAACAGTGAGCGCTACATAAAGATGGTGAACAGTTTGTAAACTCGTATACTATACACAAAAACAATGCAACGGCTCATACAACCAATGACACTATGACTGTTTTTAATCGGAGTTTTTATGGACAACACTGATTTCGAGGAGTTGGCTACTCTCGTCTACAGATTTAACCCCTCTTGACTTTTTTTTGTGGGGCTACCTTAAGGATGCTGCTTACAAAACTCATTTTCACACACCATTCCCGAATTGCAGAGCGAAATTTTACGATGTGTAGCTGTAATTCCTCAACAAACCTTACAATATGTGTTTAAGAGCATGCATCGTGGTATTCAATTATCTAAATTACATAATGGAGCCCACTTTCAACAAAAATTTTATCATATTCATTTTCCCATAAGGTTGCGTCACGTTTTGAACACTCTATATAGATACACTACCGGAAGTGTGATTTCCGTAGAATATTCCATTAATGGTCAGGGTCATCTTAAAGATTTTATTATTTTTTACATTTTAAGAAATTTAAATTTGGTAAGGTTTAAAAACGATTCTTTCCAATAATAGATAATAACACTGTTAAAACAATTTAAAATGAGATTCATTTTGTAATGCAATACAGTACACTCATCGGGTTATTACAAAGTTTTTTTGAGTAGTACGGTACAATGGTGTACAAAAGCAGCGTCCACATAAAAAATGAGCTCTCCGTAGTACGATTTTACACAATAGATTGTATTGTATAAAGTCGCATACAAAACGTTTTTAATTGATGACAGTTTTCCTCTACTTTTCTATATACTAAACTATAAATTAACATAATGGGATTAGTTAGCTTCCAGTCTAGTAAGCCCTTATTTATGCATGTTAGTTAATCGTTGAAAATATTAACCACCCGCTTTCAACACATAATTAAATATATATCGTACCTGATAGTAGTATGTAGAGAAAAGTACAATTATTTTAAACGGTCCTTTAAATCACTTTAATATACCTTGTATATTAACAAAACATCTGCTGCAACGCCATTCTCGTGGTACTCCTTTGTACGATTGTCTCTAAACAAGTAAGTGTTTTATTTTTGAAAATAACGTTATCAGAAGTAAATATACATGAATTTATTATTCTGTTATTCGGAACAAATTAATACATCATGTTACAGTACATTTTACAAATGAAATATTATTTAGCTTCACATTTAAAATAATAACTATTAATCATAACGGATTTATAACGCATATAACTTCAACTTTTTTTTATTTTTCTCTAGGATAAAAAGTGTGTAGATTTATCATTTTTTTCTACCAATTCTAATTGGTTAATAGGTACTTCCATGTTTACATTTTGTTATTTTTACTTCCTTGTACGAAGGAAAGGAAGTATTATGTTGGCAAAAAATCTTGGTTTTCTGATTTCAACGGAAATATCCATTCTGACCATCCCTGAATCAACTTTTACTAGTTTCGGCGTGACGTCTGTACGTATGTATCTCGCATAACTCAAAAACTATTAGCGTAGGATGTTGAAATGTTGGATTTAGGATTGTTGTAACATTTAGTTGTGCACCTTCTCTTTTGATTGCAATCAACTGGACCAAACGTGTCCAAAAGATCCCAAAATGCAAACGATTTTTATTTGGGACTTTTCCTTAATTGCAGTAATAAGCGCTCATTGAGAGATTTTCAACGATATATCATACATAATTGGTGCTTATTTTCATTTGTTTTAGAGTTATAACCAAATAAAATTTTATTTAATGAAATATTTGAAATATTTGGTTCTTACAAGGGAAAGGCACATCGGTTCGAATCCGAGTTCATTTTCTTTTTTTTTTAAATTTAAATACGAGTATATTGATTTATTTAATAATTGTTAACCTCTGATTATATAAAATGTTTTACAATATATGATAATTCAATATTAACAATAAAATAGAAATGAGAAAAAAATCAGAAGTTATTAGTGAAATATAATCTTATGTACTTCTAAAAATGTATATGTGTAATTTAGTAGGCGTACAAGGTAGTCATGTAGTGTCCACATCAGATTTTTTTTTTTCAAAAAAATGTAGAACAATAAGAAAACTGCATTTATGTTATTAAGATTTACAACTTCAAATTAAAAAAAAAATCACAAACAAACTGTGGTTCTATTATAACTGCGTAAAAAAACAAATCAATTTTTTATTTTTTTAAAAAAGGTATATATTAATAAATAAATGTTTACTAAGAATTAAAATGCCCCGACTTCCTTGGTTGAGTAATCAGCGTCCTGGTATTTCGTATTTGAGGTCCTGGATTTGAATCCCAGACACGCATGGCCTCTTTTTCATAAGCTACCAATTTCCACCCGACTAATTTCCGTAGCTGTAATACATGTTCTTTCATAACAAAAAAAAATTAAAATATCTATCAATTGTTTAAAACTTCTTAAAGAAAAATATTTTATAATTAATTTAAGATTTGTTTTGAAAACCTTTTAATACTTAGAGATATTTTGGTACTTACGTAATAACAGAATAGGGGTGACATTTTTCCAAAATTACCCATTAATAGTCACTTTTGCTGTAAAACCTGCAGTCAGAATGATCTGATAACTCTAAGATAGTTGACATTTAGTGGTTCCGTACATATTGCGTCACATAAACTATGCCGTGAACGATTCCAAATGATGCCGCCATTCTGTGCGATGTTTTCGCCACTTTGAACTGCCCCCAGTACTTTTAAAGTTTTGAATATGGGTCCTATTCGTGGGAGTCAATAAAATTATACGTCTTTTAGACTTGTAAGTGTGCGAATCCTGCTTTTTCCGACTCTGTGTGCAATACGTTTTCCAGCAGCCCGAATATTTTTTCACACCTGGATTTCTTTATCACATCGAGCAGAATCGCTTGTGAGAGGTCGGGTAGCATCGATTCTCACGCAAATATCACGGAATATCCATTGTGTAAGTAAGAAACCAGCATTATTTTTTTTTGTTTGCTTTCATTAATTTTTACTATTTTATGTGTCCTCCGGATTTCATCAAACGGATTCTGGGTTAGTGCGTCTACGCACACTTCCCCGCTTATAATTGTTCCTACCTATCAGTGGCGGCTAGTAGCTAAAATTGGTTGCTCCAAAAGATTTTTTCTAGGTTTTATCAAGGCCATGGTTAAAGTTTTCTGAAAAATAAAAGTACCGAAAAAATGAATCAAATAGAATAGCTAAATCCAGGATAATAATATTTTTTTTCTTGTTTAGCCTGCGGGAATTACCGTTAAGGTATTACTTCAGAGGATGAATGAGGATGATATGTATGAGTATAAATGAAGTGTAGTCTTGTACAGTCTCAGTTGGACCATTCCTGAGTTGTATGTGGTTAATTGAAACCCAACCACCAAAGAACACCGGTATCCACATTATAGTATCTAAATCCATGTAGAAATAATTGACTTTTACTAGGACTTGAACGCTGGAACTCTACTTCCAAATCAGCTGATTTGGGAAGACGTGTTCATCACTAGCCCAACCCGTTGGGTTAGGATAATATTTTTTTTAACCTCCGGGTCTACCGTTAGGCATTGCTTCAGAGGATGAAATGAATGATTTGTAGCGTATATGAAAAAGCCATACCTGACCGGGATTTGAACCCGGGACTTCCGAATGAAAGGCCGAACCGCTACCGCTCGTGCCACGGAGGCCGGCAGGATAATAATCGAATTCTACACTTTATGACGTTCAAGAATATGATACACTTTTTTTAAACACGTTGTGCTTAAAAACGCAATTGGCTTAAAACCCGTATTAGGTTTAATTGAATAAATAATAAAATATCAATACAGATAATATTTTTTATTATTATTAGATAATAACGAAATAAAATGAGAATATAGTTCAACGGTGCGTAATTTAAATTTTGTATGTATACAGAAACAAATCCATATTTAGTTTTTAATAACTACATTATACTCTTTCGTCCTTCCAGCGTGTTTTTTGACAGATTTTGTAACCAAAGAACCCTTGCTTTCCGCCATATTCTGACCACTACTGAAAAAACAACTAAACCGCTTTTATATTCCTTCTACCGACTAAAGTAGAAAAGGGAATAAACAAGGAACGTTCCCTAAACATAAACCTCTTATAGCCATATCACCATTTTTGTAGATTGTTTTAATTGTTTATAAGCGCCTTCACTTATACAAAACTCATAAATAAATTGTGTAGAATCTATTGTCATTAAATATTATTGATCATACCTTTAATTAACGGGGAAGAAAGTATACAAAATACTTATAATTGTTGGTTTCAATAGTTCACCCATTTTAAATATAGACCATTTTTTTACTTATCGATTTTTTCTTATTTTAAAAAAACAAAAATAAAAAGAATGAATCCGTATTTATAAATATGTTTTCTCTATAAGAGCAATTTTCTTATTATGATGTTATTGGTGGGATCTGAATTCTTATTACGCCATAATTTTTAATTGAATATCGGAGTTTTAAAGTTACGTAATGTTTATTATGTTTTACTTACATCGATAAATTACACACGAAATAAACGAGCACCTCAAGCAATTTTTTCTATAAGTGTTCAATGTGAACACCATTCGTCAATCGGCACACATCCACATCCAGCCGGTAGAAGAGACATTCCATACTTTAATCAGAAAGTCTGGAAGTACCGATGCTACAGCTGCTTCTTCAATCTTGTATCTGAAGTCGGGTCGATCAGCCGGTAATGGTAATACATATACTTCATTTTTTATAAACCCCCAAAGAGAATATTTCACGGGTTCGAATCGGGCGAACGTAGAGGTCACGGCAAAAAAGCCATTTCATCTGGTCCCAGGCGAACGATCGGGAAGAATTTCATTCAACCGGTCACGTACAGCGTTAATGCCAGCAAGAAGGCGCATCATCTTTTTTTTTTTTGTCTTCAGTCATTTGACTGGTTTGATGCAGCTCTCCAAGATTCCCTATCTAGTGCTAGTCGTTTCATTTCAGTATACCCTCTACATCCTACATCCCTAACAATTTGTTTTACATATTCCAAACGTGGCCTGCCTACACAATTTTTCCCTTCTACCTGTCCTTCCAATATTAAAGCGACTATTCCAGGATGCCTTAGTATGTGGCCTATAAGTCTGTCTCTTCTTTTAACTATATTTTTCCAAACGCTTCTTTCTTCATCTATTTGCCGCAATACCTCTTCATTTGTCACTTTATCCACCCGTCTGATTTTTAACATTCTCCTATAGCACCAAATTTCAAAAGCTTCTAATCAATTCTTCTCAGATACTCCGATCGTCCAAGTTTCACTTCCATATAAAGCGACACTCCAAACATACACTTTCAAAAATCTTTTCCTGACGTTTAAATTAATTTTTGATGTAAACAAATTATATTTCTTACAGAAGGCTCGTTTCGCTTGTACTATTCGGCATTTTATATCGCTCTTGCTTCTTCTATCTTTAGTAATTCTACTTCCCAAATAACAAAATTCTTCTACCTCCATAATCTTTTCTCCTCCTATTTTCACATTCAGCGGTCCATCTTTGTTATTTCTACTACATTTCATTACTTTCATTTTGTTCTTGTTTATTTTCATGCGATAGTTCTTGCGTAGGACTTCATCTATGCCGTTGATATGCAACTGTAGCATATCAAGATATAACTCACAGAGTTGATCTAGCGGTGAACTCGTCATCGTAAATCAGCTGATTTCGAAGTAATCAGTAAAAGTAAAAATTCTAAGGGTCAAATCCTAGTAAAGGCAGTTACTTTTATACGGATTTGAATACTAGATCGTGAATACCGGTATCCTTTGGTGGTTGGGTTTCAATTAACCACACATCTCAAGAATGGTCGTACTGAGACTGTACAAGACTACACTTCATTTAAACTCATACATATCATCCTCATTCTTTCTGTGAAGTATTATCTGAACGGTAGTTACCGGAGACTAAACAAGAAAAAGAAATCATATCAAGATAGTTCATTCCTGAAAAAGAACTGTACGAAACTCTCTGTCGGGATACGACACAAAAAACATTCGGTTTTCGGGAGTTACGTTCACACTGCAATATTTCTTCAGGATTTTCTGATCCTCAGATACGGATATTATGAGTGTTTACTTTTCCATTATCGTGAAATGTTGATTCGTGACTGAATACGACACGATAAAGAAAGTCTTCATCATCACGGTGCATCATTTCATTTGCAAATCAGTCACGTAAACCTTAAATTTTAGACTTTACAACTTACACAAAAATAAAACTGTTTAAGTTGCTCTTTCATTTTATGTACAATTAATCAATGTACGTGAAACTCGAGAAATATTACGTAGCTTTAAATCTCCGATATTCATTTTGAAACACACCTGATTAAAAAAAAGTGATAAACTGGTAAAATGTTAGTGAATTACATTATCACAAAATAATATTTCCATTTTATAATAACTTATAAGAATTTTAATGGTTTATTTCTTTTAAAAGATTGGGGTAAAAGATTAGTAAATACGGTCTTCCTGTATGAATACTCAATGAAACGTTGTAAACCGTTTTTTCTGAATATGAAATAATCTATTAATAAATAATATAAACTGTAATCATTATATATTTCACAGAAGAGTAAAATCATAATTTCCTCTTATATTATTTATTAATAAAGAAAAATTTTCATCGATTTAACTTAGCTACATTTATACTAGCAAACCTTTAGGAATTCTTTTTTACAAGGAATATATTCCATAGAATATTGTAGGTAGGTTTGTGGGAAAAAAAATAAGTGTAAAAACCAAGAAATTTTTCATTCAATATAAATATTTCATGAGCGACTCAAGTTTATTTTTATTCCATTACCTTTTACAATATACATATATTTTAATGACACCGTCACTATTAATGTTTTTTATAACGTAAAAGAAAAATTATTTAAAACATACATTTTTTTGCCTTATTTACATTAACTTAATGTGATGTCTGTTGTGTGTGTGTGTGCGTGCGCGCGCGCGCGCGCGCGTAAAACTAAAGAATGAGTTTTTTAGCATATATTATTATACATGAAAATAAACTTTATTAATAATTTAACTCTGAAATAGCCCAAGAGTGTCTTACAATGTTACAGTACAATATTAAGTTAATATCCATAATTAATATATTGTTTCAAGATAAAATAGAATACATTTTATACTTCATAAACTTTTTTATCGGATTATAAAAGGTATTTATATAAAAATATGATTATAATTTTCTAATTAATATTTTACAGAAAACGATAACTTTAGACATGTTTTTTTTAAGAACATACATTCTATTTTTCCAGTAAAAATTTTGAATTTTAAATATATATATTAAATAAAATACTATATCAATTCAGTTATATAAATTACTTCTGTTGTTTATTAATGAAAAAAGTAATGCATATATTACGTAAATAGAAATATAAAAATCCCTTTAATTAATTATAGCTTTTTTAATTTAAGTAGGATAAAAAAAGCTGACAACATAGTTGTAGTAAAGTCTTACTTCTTTGGGTTTTTTCTGATTCACAAGGCTTATACACATACACACAAAATTTAATTTAAAATATTTATCATTTCATTTTTCGTTGGTTTAACTCAGTGGTTCCGAGTAAAGAGCGAGCGTATACTGTATTTAACTAGGGTGAGTGTAGCGATACTAGCGGCGACGGTTAGCACTAACTAAACTAATGTAATTGCACAACTTACAACAAAAAATTTCGCTTGTAAGGTCGGCAGACTGTATCCGCGAGGCTTAACGAACCAGGTACCGAGTCGACTGGGCGATCGAGTCCGAGACCCAGCCAGACCGAGTTACTTTTTTATACTTTAAATATTATTCATTTATTTAGTTCTACTGCTCACTTGTGACGTCACAACTTAGCAGACGACTAAAACCGCATTTATTTTGAGGTGGGGGTGTGATTTTTTAAAAGTTTTTTTGTAAATATTGTTATTTTTTAATTGTTATGAATATACCTAAGAAAAATATGATCTTAATTAGGTTAAATCTCGAGATACTGAGGGTGATCTTGCTCTACAGCCTCACCGTCATGACTTTTTGAGTTGAAAATTTAATGGCATCAATGCCTCATATATAGAAGTAACCTGACAAAGTTTAGTCAAAATCGGTCGAATAATTTTGGAGATATAAGGTGATTTATGTTGCAACAGCTAACAACGAACACGCACATAAGAACATTAACAATTTGATTAATTTCCATCCGGTGTTTTGAGTTCCTTAAATCAGAACGTCAAGATCCGGTGAAAATTGCTTATGTCCATTGGACCGATTACCGTACTTTTCCTTCTAGAGTTAGAGCTCTGCTGTAGCGATATCTAGACGGGAAAGTAAAAGAGTTTTCAAAACATACAATTTAATGTATAAAATAAATTGGCCGTTCATTAATTAAAGAGACAAATAGCTGTTGAGTCAAATCAGTTGGTTATAATTGTTAGAGAACACTGTTGGTAACACTGTGATGAGTTTTGTTCACTTGTTTAAATAAAATTGTTTTCATTTTACAACGGCACGTCGTTTTGAACTTAGTAAATTAGTTAAACAGCTTGAAGTAATCCGTTTTCTCCTTTCCGCAATTGAAAAACTAGTTATAGTTAACATTGTCTGATAATTTAAGTTACATTTGTATGATAATATAAGGACTTTTTATATGTGGGTAGAAATATTTTAACGCAACTGAACTTCATTAGGACTCACGAGTGTCGTTCTTGACGTCCAGTTGAAGTTTTAACTTTAGCGCTAGACGTATAAACTCTTATTATTCAAGAAGCCCGACGGATTGCAGTTGAGATTATAGATGAAAAATTATAAGTGTCGGTGCATTCCGTTATTATCAAGAATCTCAAATACCGTAAAACAAGCGCAAGATGGCTTCGAAAAGAGTTTATAAATCACTATAAGGAGACAAGACTTTCGATCAAAAAGAAGGAAATAATTTTCTGTTAAACATCAGTTTCAACAGAAAGGTAATACATTTTTTCGTAATATTCTAACCTGTGATGAGATGGATTCACTATTATGAACCAGAATTAAAAAAAAAACAGAACATGGAGCGGAAATACAAGAGTTCAGCTGTCAAAAAAATAAATTCCATGCCCGATCATCAGCAGGAATAATCAATTAAATGATAATCCTTTGGAGTACAAAAGGTCCGGTTTTTTTTTCCTAGAAGATCAGTGAACAATAAACATGGTGTACTTCTGTGACATGCTTATCAAAGCAAACAGACAAAGTGAAGCGAACAGTGTTGGGAAACTCCTTTGTTTTCAGTGCAAAGGTGAGTTCTGACTAACAGCAAACAGTCCTGACTAGGGTTCATCGGATTTCCACTTGTTTGATTGGCTCAATGGGACGCGTGGTATGAAATTTAATGGCGATGACGATGTCAAAGAAAATGTGGTAAATTGGCACCGATATCAAGACAAAGATTTCTTTGCAGCAGACATAAATAAGCCGATTCAGGGATGGTACAAGTATATTAATGTTGAACATACAGAAGTAGTTAGAGAGCTTGCGATTGTCAATTGTGGTTTTGATTTGTAGTTTAATCGGTAAACCGAATGAGAATGGAACATAGTTGCAGTCTTCCTTCATTCTTAGCTCTGCTGAGGATGGCTGAGGGGTCTGATGTGTAGATGTATAAATAGAAGAGTAATCGGGTGGCTAGGGGCCCGTCTGGGTTTTTACTTCGTCAAGATAGGCGTTTAGATAGGCTTCGAGTCCCCGGTAGCTTAGATATTTGCTGTTAGGATAAGATTGGAGGTGTGGAGAACTCTGTGATGGAGCTGCGGTGTGGGAGGATGTAGACAATCACCTCGTTTCTGAAAACGGATGAGAGCAGAGAGAGTTAGAAAATGTTTTTATTAGAGACTTATTAAATTTTTGAATCTGTTTCTTGAATTTTAAGTAAATCAAGAGGACTTTGAATAAATTGGATTGTAGATCAAAATTAAATACGAAACGTGGTCGCCGTGTAAGGCCAAGGAGTCAGCCTCTATTCCTAAGTTGTTCGGACCTTCTCACTCGCAAGAGTGGGTGGGTCGGAGCTCCCCGATGATGGCATAGGGGACCCTAGAGGTATGCATGAGGGGACGCGTAACTGTGAAGGGCACGCAAAGTGCGTGACTGGTTCAGGTAGGATAGGGACGGGAAGGTTAGCTCCCCTGCGGAGAACGTTGTGATTACCGGAAAAGGTTATTAGTATGTTTTCGAGGAGGAACGGGAGACCCCGATGGGATGTCCGAGTATGGACGAACTAGGGAGGGCAGATTGCGCTGCCACGACACCCTGAGGTGACAAGTGTCGTTTTTGCGATCAACAATAGTTCTGCTGGTATGAGGATAGTATTTTTGGTGTTTAAATACTCAATCAAGTAATGATTTGAGTGCATAGTCTAATTGAAGTTAGATAGAAAGAGATTTTGTGTGAAACCTTCAGCGTCAGAGGAAGGAGCGGGGATTACGCTTACGCAAATCGGTTAATTTGATAGTTGAAGGTTGTGAGTTATCGTACGTGGTCGTGGTTGGAAGAGGCCAAACGAAGGCAATAGTAAGTTGTTTCCCGAGGCATTTGCATCGGTGGCATTCTGATAGAGGCCAAACTGATGACTGTGTTATGCTATCAAGTTTAGAGGTTTAAAAGACGATCTCCGGTAAAACCCATCAGGGGTATGAACAGAAAGGTGGGTGGTATGGCGACTGGGATCGTCATAAGGCGGGTATCTTCCCCTACGGGAATCAGTGCAATTTAGCTCTGATCCCTTTTTAACTCTAATCAAACCCCTATTAGCTCCAGAGCAATTCGTGACTTTGATTGCTGATTGAATAAACTTGGTAGTAAATATAGAAATACAAAAATAGTTATAATAATAAAACATGAAGAATTATATACAGTATAAATAAAAATTCTTAAAGTAATGATATTAAATTAGGTAAATCAGAATGACATTTTTACGATTGTATCAATGTCTCATAAAGATTAAGAAACACTGGGTCGATCTGTATAAAGAATAGTTCAAGATGCAAATATGTTTTTATAAAGATGATACAATAAACTTGAATTACGTCTGTAGTAAACCCTTTTTACATGTAGTAATATTTTAAGTCGATGAATAATGAATCGTGCCTCTCACATGTATGATCTCCACAAAAGAAATTTAAAGAAAATTATTAAATTTTATATTCATAAAAATGAGGTAAATTATTCTAGAGACGACAGTTATTTGCGAAATATTTTATTGTACCATAATTTTTGGTATGAAGTAATGAACATAATTTTTCACAGCAAACGCTATCTACTGCTATGTTCTGTGAACTAGTTTGAGAGTTAGAATGCTCTATATATATATTATTAACCTTACGTCTGTAAATAATTGTTTAGTTGCGTTAAAATTTCTATATTTAATTTTGTTCCGTAAAATAAAACGTCCTATTTGTACACCACATGACTTCCTTGTACGCCTATTAAATACACATACACATTTTTTTAAAATAAAAAGTATATAAAATTTTATTTCATTAATAATTTCTGATATTTTTTCATATTATTATTTTTTTAATTGTTATTATTGAATTATTATTTATTTTTATTTTTTTTTACAATGAGTGGTTAATAGTTATTAATAAATTAATATATTTAAATTAAGAAAAAAAGGAAATGAAGTTGGATTTGAACCGATGTCCCATCCCCTTGTAAGTTCCAATTATTTCCATAATTAAAATTTCATTTGGCTATAACTCTGGAACCAATGGAAATAAGTATCACTTATGATATATCGTTGAAAAGCTCTCAATGAGAGCTTATTACTGCAGTTAAGAAAAAGTAAGTCGATTGCAATAAAATGTGCACAAGTAGATGTGACAGCAGTCCTAAAACCAAAAATTCATCATTCTACGGCAAATCGGTTTTGAGTTATGCGAGATACATATGTACGTATAGATGTCACGCGAAAAACCAGTCAAAATGGATTCAGGGATGATTAAAATGGATATTTCCGTTGAAATGGGAAAACCGAAATTTTTCGCGATCACTATACTTTTTTTTACTTCGTACAAGGAAGTAGAAATGAATGTTTGTTTATTTATCTCGTATGCGTTCCTATACAATTCATTTGATTGCGATGTAACTTTGGTGAGATGTGAAAATACCCGCGAAGATTTGTGAATTAGTTTGGACGCGGTAGGTGGCCGTTGAGGTCGATCGGAAAATTAAATTAATGGTCCGATTTAGCTCATATTTAGAAAATATTTTAGTTACCGGGAAAGAAATATTGTTTTCAAAAAATTGATCCTCTGAGTGGCGCTGGGGTCTACTTATTTCGAAAAATTGTGTTGATGGACCGATTTGGTTCTTTCAGGATATTTATTAGTTACGTGAAAAGAAATATTTTTGCAAAAATCGACTCTAGTTGTCGCTGGAGTCGAGATATTTCGAAAAATTGTATTCAGAATACAAAATATTGGAGGACGTTTTGTATTTTCGTATTTAGAATATGAAAAATTTGTTTAGAATACATTTACTACGTTTGGCTCATATTCACTATAATTAGGTACGTGAAAATAAAAAAAAAAACATTTTTGTAAAACTATACCTGATAGGTGGCGCCGTTGTCGAGATATTAACGAAACAAAAAAACAAATATACAAACAGACTTTCTTCTTATATATATATATATATATACTAGCTCTACCCGCCCCCGCTTCGCTGTGGCACATTGTGGTTGCACGGATGAGAAATGAGAAACAAAACAAAGCATACGTTTCATAGAAGTTTAATTTTGCAATACTTGTGGATATATAATATTTTTTGTTTTTCCACTGTCTCCGTAGCTATAAAGGCTGTCTGGTTTGCCGACTCGGGAACACGCAACATACAGTTGCCCATGTGAGAAGCAATCCGCATCTATATCTAAACCACGCAATTCTAAAGATTGACCTTGAGCTTTATTGATTGTGATTGCAAATGCCAATCGAATTGGGAATTGCAATCTTTTTAATTAAAATGGTGTATCGGTCGGGATTATTGGTAGTCGAGGAATGAGGACATCTTCACATTTGAAAGGCCCCGTTAATATCGTTGCTTCCACTAGGTTATTCATCAATTTCTTAACTGCAAGTCGCGTGCCGTTGCAGAGTTTTGGCTGATTAATATTCCGCAACAGGATAATTGTCATTTTTTGATCGAACCGTTCCTAGAATCAATCTAATGAGGAATGTTTTCCCAGTTCCTCCTGGCGCATCCAAGAAGAAGGTTCCCCCAACTCCGTCATTTATCATTTGCATTATGCGATCATAATGTTCACGCGTTAATTTGAGAATGTTTGATTGGACATCACCCATGTTGTAACTCTGTTCACGGGGTAAATCCAAATCAAATGAAGCAATCGCAGCTCGGGTGAGTGCGGCATTCCCAATTGACTAAAAACTTTATTTGCAATAGCTAAGCACTTGTCTTCAATATTTATTAATGCTTCGTTGTAAATGCCTTCTGTAAATTCCATGGTCATTTTGGTATTTTCTAGGCGTACTCTATGCAAAATATCCTCAGCCATATGCGATCGATAACTTTCCCATAACTCTGTGGGAGATGAAAGGAAGCAAGCAAGCGGTCAATATAATTGCGAATAATGCGCGAATTGGGTTTGGATGTGCAGTGTTGCACGCGTCATTAATACATATATCCCACTGTTGGTCGTTATGTAATAAATTCAGAGCTTGGTGAAAGGCGCAGCTCAATCACGATACGATCAGACAAAAGTACCTCGATTAAAGTGAATATTTAATTCAGTAATAATTTCAATAAATTCAGTAATTTAATTCAATAAACAATGTAATTGGGAACAGGTATTGTTTCACATGTGACTGCAGTTGCGTTACCTAGTATGGCGAGTGTTCCTCTCGCTTCCGGCAGATGGCGCGGTCACTGGTACACAGCTGACCGTTAAAAAAACTGTTTTCTCGCGGTCGCGGGTATGTGACTGATGCGAAAAATAGATGAAAACAATCTTTGATGCGGGTTATATATCGTGCTAAAATTTGAGTTCATTCGGTGCAGAACATTTTGAGTTTTTGAAGCGTACACAAACGAACTAAACATTTTTATATATAAAGATTTGTGGGCTGCGAAAAAAAGCCCTTAGGTCGTGCGAAAAAACACATCATTTTAAATGCTTACAAAAGCAGAGTAATGCTTACAAATTACAGAATAATCAAACGGCGTTGATTTCAGATGTTAATAAACTGCTAACTGTAGAAGTTGTATTGCTTCAGTGTACAACGTGATTCTCGAGTATGAATCTACTAATGAATTACGGTCTCCAAAGAAAACAAAACCCCGCAGGTCAATTGAGAAAAAGGTGAGATTTTGATAAAAACGCGATTCGTAAAAAAATTACACGAATTTGAATTATTTAGAAATAGTTAAGCGGTGTATTATGTCCTTTGGAAGAGAATTCGGTTATTGTCTTCGACAACGCTTCTTATCATTAAACGAAAAGAATTCCAGCCGTGTTATAGAAAATCAATGATATCAAAATGCGGCTTAGTTCAAAAGGAATCATTTTTGAAGAGGTTTAAGTTAATGTTCAATCACTGCAAAGGGTTTCGCGTATTAAAAGTAATTATAGTCCGTATAAAATTGGTTTGACACATAACGCCATATTGGTAAGTCGTGTTTTTATTCGGCTTCCTAACGAATATGTTTGCCGGCCTCCGTGGCGCGAGTAGTAACGTCTCGGACTTTAATCCGGTAGTTCCGAGTCTTAATACCGGTCAGGCATGGCATTTTCATACGCTATAAATCATTCATATCATCATCTGAAGCAATGCATAACTGTGGTTTCGGAGGTTAGAAAAAACAAAAAAAAAAACGAATACTTAGTTGTATGGTTTCAGTGTTACTATTTGTGAATTTTGTTCTTTGCTTTTACATAGCAAAAAACGCTAAATGACCAAAAAACGATTGTTTGGTCATATATATGTAAAAATATAAACTAACAAAGGATTTTTTGGTCATTATTTAGGGATATTATTTTCTGTGTATTTGGTTATTTCGACTTTTTTTGTTTGCATAGTCTTAAGTCTATCCGGGCTATAAGAAAGTTGGGTGTTTTAATTTATTTATTGTAAGTCATCCTTCTTGGTGGCTTTTCTTTTTGTGTTGGTGTTTTTTTTTTTAATAAAATACAGATGTTTTAGCTGTTAAATATAATTCAAATAAATTTGTTACTTAATCAGTTGTGATTTTGTTTACATTGACAACGGCCATACGGGCTCTTTGTGATTGGTCGTTGTGTTTGACACCGGCCATCTTGCATTGATCTGATTGGTTTTCCTTTGTTTACATTTCCATCTGATTTATTAGCCTCTTATTTATTAAAAATTTGTACAAATTAAAAATAGATAGATAGATTTATTAAAAATAGGTGAAAACAATCTTTGATGCGGGTTATATATCGTGCTAAAATTTGAGCTCAATCGGTGCAGAACATTTTGAGTTTTTGAAGCCGTACACAAACGAACTTCACATTTTTATATATATAGATAAAGGGCAAAATGGTTTGTGTATACGGTTTGTGTACCGCTTTGTCCGGAGAAGGTTTAGTTTGAAATCCTCGTTCTGACCAGTAGAAAGAAAGATGGGGGTATTTTGATACGACTACTCTGTTTAACGAGAAGTTTGAATTAAGTGCGATAGGTGGTGCTGTTTTTATTATTGCATTTATTTACATTTTGACATTTATAAAGTGAAAGGTTTAATTTTGTGAAGTTCCGTAATTTTCAGTTTTGTAATGTTTTATCAAACTTTTCAATCGTGTTCATTTAAGTATAGATTTACATAGAATACAGATTTAAGTATATATATATATATATATATATACTTAAGTCTAAAAATACCGATGCATTACCGGGTCTGCTAGTTTTTAATATATAATAAAAATGATTTTATAATATACATTACAATTTTTATTATAGAAAACCTTTTTTTCAATTTATTTTGCAAATTCCATGAGTCAATAGTGAAAAATTAGTAAATCTGTTAGAAATTCCTCATGGGTGGCCACAATATTTTATCACTAACATTGAAACCTAAAAATAATTTTTTACCTTTGTATTTTTTATGTGTTTTTTTAAAACCTTTGTAGCCGTTCATTTTTTATGTTCTGCAACAATGATGGTTTCATTCAAGTAGGATGAATGATATTAGTCTTAAAGTAAAAAACAAACATACACAGTCAAACAAATGAAAAATCCTATAATAATAGTTTCTATCTTTATGATAAGATAAAAAACCTTTTAAACTCTCAAAAATGTTAATTTATAAACAAACACTTCAAATTTGTATTGTAATCAAAATACTATGCTACATTATGAAATTATTTCTGTACCCACTACACTGCTAACTAACTTACAGAATTACGCGGTATAACAAACACAACCAACAGATATCAGCGTCTGTCTTTTTGTAATTAGCAACACACCCCACAGTCATCAGCTCATTGTATATATCCAGATACATACGTGTCTTGTCAGATGAATGAATTTTTTATGCAGCGAATTCAATATTGTCTGTGAATATATATATATATATGTACCAGTGTTCATTTAAAACTTAAAAACCACTAGACCGATCTGATTTATTGTTTTTATTAAACTTTAGAGTGGTTACGTTGTAAATTAATCAAAGTAACTAAATTATTGGATGATTAATGAAGCTCTGCAGATAAGAAGCGGCCGTAATTTTATTGCGTTATTCGAATAATTTTCCTAGTCATCGAATAAATTGAATTTACTTGTTTTCTGAGATTACGTGAAAGGTGTCCCATATATTAAATTTTGAAAAACATATTGAATTTTTTTTATTGATATTAACAATAATTGGATAAATTTTTCTCAAGATGTCAGAAGTTTAATGGAAAATATCTCATTATTTCACAATCTTAGTTACGTATGTGAATAAATAATTATTTGCAGTGATATCAAACTGTACAGACTTAATTAAAAGAAGATATCTTTTAAAACGAACATCTTGAGTGTATTTTAACAATTTTTTTGGATTATTTTTTTAAAGATTTAGCCTTAACATTTATAAGGGGTTTTTCCGTAAGGATTTCACAACTTTACTTAACTAATTAATGTTATCAAAAATTGTACATATATAGGATATTTATAAAATATGATGATTTGTAAATAACTTTTCAACAGTTAAACTTTGAAATTTGAAATTTAGTTAATCGTACTACGTCTAAACGATTATTTTTTTTAGTATGAGATCAATACACTTGAACACCCATCGGAGTCCTCCAAGGCCAGCTTAAAAATTTTAAATGGAAAAGTTAGATCGTGTGACATCATTTTAAAACGTGTAGAAATAAATGACGTATAACATTGGTCTACAGCAACCTAACCAAAAAGGAGGTAGTTTAATATTTCTTCGCTAAATTCAAAAGTCGCCAACCGGGTACCAATCTACGGTCTGGCATACAATAATATATCTTTGAGATTTTTTCTACGTTTAAATAAATGAAACGTTGTAGAATTCCAATACGTGATTAACACTACGTATATATATGTATATATAAAATTGCTACGCCGTATTTTTTTTTTAAATTTAATTTCTCTTTCATGAAAATTAGGGAAAAGTTATCTCGGTTATTCAATATTAAAATAATTAATTAGATATATACTTTTTTTTTTTAAATAAAAGTACATAAAATATTATTTCGTTAATAATTTCTTATATTTTTTCATATTTCTTTTTATTGTTATTATTGAATTATAAAAGGCTTAAAGGCTCCTGGAATAGACGGAATACCTGTAGAATTACTGCGCAGTGCAGGTGAGGAAGCGATTGATAGATTATACAAACTGGTGTGTAATATTTATGAAAAAGGGGAATTTCCGTCAGACTTCAAAAAAAGTGTTATAGTTATGATACCAAAGAAAGCAGAGGCAGATAAATGTGAAGAATACAGAACAATTAGTTTAACTAGTCATGCATCAAAAATCTTAACTAGAATTTTATACAGAAGAATTGAGAGGAGAGTGGAAGAAGTGTTAGGAGAAGACCAATTTGGTTTCAGGAAAAGTATAGGGACAAGGGAAGCAATTTTAGGCCTCAGGTTAATAGTAGAAGGAAGATTAAAGAAAAACAAACCAACATACTTGGCGTTGATAGACCTAGAAAAGGCTTTTGATAACGTAGACTGGAATAAAATGTTCAGCATTTTAAAAAAATTAGGGTTCAAATACAGAGATAGAAGAACAATTGCTAACATGTACAGGAACCAAACAGCAACAATAACAATTGAAGAACATAACAAAGAAGCCCTAATAAGAAAGGGAGTCCGACAAGGATGTTCCCTATCTCCGTTACTTTTTAATCTTTACATGGAACTAGCAGTTAATGATGTTAAAGAACAATTTAGATTCGGAGTAACAGTACAAGGTGAAAAGATAAAGATGCTACGATTTGCTGATGATATAGTAATTCTAGCCGAGAGTAAAAAGGATTTAGAAGAAACAATGAACGGCATAGATGAAGTCCTACGCAAGAACTATCGCGTGAAAATAAACAAGAACAAAACAAAAGTAATGAAATGTAGTAGAAATAACAAAGATGGACCGCTGAATGTGAAAATAGGAGGAGAAAAGATTATGGAGGTAGAAGAATTTTGTTATTTGGGAAGTAAAATTACTAAAGATGGACGAAGCAGGAGCGATATAAAATGCCGAATAGCACAAGCTAAACGAGCCTTCAGTAAGAAATATAATTTGTTTACATCAAAAATTAATTTAAATCTCAGGAAAAGATTTTTGAAAGTGTATGTTTGGAGTGTCGCTTTATATGGAAGTGAAACTTGGGCAATCGGAGTATCTGAGAAGAAAAGATTAGAAGCTTTTGAAATGCGGTGCTATAGGAGAATGTTAAAAATCAGACGGGTGGATAAAGTGACAAATGAAGAGGTATTGCGGCAAATAGATGAAGAAAGAAGCATTTGGAAGAATATAGTTAAAAGAAGAGACAGACTTATAGGCCACATACTAAGGCATCCTGGAATAGTCGCTTTAATATTGGAAGGACAGGTAGAAGGGAAAAATTGTGTAGGCAGGCCACGTTTGGAGTATGTAAAACAAATTGTTGGGGATGTAGGATGTAGAGGGTATACTGAAATGAAACGACTAGCACTAGATAGGGAATCTTGGAGAGCTGCATCAAACCAGTCAAATGACTGAAGACAAAAAAAAAAAAAAAAAAATTGAATTATTATTTATTGTAATTCTTTTTTTACAATCTTTGGTTAATAATTATTAATAAATCAATATATCTAAATTAAAAAAAATTTAAGTACCTGCGAAGAATACGTAAGATAGTAAAGATTACGTTATGGAACGGAACAGAACGGAAGAATGGCGGGAGTTTCAATATTTCTCCCTACAGATCGCAGAGCCTGGACTGTATCTTTCTATTATCGAGCGGATTTCATCGATTATTTAGTGGGGGTTATAAATTTTAAGTTTTATTTATGGACTGATTTGGTAATTTGCGTTCCTATCCGTACGGACCAGCGTGAAATTTAGTTACTGGTTCTGACCGTGAGAGACTAAGCTTTTGAGCCTAGTAATCCCGGCGTGATTTCCCGTCAGTCCATCCGCTGAAGTCCTTTCGCACCTATGAGCTAGCTGGAGTGCGCCTACGGGAGCCCTAGTTATTTGGAGGAAGAAATGCGCCTGAGGGAGTCGCATATGCCGACTAAATGAAATTGTGATCTCTTCGTGGGACGGTGTGGGGTGTTGTCTAGCTTTTTGTAGTTTTAACGAAATTTCATTGCGAAAACGTTCTCTTTCGCGGCCGGAATTTTCGCGGGATTTTCTTGTATAGGTTACGCGATATAGCCTGGTTTGTCAATTTTTGACGTTCCGCCTCTTCACGTTGGTTTGTTTAATACGGCATGAGACCGTTTTCTTGTACCCTGTGGAGGACGGTCCTCTCAGCAGATGTCCCGGAGATGACCGTGTTCGGACACGGCCGCTTTCCCGAACAGTCTGCGTGCCTGCGTCACCCCCATCTCGGATATGGTGTGTGGTCCCGCATCGTAGCGAAGAGTTATGTTTCTAAGATTACGTTATGTAGGAAAGTGGCAGTTGTTATCTAATTACTATTAACATAATAAGAATAACAACTTCGACTTTCCTACGTAACGGACGTAATTACTGTTACACTATTTCGACCGGTTGATACGATTTTAATATTATATAGCAAGCTTTTAAAATGCGGTGCTATAGGAGAATATTAAAAATCAGATCTGTGGATAAAGTGATAAATGAAAAGAGGTGTTGCGGCAGATTGATGAAAAAAGAAGCATCAACTGTGAAAAACACAGCTAAAAGAAGAAACAGACTTATAGGCCGCATCTTAATGCATTCTGGAATAGTCGCTTTGATATTGGAGGGACAGGTAGATGGGAAAAATTGTACAGGCAGGTTTGGGAATATGACAAATAAATTGTAAGGGATGTAGGATGTAGGGGGCACGCTAAAATGAAACGACTGGCACTAGATAGAGAATCTTTGAGGGTTGCATCAAACCTTTCAAACGACTGAAGGAAAAATAATAACTGAAAAAATAGACTATACTTTCACAATATTTACACTATTCATCCAAATTTTTTTTCAGATGTGTTATTTGGCATGTAATTTATTATTTGCAAAAGTAATGAAATATAATTAAATGAGTAATAATATTATTACTACGTACAAATATACAAAATAAAATTAGTAACTTCAATTTCTTTATTTTTTCTAGCTGTGACGAAACCGGCTTCATTAGATTTACTTCCAATAATTCGAGACACTTCAAGCAAACTTGTCAGGTGAGTTTCTTCAATTGTATTAATAAATTTAATACGTTAGCCTGATATACGGTGTACGTTTATTTTATCTTGAGTGCACATTATATTTGCTTTTGTTCAGTCATTAAGTGAATTGTCCTCTGTTGTAAAGTATATCGAATAATTACTTCAATTTTTAAATAAAGTTGATACTGTGAGTACTTCTGGACATTTTTACATACATGTGCGTGTTTGTCCCATTTTAAATTGTTATCAAATATATTGTATTATTTCGCCAATATTTCACATATTCAACACTCACTAATGTCAGTACTAAGCATTAGACTACTACTGTCGTTATTTTTAATAACACAATATAAAATATTTTTAATTATATTCAGCTCAAACGGAAAAATACAGAAAATAGTTTCTCTAATTTAGTTGAAAAAAATTCTTCTGTTTTCAAAAATAATAAATTAATAGGTACTGGTCGCTGATAAAAGTCAGATGAATGTTATATAATACATATGACGTAAAAAAAATTAATATGAACCAATCGGAGATCAGAATTTAGGATGTAGAAAATCCGACTTAAACATCTTTTATTGTTATTTTTTTTGTAATCGCACAACCAGAATATATTACTTTTGTAATAAAAAATCTGAATATTTATACGTAGATAAAGAAAATAAATTAAAATTCAACCTTACCAACAATTGTTCTGTGTTTTTCGAGTATCTTCGGCCATTCAACCACCGTCACGAAAAGTTAAGTAGATAGACAATTTGTAAAATATTAAAATTATAACCGGTCGTCATAGTGTAAAAGTAACAACTTCTGTTAATGTAGAAAAGTCGCAGTTATCTAATTACTACTGACATAGAAAGATAACAACTGCGACTTTCCTATGCAACGGATGTAATTACTTTTACACTATGACGACCAGTTGTTATGAATTTAATATTTTATAACTTTTAATGTTAATTTTAATACTTTTTAATTGAAAGAAAACTTTTCCTGATGATGTTCGAATGACCGAAAAAACTTGAAAAACACAGAAGAATTGTTGGTAAGATTGAATTTTAATTTATACTTATATATATTGTATATACATACGAGGGTAAGTCAATTATTATCCGCAATTTAGTTATATTTTGTTTATGTTGGTAGTACTGTCGTATTGCGTAGATGATGCACGCGTGGTTTAATTGTTGTTATATCTGTGCAGGTTTGATGCTGTTAGTTTAGTTTCATTATCGCTGCCCTGCTGTTAACCATGGCTGCTCCGCTTTCTGTTTGCATCAAAAAAGTGCAACGTTCAGTGATCCATTTTATGTGGTCGGAAGGTGTATCAGGGGCCGAAATTCATCGAAGATTTTCGTTACAGTACTGGAAAAGTGTTTTGCCGAAACGGAGTGTCTACGAATGGATTGAAAAATTCAAAAACGGACGCACAAGTGTTACGCACGACGAAGGAGCCGGACGACCGTTTACCGCCACAGATGAGGAAAAAATTGATCGTGCATGTCGTGCACGTGACATGGTTTTTCTTAGACAGACGAGTAACTATTGATGAAGTGGCACATCGTCTGCAAATTAGTCACGGTTCTGCCTACGAATCATCCACAACAGACTTGGGTTTCATAAAGTCTGTGCAAGATGGGTTCCAAAACAACTCACACAGTTGCATAAACAAACGCGCTTGGACATCTGCCAAAAACATTTGGATCGCTATGGTAACGAACGGGACATCTTAGACCGAATCATCACCGGTGACGAAACGATTTATCATTACAAGCCGTAGAGTAAACGGCCGAGTATGGAATGGAGATATCCAAATTCGCCCTGCAAAAAAAAGTTCAAGACCCAACCGTCCGCAGAAAAACTGATGCTTACGGTTTATTTGGACTCACAAGGGCCCAGTACTGGAACATTATGCGGAAAGGGACACGACAATAAACAGTGTGTGTTACTGTGAGATGCTTACTGCCAAGCCGAAGCCTGCAACTCGAAGCAAACGCCGAGGACTGCTGTCGAAAGGTGTTGTGTTGTTGCACGACAATACCCATCCACGTATTGCTGCCCGCACTGCTGAAACGCTCCAGAAACTCAACTTTGAAGTACTGACTCATCCTCCATATAGTCCTTATCTTGCCCCTTCTGACTACCACTTGTTTGGTCCACTCAAATAGGCATTAAGGGGCCCTCGATTTACCTCGGACGAAACGGTGAAAGAAGCGGTGCATTCCTGGCTCGCAGCTCAACCGCAAACTTTCTTTTATGAGGGCATCAGGAAGTTGTGTAACGATGGACCAACTGCGTTGAAATGCAAGGGGACTATGTTGAAAAATGATGCACATGTAAATTTCCTATTTGTATTCAAATAAAATTTATAACTACAATGCAGATAATAATTGACTTATCCTCGTAAATAATAATCTCATATACCAACGGTGCCATGCTTGAAAAATTAAAATATTTGAAATTAATTTAAAAAAATAATTTTTAGTAATTTTGAAAAAAAGTTGGAAAAATTATGTTCATGAACAAAATTGTATATGCGCGATTAATTATCCATTTTCTTATATTTAAACCATTTTGTAGGTAAAAACATTTTTTCCACGAACTAATAAAAATAATAGGATTTAATAAAATTCAACTAAATAAATATTTCAGAAATTGCTTTGTTTAGATGTTCTACAGTACGTTTGGAAAGTTCCTATGCACTAGAATTGTGAAAATGTAATGAGGAAACATTCTTAATTATTTCTTTATATTTTTACTTAATTATTTTATAAAACAATATATTATAATAACTGGAATAGTTTATAAAAGGTGTTGAAAAATGGTCTCCTCCAATATCAACAAAATACTACACAGGTTCCACTTTATTTTCAAACACTTTAACCAGTTGAAGTACTGGAATGTTTCTTATGTATGCCAATATTACGGTTTTTATTTCATCAGTCGTGCTTGGTCTGTTGCGATAGCCTGCTCTTTTCGCTGTCCTCCATAGAAACCAATCTCGTGCGATCGTGCAGGCCACAAACCCCTCGAAATGATACGTTCAACAAATACATTGATCTTTTAGTTGTGTTCTCTGTGGCGGCATTTTGTTGGAGTCATCCGTGATTGATTTCCACTTGTGTTAACCGACTAATGAAGTTTGTTAAAACAGCACACTAACATTCACTATTGACTCTATTTTCAAAAAAAAATATTGAACCCACGCTGCGCATTCTACACACATCAATCCAGACTCCAGTTTTCGCTTCGTATAAAGGTTGTTCGTGTAATTCATGGGGGTTAGTTGTCGATCACGATCGTGTATTTTGTGAATTATATACCCTCCCGGATGAAACCACGCTTCATCTATATAAAACGTAAGTCAGCGATATATATGGAATTTTGGTCAATAAAACCATTGAAAATAATTTAATCTTTTAGCATGATTTATAGGTTTCAGTTCTTGAACGCACATTACTTTGTAGAATAAAAGTTTCTTGCAGCTTTATTTGCTGTAAGAAATCCGATATCTTGCTGCTGTACTAACTTTCTCATTGACTTCGATGGAGTTTCGGCTACAACATCTGATATATGGATATATCTTGTTAACACATATATGCCTAATTTAATATCGGCGGGCGATAACGGTAGCAACGATGTGAGAGGGGCGCACAGTATACGGACGTACGGATACAAGCATCACTCCCACCGCGCACTTGTATGCGTGGTGGGAGTGATGAATTGCAACACGATGAATTGCCAATTCACTTGAGAGTGAATTGGCAATTCATCGACGACCACCACCTGAAGAAGAAGTTGAAAGAAGAAGTCTCCTGGCCGGCTCAACGTGGGACCTCCTGGCGGATGCCAACATCCTCGCCGGAGCAGCAGGCCTGGCCGGCCCGCTTAGTGAGCCATTGGTCGCGGACGTTACATTCCCGCTCCAGCTCCAGCTCCAGCTCGCTGGGCTCAGCAGCAAGAGCCGGCCCAGCGTAGGATCGCTCGGGGAGAACCGCCACGGCCGCGCCGGCGAAAGACGACCGACGCCGACCCGATACTTCGGGGCTCTGGAGGCCACTGCCACGCTGTAATGGGGACCTACCTGCCGCTGAGGGAAAGCCCGGTCGGACTACAATGGACGAGCCGCAATTCCCCGACTTCGCCGAAGACCCGCTTCCGGATATAACAGCTCTTCTCAGAGCTAACGCTAAAAAACGGCCCGTTTTAGGGCCACCGTAAGTTTATGAACTACGTGCCGTCGAAGCCATTCGGCGACAATCTATATCCATATCAAGCAGCTCCTGTTAGTTCAGTTTGGGTGGTCTTCCACTTCAGCGTCTTCAATAGAGCCTGTTGCCCGAAATTTTTTGATAAAGGTTCGAACTGCATTGCGGTTAGGAACAGGAGTGTTTGGAAACTATTCAGAAAACTTGTGTTTCATTAAATCAGTATACATGTCACCTTCAGAAAGGACGCATTCGACGAAAAAATACCTTTCCTCTATTGAAATAACCATTACGTTTCTCGCAACTATTGATTCCGATAAACGAAACAACACGAAAAGAGCACGTTTAATCACAACTCAACAGTGATTTCTTGGTTTATTTTTGAGTAACGCTCTACGAACCCACTGGGCAAACGACCTAACGCTATAAGAACAGAATGCAACACATAATTCTAAAGAACGCACTAAATTTGATTAAGGAATAAAGTAAAGTTTATAGTCTTTATGTAATGTTAGTTTGTTAAACAAAAATAACACAAAAACTGAACCTGATATCAACAATCAAAGAACATATATTTACAGAGAAGGTTATTCGAAAAACAATGCTGCCAACCACACGTGACTAAATGTCTCCACTGGCGCGTAATTAAAAAAGTTCGGTTATTTTCTGAACAGACCTCGTATATACCAGTTAACTAGAATACCATTATAGCTAATCGAAAATTAGCTATAATTAATTATTCGGTATTAAATAAATGCTAATTCACAATAATATTTTAGACTTTTCATAATGGAATACGTATCAAAAAGAAAGGAAGTAATATTACAGCACTTGTTAACGGTGAAAATACTTGTTCTGTTAATATTTGTTTATTTTGCTAATTCTGTAATTAATGCGGTTTTAACACTATACAAGAGTAAAACGTTTTTTGCCGATAGCTATCTAATGTTATGGCCATTTAAAAATTTTAAATGGATTTCAGATCGCTCTCCTACTGCGTAATAGTTTTGTTCAAATGTGTGGTTATTTTGTACATATAGATGCATTCAAATTGAGCGTTCTTTAATTCAATCCACTTTTTATATAATAGTAAATGTAAACTTCCCGTTCAATTTACCATCTTTATTTAAATAAATTTATAAAATATTTTAAATAACTAAAGCTCCAGTACAACAAATTTAAATGTTTTTGGAGATTATTAATGAATATAACAACTAAATCGTGGATACCGGTGTTCTTTGTCGGTTGGGTTTCAATTAATCACCACACATCTCAGGAGTGGTCGACCTGAGAATGTATAAGACTACATCCACACATATTATCCTCTGAAGTTAGGTGATTCCGGAGGCTAAACAGAAAAAGAGAGGTCAACTATGACCTGTCTTAAATCCTGCTGAATATCTGTGTATTTTTTTCTTTTTTTCTTTGTAAATAAAATTAAAATTACTAATCTTGCACTACTATTTCTACTACTAATTTTATATATCTTACCTATATTATAAAATGGTAAGAAAAATGCTGAAAACATGAAAATTGCAATAATTTGAGATCGAATTGACTACTGGGACGGACAGTGGCTCTCGAACACTCGAGAATCAAGTCACATCTTACGACACCTCACTAAAAATCTTTCCTCAACTCTGAGTTGAGGTATAAGCGAACATTGGTTCTCTCTATATTGTAACGCGGTAAGAAAAATTCTAAAATTCTGGCCGAATAGCCGCCAGGGGGCAGAGCCCCCTAGTTCATTTTTATATTATTGAATTTCCTACGTACAATATTCGTAATTAAACTAATTTAATCTTATCAAATCTAAAATTAAATTATGTAAAATATTAAAATCACAACTGGTCCTCTTAGTGTAAAGTTAGTCATGTCTGTTATATAAGAATGTCGCAGTTGTTATGTAAGGTCGCAGATAACAGCTGCGACTGTACATAACAGATATGATTAACTTTATAGTAGACCACCAGTTGTGATTTTAACATATTATAAATTTACATTTTACATAATTTACTTTTAACGATCTGAAATTGAAGAATAACTTTTCCTGAGGATGGTCGAATGATCGAAAGTTCTAGAAAAGAGATCGCGGATGAATTGTTGGTAAGGTTGAATTTCATTTATTTATACATAAATAAAGATAACTTCTGATGATATTTAGCCTTATTCAAACCCTCCATTTATGGGTGGATAACAATTTAAAAAATCTCATTCTGTACTAATTACATGATTTCATTACATTAATATTTCACTTTGGTTGTTTATTTGGGGGGAATTAATTGAGAAGTGGGGAAAAATAAGTATTTTTTCTTGTGGTTATCATTTTATCTGATGTATTCACACTGGATTAACCGATTTTTATGAAATTTTATTAAATAACTGCTGAATATAGGAGGACATTGATGTTATTAAGTTTGTTATAACTGGTGAAAGGGATAAAGAAACTGTCACCATTTGTCTTGGATTTCAAAATTATACTCAAGAGTAGAACTTTTTTTAATACAATTCCACGTCTTTAAGAGGCTTATACACTTTAGGATCGTGTATCCCATATCCTAAATTATTTTTAGTTTCCTAATGTTTACAATCCGTTCAACTAGCGAATAATAAGCAACCTCCTCACAGCCCATTGAGATGAGGATGATATGTATGACATGTAAATGAGGTATAGTCTTGTACAGACTCAGGCCCACCATTCCTGAGACGAGTGGTTAATTGAACCCCGACCAACAAAGTACACCGGTATACATTGTTTAGTAATCAAATCTGAATAAAATCAAGAAGCACCTGATAGTTAGGGTACTAGTTTTTACTAGTACTCAAAAAAAGTTCTGAATTTCTTTGCCGAGTATGTTTCTTTAATTGAGATTTAATACACTGTAATTATTAGATGGATTTTATTATAATTTACTAAAATAAAAGCGGGCCTATGTCCGCCGCGAAAATGTTACATGGTTTATTTTTCATTATCCATGATTTTGTTAAATGTTTTTACCTAATAACGTTTATGAATTTAGCGTACTAACAAAAAAAAAAAAAAAAAACTTCAAAATTCTCAACGTTTTTAGCTGTTTATTGATGAGTTGTGATTTTATAACACAGCTCTAACCCCAGTATTTTCATTTTTTACCCCCATAACACAAATATAATTTTAGATAAATCGTTAATATAAAGAAGTATAAATCGTTCGAACGAACAAATCGTTCGTTCGCTGGGCGCAGCAGCCTGACGCACCACCTGGTCTGGTACTGGCTCTACGCCAATAGGAATTAAAATGAAAATATAAGCACATACATTAAACAACCAAACCCATATCCCATCCTTTTTTTATGGGAACGAATCAAATTTTTTTGATATAAAACTTTATGTATATAGTTCCAGTTATCTGGTTTTCATCGAATAACTAGGACTCTGTTTTACTAAAGGTGATTAAATTATAATCCACAGTACTGATCTGCTGTCAACAATTATTTACGATTGTTTTATTTACTTTTCTCAAATTGGAACATTTTTTTGAACACTTCAGCTTGTTTCTACTTCTAAAGAACCTCTCGTTTTTGTAAATTCTGTCTACTGTGGTTGTACAGCGTAAATTTCGTGTCATAAGCTTGATATTGATGTGGTACAGGGAAGCTACATATCAAATAATCTGCTTTTTTAACATCCACTGAAAGATTTAAGCGAGAATAAATGCCTGCTTGTGTACATGATACACAACCTAATTTAAACTAGATGTAGTTTAAAACACAGTTACTGATTATTCATACCTTTCTTTCTTTTTCCTCTTTAGCCTCCGGTAACTACCGTTTAGATAATTCTTCAGAGGATGATATGTATGAGTGTAAATGAAGTGTAGTCTTGTACGTTCTCAGTTCGACCGTTCCTGAGATGTGCGGTTAATTGAAACCCAACCACCAAAGAACATCGGTATCCACGATCTAGTATTCAAATCCGTGTAAAAATAACTGGCTTTACTAAGACTTGAACGCTGTAACTCTCGACTTCCAAATCAGCTGATTTGGGAAGACGCGTTAACCACTAGACCAACCCGGTGGGTTTGATTATTCATACCTAACCACCAATTTCTTTGGTGATTACTGATACATAACATTTCTTGGTATGATTACTGGCTAATTAGTTCAAATCTTATAATTAATCGTATTTCTTTCCTCTAGATAGCGCTATACCTTTAGAAGGGAAAGTATTGTAATTGGTCCAATTTGGGCATATGCGGTTTTCACCGGAACTTGACGTTTTGACACTAAGGGACCCAAAACACCTGGGAAATTTTCCGGAGGTTAACGTTCGTACGTACATGTGTTCGATGTTGGCCACTAAATCACCATATATCTCAAGAACTACTGGACCGATTTTGACCTAACTTGATCAGATTGCTTCTACATATGCCATTAAACTTTCAACTTAAAAGATGCCATTCGACATAAAAGGTCGTGGGGGTGAGGCTGTAAAGTAAGTTTAGCGTTAGTATCTCGAGATTTCGCCTAATTAAGATCATATTTTGTTTCTTCTTCACATTTGCTAATTAAAGTATAACAATATTTGCAAAAAACGTTTTTTTTTTTAAATCGCACCCCCATTCTTAAACATGCTCTAAAAAACTGCTACGTTGTGACGTCACAACATAGCAGTAGTTTACTTCTGCTGTGTTGTGCGTGCAACCCAGGTTTTTTATTTAAAAAATTAATATGGTCTTTAATAATTAAAACCCATGTATTTTTTATCTTATAATTTTTTTTATTTATAATTTATCTTATATTAACGTAGTTTTATTTACATCACAGTAATATTCTATAGTGTAGTTTTTTTTACCGATCATGATAAAGATCTATTTATTTAGGTATGAGAGATTCAATGTTTCTGTTAATTACTTTTATTGTTATGTAATTTTCTATCTAGTAAATTGCACGAATTATATGTCTAACAATTAAAGTAATTTTTTTATTTTTCGATAGCTACAAACTCTTATTAGAACAAAATATCTATGAAGTTATGTAACTTTAAAGGTAAATTTAAATATGCTTACAGAAGATCTTTTCAGTGATATTATAGAACTCGGTTACGCGAATTAATTTTTGTTAACCAGACAAGTTTTTTATTTTTTTTTTAACCTCCGGGACCACCGTTGGGTATTACTTCAGAGGATGAGATGAGTGAGAATTTTTATAGCGTGTGAAAATGCCATGTCTGACCGATATTCGAACCCGGGACCTTCGGATTAAAATCGGAGACGCTACCACTTGCGCCGGAGAGGCCGTCAATAATGACGATTTGTTACTGATTCCATTAACTAGAAATTATCTATTTTTTTTTAAATTTTTAATTAAAGAACATTTTATTTTACGCTAAATAATTTTTTTCGTTCAAGTTGTAACATTTACTTTTTATAAGTAAAATGATTAAAAAATAATAATATTAGCATTATTAAAAAAAAAAAAAAACATAGCCTCTATTCTGTAGCTTATTTTTCTTACAGATAATTTCAATTGCGTACAATTAATGATTAAGTCTAATACTGTTACGTTAGTAAAAGTAATCATAATGGTATTTAGCCTTTTAAATTTCAAATAAAAAAAATAAAAAATAGAGGAAAAGGGATATAAAAAAATTATGAGCTAGAAAATACGTACATTTCTCTATTACTATTTCCATCTATGATAAATAATTTAGAGAAAGAAACGAAAATTAATACCAGTTTTAATTTCTAATCTTTTATTTTAATTAAAAAATAAAATTATGTACCAGATTTTTTTTCTTAATCACGCACAGTTTACATGATTATATGTATATTAGTAAGAATAAAAATAATTTTAGTTTGAATTTAAAACCATGCAAATGATAATTACCGAGTTTAAATTTCTGTAATTATACGAGTAATTAACCATTTCTAATTATTCATAATTATTTTACTGGTTATTTACCCAGAGGAAAATCCCTTGTGCCATCTCTATCTACATTCTCTTCTACTACTACCAGCTTAATCTTTTACGTTCCTGATATCTTCCAATTTCTTTCATTAATTTTCCATTTCGGACTTTCTCTTTTGTACTTTTTTTGGTCCTTCTACTATTGTTTTAATCGATCCATGTCCTCACATAATATATGTCAGCCCGTTAGATTTTCTATTCTTAATTGTACTGATTATGTGTTTTTATTCTCTTTAATTCTCTTTATTACTTCTTCATCTTTTAAATTAATCTGTCTATTTAATCTCCTCCATGTTTACATTTTAAATCTTTTTTTTCTTTTTTAAAGTATCCATGTTTCACCTCCATTTAGAAGTTAACTCTTAAAATATAACCTTCACAAGATATATATGACTTTTCAAGTTTTCCGGTATTCAATTTTTTTTTTGTATTATAAGTAAGAACTATTTCTTTCTATTAAATAATTACTTAGCGGTTGATATTCTTGATTTTATATTGTTTTTACTTCATTGTACGAAGTAAAAGAAGTATTGTAACCGCGAAAAATTTCAATTTCGATTTCAACGGAAATATCCATTTTGACAATCCGTGAATCCATTTTGACTAGTTTCAACGTGACGTCTGTACATAAGTATATATTCCACGTAACTCAAAAACGATTAGGCGTAGGATGTTGATATTTTGGATTTAGAACTATTGTTACATGTAGTTGTGCACCTCCCCTTTTGATTGCAGTCGACTGGATCAAAAGTGGCCAAAAAAGCCCAAAATCAAAAAACAATTTGGATTTTGGACTTAACTGTAGTAACAAGTTCTCATTGAGAGCTTTTCAACGATGTATCGTGAGTGGTACTTATTTTCACTGGTTTCAGAGTTGTAGCCAAATGAAATTTTAATTAATGAAATACAGATTGATTCAAAGAAACGGGAAATTTTGACAGTTGTGTTGGTAGCCGTGGGCGATTGGTACCACTTTATAAGTGGCGCCAGCCTCTCTAACCTTTTCTTTTTCCTGTTTAGTCTCCGGTAACTACCGTTCAGATAATACTTCAGAGGATGATATGTATGAGTGTAAATGAAGTGTAGTCTTGTACATTCTCAGTTTGACCAGTTTTGAGATGTGTGGTTAATTGAAACCCAACCACCAAAGAACACCGATATCCACGATCTAGTATTCAAGTCCGCGTAAAAATAATTGGCTTTACTAGGACTTGAACGCTGGAACTCTCGACTTCCAAATCAGCTGATTTGGGAAGAATCGTTCACCACTAGACCAACCCGGTGGGTTAGCCTCTCTAACCTAACCTGCCATTTAGTTGTCATGGATCCTTGGAGTGGTACGCAACGTACATTTGCTATCAAAGCGTTTTACAAAAACAGTGACTGTGGAGGGAGCGCGTAGAGAATTTGGCCGTCATTTTAATCTGGGACGGCACGACCGTGTTCCATCAGCACGTGCAATTAAAACATGTATATCTAGTTTTGAGGAAACCGGTTCGGCAATGAAAAAGAAACCTCCAGGCCGTGAGCGAATTGAAGGCAAAGATCCGAGAAGCAATTGTGGAAATTCCAGTTGAGATGTTACGTCAAACCGTGAACAATTTAACCAAGAGACTTCGTGAGTGTTTACGTAGAAGAGGAGGTCACCTGCAAGATGTCATCTTTAAAAAATAAACTAAAATGTATGTATCCTAAAATAGCAACATTTGTACAATTACATGAAATAAAATTCAGTTTCTAAAAAAAATTTTTCATTGATGTTATTTAATTTTTTAAATTTCTCGTTTCTTTGAATCACTCGGTATCTATGAAATATCTAATGAAATATTATGAAATAATTTTAATTAATAAAATGTATGGATCTTACAAGGGGATTGCACATTGGTTCGATTCAGACCTCATCTCCTTTTTTTTTATTTTAGATATGTTGATTTATAATAATTAACCTTTAATCGTAAAAAAAATGTACGACAAATAATAATCCATAACAATAAAAAAAGTATATGAAAAAATATCAAAAGTTATTAATGAAATAAAATTTTACGAACTTTTCATTTAAAAAAAATGTGTATATCTAATTTGATAGGAGGACAAGGAAGTCATGTGGTGTCCACATGTGATTTTTATTTTTACATCTTCTGTTAAATGGTAATCAAATGTATTTACTGTTTTTTTTTGTCCAATTTTTCCTTCTTTTAATTCATTGTCTTATTATTAATCCTATCATTATTACCTTTAAGTTTCTAACCCTTATTTTCATTTCATGTTTTGCCATAGCGATTCTTTTTTTAACTTTGAAATCATCTTCTGAACACCTTTAAAAAAAAACCTACCTACGAAATTTACGCAATTTATTTTCCTTCCTCTTACATGCTTCCTTAATATTCTTTTACAACATTTTTCAGCATATTTTCAAGATTAATGTAGGAGATTGGCTTTGATAACTGATATTTTCCCCTTAGGTTTCTTCCTAGATAAAACCTGTCTGTCTGACGATCCTTCATTTTTGAAGATGTTTTGCGATTCAAAATTTATTTCATTAAATAATCTAATATCTTTCAAGATATTATTTGGTTTTTACATCCTTGTTCGAAGTAAATGAACTAATGTGATCGCGAAAAATTTCGGTTTTCAGATTTCAACGGAAATATCCATTTTGACTAGTTTCGGCGTGACGTCTGTGCGTACATATGTATCACGCATAATTTAAATACCATTAGCCGTAAGATGTTGAAATTTTAGTTTTAGGACTGTTGTAACATCTAGTTGTGCACCTTCCCTTTTGATTGTAATCGACTCGACTAAAGTGTCCAAAAAAGCCCAAAATTAAAAAAAAATTGGTTTTTGGACTTTTTCAACGCCCTCTTTGAGAGTTTTTCAACGATATATCATAAATGGTACTTATTTTAATTGGTTCCAGAGTTATAGCCAAATACAATTTCAGTTAATGAAATTTTTTGATCGTACAAAGGGAGGGGAGGATTTTATTTTTTTTTAATTTAAATATATTGATTTAATAATTATTAACCTCTGATTGTAAAAAAAAATTACAATAAATAATAATTTAATAATAATAATAAAAAAAAAATTATTAGTGAAATAATATCTAATGTACTTTTAAAAATGTTTATATGTAATTTAATAGGCATACATGGAATTCATGTGGAGTCCACATCAGATTTGGTAAACATCTGATTATTTAATATTAATTAAAAATTATAATTTAGAATCGTATTATTTTTATTTATACATTTTTTTTAGTTTACTTGATAATAATTATCACTAAAAATTCAGTAACCTTCTCCTGTTTCGTTTTTGTTTTCATTTTGTTGATGGTTACATCATAATAATTTATAAAATATAGAATTAGATATATATATGACATACATTTATTTAAAGAGTAATCAAGGGACTTTTACTCTAATCTAATATTTCAGGTAAGATTATTGAATTAATAATTGTATAAATATTTCATGTTAATAAAAGCTAATATTTTAGTAGTGTGTAACTGTCTACTTTTATTAAAGAATTGGAGGATCGTATCTCACTTTCAAATGAAATAAGTTTAAATGAAGTGCACCAAAAAATATTTATGTGAAATTGAATAGGCGTACAAAGCAAGTCATGTGGTATCCAAATTTGATTTTTTTAATACGAGGACGATTAATAATTACAGACAAATAGCAACAGCGAAAAAATTATTTAATAGTATAAATTTCAAGCGGTAGACGTTCAAGTTGGCTTCCCCGTCTACATAAAAATTATAAAAAAGAATATTTATTATAACCACTTTTCTTTATTTCAAAATGTCGGTTTCGCTAGTAACATGTGCCGTAGAAGAACAGTATGCTGTAATTTTATTTTCTCAATATATAAAAACCGAAATTAACTCCCGGATGTTAGAAGTTTGGTAAAAATGTATTAAACGGGTACATTTTTGTAAGTGAATCAAACAATTTAAATCTACTAGAACATCTGTTCCAGCGAATTTTCTTCAACGCGAAAACCGGTGGAAGTTTGAATTGTCGCTTTGCAAAATTGAATTAATGTTCTTATTAGCAAAGACCGCTCATAAAATTTTATGAAATTGCTGAAACTTTTAACGGAAGTTATGGTATATTCCATTTAATAATACGTAATAGGCGTAATTTTCGTAACAATTGTTCAAGGTGAGTTCCGAGGAGGTCGACTTTAAATCACAAAGACGTGAATTCTTATTAAATGGCAGTTTTTAGAGGAAGGTAATGCATAATAACTTTTGATGAAACTCATATTCATCATTTTGAGCAGAAATTCAAACATCAGAGTGTGGAATGGAAATATCCGAGTTCGCTACCCAGGAAAGATTCAGAACCTACGCGTTAGCCGGATACTAATGGTGTATTGGTTCTATAAAGGCCTAGTTTATTGCGATTGTTTGAAAGAAAAAATTACTACAACTACTATTGTGATACGCTAGAAAATAAAGTGAACCCGGAATAAAGAAGAAAAGTTTTGGTTGTTTCTCAAAAGATGTCGTTTTTCTGCATGTTAAATCCCGCCCTCATCCTTTTAAAAGACAGGGAGTACTATTCAAAAACCGGTTCGGGTTGTGTCACTATACTGACCGTACATTTCGCACCAAAAAAACTTGTAGTTTTTTTGGTTTTCCAAAAGAGTTTTTTCCTGTTTGCATTGAATGCTGCACAAGAATGGCTGGGACAGCTACGTAACCATTTGTTACTAGCGGAATAAGAAAACACACAAACAAATTAGAGAAGTGCCAAAATATAGGCGGGGTTATGTTGAAAAGTACGGTTAGTTTTTATTGTCGTTGATTAAATAATAATTTCTCTAAACCTCTTTGTCTCTTTAATTATTAAATGACCCTCTTATTTGCATTAGTTTATCTATTTTGTTATGGTCGAATGCTTTCTCCATTCCTAAACAAAAGAGAAACATTATTTTATTAAATAATGTAATTTACGTGAATTAAACTTCAAAAAATGTATTTACAATACTCAGAAGTGCAATTAATTTAAAATAAAAATAAAAAAATAATAAAAACGTGCGATTCATTCATTCATTCGTACTGTAGATAATATAATTATTTGTGAAACTAAAATATAGATTGAATTTATTAGAATCGTTTAATTAGTTAGAGTAGATTAGTCGACCGACTGATGTCAAATGTATCACATGGTCGGGTCAGCTGGTCTAACAACCCGCACCTACACGATTTAGTATTCCGGTACGGTTCAGTTCCATCCTCTTCCATTTAACCCACATCATGACAAAACACGGACATTCTGTTAACCGCAAATATAGTGAATGATCTGCGACTAAGTAATCACAATGCGTCAGTCTGTATGTACAATGCTGTCTATACGTTCAAATAAGTATACAATTATCAGTAATAAATTATTCATTCAGGTCTTGAAAAAATATTTTATTAAAAAAAGTCCTTTGTATAGAGTAATTTTTTCGATTTAGCGTCACATAACAACAGCAACGATAATAACAGTAATGATAATAATAATAATAATAATAATAATAATAATAATAATAATAATACCACTTGTCACTATTGAATTGTTTTATTTTTTATTGTTGGTAAATAGGTTTTTTTTTAAAATAAAGTGTAACTTATTCTCATTCTCTTTAGAACGGCATAACGTTGACTAATATTTAACTATATGGAATAAAACTAACTGAAATATATCTATATCTACGGCTGTATTGTAACTTTTGAATTCGCGGTTGGTACCTGTATCATAAAAATCCCTTTCGGCACGCCGGAAGACGGAGGTAGATTTCATCGGTGCTAAGTAGGGGATAAAAAAGATTTCCACCTTAAAGTTAAAAAAAAACTTCAAATTTACTCGATACGACAACGGTTACATGTGAAAAAAATTTCACGTTTTTAGCATACAATCCCCATTTTTTTACACTTCCAGAAATATTTTGTTCATCCGTTGCCGTAAGGGTTGATCATATCAAAAACCGTTTTAGAAAAAACTTTTAGATAATGTTTCGAGGACTAACGACAACTTTAAATCGATTCGATATTGTGTATATTAAAGTTTTATTCTTTTTTGTCTCCGAAAACCAGTTTTTTCAACCCCCTGAACTTAATGGTCGGTGATATAAAAAAATTTATTTAGATAAGTTTTAGGCCCTTATCTAAAGAACGGTAGGAACTTTTAACGAATTCGACCGAGATTTTGGGTCGTTACATATTATGTATCAATTTGAAGAAAGTGATTGGAGCAAAATTACGGCAGTTATATTGTCCACAAGAAATTTAAATATATATATATATAATAAACGTTTGAGTTGACTGTGATTTTGGGGTCTGGGGGATATGAAACGCGAAGATATATCGAAATTTTCCGTATGTCCTATCATGGTGGCCATTAAAATAAGTAGTTTTCTGATGAAAGCTGCCTAAAAAAGTTAATTATCATTATGCTTTATTTAATCGTAAATCTATATTCATCCCCAATTTAATTGAAGAAGAGAGTGAGGGAGAGAGAGAGAGAGAGAGAGAGAGAGAGAGAGAGTTTGAGAGAGTGTGTGTGTGTATGTGTACAACGAATTGATTCAATACAGATTGTTATTTATAAATTTATTTTAACTATTATATCTGTCTTACTAGTAGGTGTGAATTTTAGTCAAGTTCAATTTGTTTTCTCTGAGAGTAATGATGTTCACTTTAAAGCCAATTTTTTTGTGATGATGTAACTTTTAAGGTAGGGTATCTATCACCTGCATTTCAAGGGGCTTGAATACTTTGTGTAATTGTACATTTGACTCGGTGAAGAAAGTAACGGAAAAACCACTTCTACTTGCGTTCTTTAATAAGCCGGACATGGGATTTTGACATTCCTGAGAATAGCTATATGATATTGACGAGTGACTTTGATTCGTGTATGTACACCTAAAAATATTACAATTATGATAGTTAATTAACATGTCTGCAAAATATTGTAGAATACGATACAAGGATTGAGCTCTATTAAAGAGCAGTCCATGTAGAGAACTCGTCAATAAATGGATAGGTTCATACAACTGCAAAACAAAATTTGTTCCATTTGTTTGAAGATATATAGGATGTTAGACTGTCCTTACCGTATGAAAAATAAGATTGTCCTACTTTGTGTTAACTTACGACTTCGTTCAATAGTATTGAATTTTTTTATTACGTTTTTCAATTAATGTAGAATCAGTAAAATACTCCGGTCCCTAGAAAGTTGGAAAATAGAAAGTTGAAAGTTTGGATTTAGGACTGTTGTAACATCTAGTTGTGCATCTCCTCTTTTGATTGCAATTGACTAAACCAAAAGTGCCAAAAAACGCCCAAAATCCAAAAAACTTTGGAGTTTTGACTTTTTCTTAACTGTAGTAATAAGTTCTCATCGAGTGCTTTTCAACGATATATCATAAGTGGTACTTATTTTCATCGGTTCTAGAGTTATAGCGAATTCAAATTTTAATTAATGAAATATCTGGATCTTACAAGTGAAGGTACATCGCTTCGAATCAGTCTTCATCTCCTTTTTTTTAAACTTTTTTTTTAATTTAAATATATTGATTTATTAATAATTATTATCCCGTGATTATAAAAAAAACCTTTAAATAAAATAACTCGATAATAACAATTAAAAAAATATGAAAAGTAACCAGAAATTATTAGTGAAATAAAATTTTATGTACTTTTAAAAGCGTGTACATGTAATTTAATAGTCACTTACATATGTGTATATAAAATAGATTTGCTGAAACATCTGATTATTTAATATTAATTGAAAATTATAATTTAGAATCATATTATTTTTGGATTTTCTGGTTTAATTATATTTAATTATTCTCGAATTTCTGTTTAATTTTATCTACATTAAATTTAACTACAGACTGACTGAAAAATAGACCCTCACTAGAACAACATATTCACTGAGGCATACATGCCTGATCTTTAATAAATTGCGAAACATTCTTATCTTTTAGTTCATTACTCCACGGATATTGCCGGACAATTTTCTCCCTAGGTCGGAGTTGATAATTTCGTTTATTTGTTTTTTGTTTCCGATCATTTAATCGCTCTTTGGTTTCATATAATTCTTCTGATCTTAATTTGTGTACACGTTCTCTATTTTTCAAATTTTCTTTCTCTTACAGTCTTAAACAGTCGGCGCTTTCCATTTCGGCAAGACCATATAAGATGCAATCCTCGGTGCCAACCCTTTCATGAAGCAATACTGACCTCGATTTTGAAAAGTGTTCATATCGTTGCTTTCCCAGAGCCGTTCCACAATCAGCCTTTCAAGCAACTTGCCGATTACCGGCAAGAGGCTGATGGGGCGATAACTGCTGACCTCACTCGGATCCTTTCCTGATTTTAAGAGCACCCTCACCAAAGCCAACTTCCAACAAGTCGGAAAGCAAACTTAGATTAGGCACCCCGAAAACAGCCTGCAAAGCGGCTCTCTTATGACAGGTAGCAGATGATAGAAAATATCCGGATCAAGTTGGTCGATCCCAGGTGCCTTTCCCAGTGCCATTCGAGAAACCATTTGGTCTACATCTACGGGATTCACAGCTCGTATGTCAGGGAATGGTAGCTCACCCGTCCTAACGCCGACGTCTGCTTCACCCTCCAGAGCATCTGGAAACAGATTATCCAGGAACGCCTGGTAAGTCGCCACACCTAGCTCATACAAGTGATATTATTTTTTATATTTCTAACGTCGGTTTCCTCACCATCTACGAATGGATTTCCAAATAGTCGGTCTTTTACTTTTACCGCAACAGTTTTTATCTAAAATCTATTACTGAAAGTATAAAAAAGTTAACGGCCGAAAAGTTTCTAATTGGTTATAAGTTTTTTCGTCTCACCCGACTTGGGGATACGTTGGATCAATCATTCTCTGTGTTCTGCGCCTTTCTTTTATGCTAGTACATTTTCTTTCTTTTGAATCGTAGTCTCCTTTCTTTTACGGAGAATTTGATCGTATGTTTGGTTTTGATTTTGGCTTGGAACCTCGTTTTATTGTTCTAGTGATTATTTTTGCGATTTTGTCCAGGATCATGTTTTTTGTGATTTGGAGTAACATTAGATCTTTTTCTGTGTGGTTTAACCAGTCTGGTTTGGCTTTTTTTGTTGAAAATAATCAAAGAATTGTGTATTTAGGTTGTTTGAGCTCATTTTGAAGATGTGTTCGTAGAATTCGTTTTTTTCTCATTGCGTCTGACAATTTTTTTTGTTTTTTGTATAGGGTTTCGTTTTTTCTTGTAGATTGGATTATTTTGTTGCTTTGGAACGTGGGGCCTAGGAGTTTTCTTGAGATTTACCTTTTTTCGATCTCCAGTTATTCGATCGGGCCATAGTTGGTGATGAATAATTTTTCGACTTCTTATAGAACTTCCGGTTAGTACCGTAATTGTAGGTGATTTTAGAGATTTTAAAGGCTAGTTCTAGTTTGTTTCTTCTGGTTTCCATTGCCTTTTCCTTGAAGGAATTCCAGCAGATTTCCAGATATTTAAATTATTTGACTGTTGCTATTTTTTATTTTTTTTTTTTTTTTTGATACCACCACATAAGCTTGACGCTTGTGCGTGGGATATAGAAATTGAATTCTGTAGCTTATGAATAATTCTATACCTGACCGGGATACAAATTCCCAACCTCCGGATGAAATGCGTAGTCGCTACCCCTCCGCAGAGATGGACGTTTGTTATCAAATTTTAAGGCGCCGTGATGTGTTTATGATGTTTATTATTATTTTATCACTATACACTTTCATGTGTACAGATAGAAGAACAATCTCTAATATCTACAGGAACAAACTGCAACAGTAACAGTCGTAGAAGCTGTAATAAAAAAGGGAGTCCGACAACGTCAAGGAGGTTCCCTATCTCAGTTACTGTTTAATCTTTACATTATAACTAGCAGATAATGATGTTAAAGAACAATTTAGATCCGGAGTAAAAGTGTAAGGTTAAAAGATGAAGATGCTACGATTTGCTGATGATATAGTAATTTTTTTTTTTATAATAGAGAAGGAACCCCATTTACGGACACCTATGCACTTTCGGCTCGCTAACAGGTTCCGCAAGATATTATATTAGTTGCGTATGTGTTCCTGCGCACTACCGATTAAATCTCCACCCTCCTGGAAACCGCTTTATGCAGCATTACTTCAGGAAGGGGGGAACGCTCGCTCACACAATCTGACACCGTAATCAAGGAACACCAGTACAATCACAAGCTCAACACAAGAAACGCTAAGACACTGCAAAGGACAATTACGTCCACACACACACACAATCGGCCCTCACAGGCAGACACAACAGTTAAATAAATTGCGGTACACATACACGCCACTCACATAAACGCACACACACAGCCAACATCATGCACACTTTCAGGTACTTATCACATACTTACACAGAACCTACCAGGATGATATAGTAATTCTAGCCAAGAGTAAAAATAATTTAGAAGAAACAATGAATAGGATGGATGAAGTCCTACGCAAAAACTATCGCAACAAAATAAACAAGAACAAAACGAAAGTATTAAAATGTAATATAACTTATGTAGATGGACCACTGAGTATAAAAACAGGATTAGAAAAGACTATGGAGGTAGAAGAATTTTGTTATTTGGGAAGTAGAAACATTAAAGATGGACAAAATAGGAATGATATAAAATGCCTGATAGCACAGACGAAACGAGCTTTCAGTCGAAAATATAATTTTCTTACATAAAAAATTAATTTAAACAACAGTAAAACATTTTTGAAAGCATATGTTTGACCCGTAGCTTTATATGGAAGTTAAACTTTGACGATCGGAGTACCTGAGAAGAAAAGATAAGAAGATTTTAAAATGTGGTGCTGTAGGAGAATGTTAAAAATCCAGATGGATAGATAAAGTGACAAATGAAGAAGAGGTGTTGCGGCAAATTAATGAAGAATGAAGCATTTGGAAAGATTAAGCAAAAAGAAGACAGACTTATAGGTCACATATTAAGGCATTCTGGAATAGTCACTTTAATATTGGAGGGACAGGTATAAGAAAAAAATTATGCAGGCAGGCAACGTTTGGAATATGTAAAACAAATTGTTGGGGATGTAAGATGTAGGTGATATACCGAAATGAAACGACTAGCACTAGATAGGTAATGGTGGAGAGCTGCATCAAACCAGTCAAATGACTGAAGACAAAAAAAAAATTATTCTGGTCTTTTCCAAAGAGATTTTGCGAATTATTTTTGCTGCTTGTTTATCAAGTTCTAGATTCTGTAAGAAAAGATTTCTGTTTTTTCTTTCGATGAGAAAGAATTATAAGCAAGTTTATTTTTTTTGTGTTATAACACCGAATGGTACGAACGTCTAAAAATTCCATACCGCCGTTCTATAATGTGTGTAAATAAGATACTAATTACAAAAGTTGTACTAATTTTTTTTTTTATTAATTTCTGGCTTGTATCAAACTAAGTAATTGCTTATCACTATTGCATAATTTTCATATTACATTAATACCGTCGTTCATATTCTTTCCTAGTATAGATCAGTCTTACACTTCTGAAGAGGAAATTAAACTGTCAGTAAAGGGCACTTAACTCCCGACCTTGTGTACTTCGTCACTGCCGAAAATGCTATTGTATAAAAGCTTATTATAACATTAGTAAGGTTGAACGAATATTACAAAAAAAAATAAAAATAGAGGTTGCAACCATGTTTTTAATATATATTGCAACATGTAATTTTAGGAATTAAAAAAAAACGCGTAATACGGGATTAATGTATCAATCATTAGTTTTTTTTTTATTAAATAAAAATAAATAACAAATATGTATACATATATATAAACAGAATGTTTCTAAAATGGAGAGCTGGCTATACTTTTTCGGATTGAACTTGTAAAACTAAAAAAAAATATCCTTACAAAATATGGCAATTTTTCCTTAATTCTCTCACTGTCCGGTGTATATATTTGGAATATATATTTTTATGTTTGTTTTTGCATCACTTAAGAACCGAACGACCGACTACTTTCAAATTTGCCGGATACATTCGTGTTAAACTAGAAAAGATTTTAAATCATCGCCCGAGGCCCTAGCTCCCTTGAAGGTTTAAATATTAAAAATGTTAATTATTTCTTCGCCACCAAAGTGGGTAAAATTATGAATTAAAGATACTTATTGAGGAAAAATATATTAATACTTTTACTTTATTATTATATATCTGCCATCATGGCAAAGAATTAATTTATGAATTTTTCATCGCCAAACATTTGTGTACTTTAGTTACCGTAGTTACTGTTATAGAAACCCACCGGGTTGGTCTAGTAGTGAACGCGTATTCCCAAATCAGCTGATTTGGAAGTCGAGAATTGCAGCGTTCAAGTCCTAGTAAAGTCAGTTATTTTTACGGATTTAAATACTAAATTGGATACGGGTGTTCTTTGGTGGTTGGGTTTCAATTAACCAACCATCTCAGGAACGGTCGACCTGAGGACTTTACAAGACTACACTTCATTTACATTCACACATATCATCTTCATTCATCCTCTGAAGTAATTCCTGAACGGTAATTCCTGGAGACTAAACAGGAAAAAGAAAAGAAAAAGTTACTTTTTTAGTAACTTTTTACTACTTTTATAGATTTATAAATTTCACTTCATTCAACATGCACTGATGGTGAAACTCGAATAAATATATCTTCTTTTAAATATTGAACAAAGAGTAAATCATCTGTCCATTGTTTTGTATCGTTATCGTTCATCCATGCAGTTAATATATTTTGTATATCCTGATTGGCCCTTTCAATTTATAAAATGCTGAAAATTTGATACAACTTTTTATAAATGCAGTGAATTTTATTAATCGCTCTAATATTTGAGAGTAACATGTATAATTAGTAAATTTATCGTTAATTAGACCAGGTTATGCGAGCGTAAGTTATGTTTGGCTTACATTTATACTTTTTTTTTTTAGGAGGGTTTCTCGTAATCTATTTTCCTTAGAAATTGGTATTGGATTTTTGGTTTTTAATTTCTAGTTATAGTTTCAACCCTCATTAGAGCAGAGCTTATCTGTTTTTTTCGACATATACCGGCGAAGGTCCGAATAAACCAATCTTTCGGTCGTTCATCGACGTATTTGGTATTTGTTGATATTTAATGGAGAAAATCGACATTTGCCAGATATCGGTCTTCAACGGTAACACGCACACACGCACACTATATATATATATATATATATATATATATATATAGACACACATATATAAAGAAGTACCTATTTATTCATGGCCTTAATTTATATGACAATTTAAGAAAACGGTCTTCTGATCTTGTGAACGTGAGTTTGAACTAATTATCAACATTTTGTTGCGCTTATGTAAAAGCCACGGTTTTATAAATGAAGCTGAATAATATACGCCTATTCAAATATTTAAAACACTTTGTTGGTATTATCCTTACCACCTTTAATCCATGAGAATATGTTTAATTTTACTCGTATTTATATATTTTTAATGTATGTTTGAATTATACTTTTATCCGTCTGTTAATTTTTTACTTCATAAAATAATTATTTATGAAAATGTACTAAAACAAATAATTTATAAAGAAGCTCTCATAAGAAACGAGTAAAAAATTCTTGCAAATTTTCTATCCATAATATGTTCCTAAATAAAAGGATTTTCCAGTAAACTAATACGTATCAACAAATTTATCCATCTCAGCTGTAAAAAAAAAGGGAATAAAAACTTATCTTGTGATTATTCCGTCACCTAATTTGCTAGCACGGTCCTGACAATATATAATCTATCTCTTTTGACGACGTTTTTCTTATAATGTCCTTTAAGATATTTTGAAACGGAGTTTCTTTTCTAGTTGCTAAAACGTATTTTAGTGTAATCCGATTGCAATCGGAAATAAATTCCCAGTGAATTTTATAGGATTAGGAACCTATGTGGGTTGTTTATTTTTAATAAATTTTGCGCCAACTTCAAAAGTAAAAATATAAAGAACTACAACAATATTATATAGTTCATTAAGTTTATTTTATAGTAACGCCTGATCTAAGATTAAAAAAAAAATTGTTGTTGAATACAAGCGTATATTCATTTTTTATTTATTTTTACATGCTTTTCTTTAACTTACAGTCGTTCAACCGTGTCCTGAAATCTTACAATCTTAAACTCATTTTCCGATGTCATACAATGGTGAAATTTTACATAGCAATGTAAGTGGAGGACAGTGTAATATTCCATTGTAAATTTCTTCTATTTGTACATTTTATATATATATATATATATATATATATATATATATATATATATATATACTGGGTGTCCAACTAATACGTAACCGATCTATGTCAAATTGTAAGTTTCCTGAATGCCCTCCACGTACTACACCAATAATATCAAGACGATAGTTGAATTCTTCTCAACGCGTTGCAGATATAGATTAGAAATGTAGTTGTGGTGGAGTGGTGGGCGTCTCAGCCTTTTCTTCCGAATGGGTCTGGTTCAAATCGCGGTCAGTCATGGCATCTTTCATACGCTACAAAATTAGCTATTTTAAATACGTCTCACTTACAAGCTTCGTAAGATGGGATGTCCAATATAAAGGTCAACCCATCTATGTCAGTAGGTACGAGTATGTTTATATAAAAAAGGCATTTGTAAGTTATTGATATTTTATTCTCAAATTTTCCAATACCGTAAATACTAGAGTAAATGGTGGATGTGGCCGCCATCTTCATGGACGTACGCTTCCACTTTTTTCACTTCTTTTCTTACAACTTTTTTCAGACTTTGCGGGTTGATATTTAAAACAGTTTGTGTGATACTGACCCTGAGTTGTTCAAGTGTTCATGGTTTCTCGCTGTTGGCTTTTACTTTCAGGTAATCTCAAATAAAATAATCTTGTGTAGTCAGATCTGGAAATCATGATGACCATAAGCTACGACCAATAACGCGAGCACCAAAGACTCGGTTAAAAAAAATCAGAAGTTGAATGTGTGCGTGGTGTGTTAATGCACCGTCATGTTGAAACCAGCAGTATCGATCTTCCTCTTCAAGAGTGCAATGAATTGCTATAAAATATTCTGATATCGTTCTGCAGTAAGATTATACTCGAAGAAAAGAGGACCAATAATTTTTTTCTTGATATCCCACATTAAATACCCATCTTCCGCGAGTTCATTCTTTAAATGTAGATACGTGTGAAGATTTTCTCCATTCTAAATGTTACTGATATGGCTGTTTATGTTTCCGTTCAGATGAAATCGTCTCATCTGTTAAAGAAAATCGAGTCCATAACATGAACATTCTCACACACGAATTGATTAACCGATGACAATAATCTTGTCGTTTTTCTTTGTCTGGATCAAGTAGTCGAACTGTTTGAATTCGATAGGTCGTAAGTGCAATTTTTTCTGTCTCCCGATGAACTGTTGATTTTAGTAAATTAATATCAGTTGAGAAGCGTCTAATTGATTTTATTGGCGAGGCAGTTAATCTGTCTTTGATTTCAGCGACTGTATTTGCATTCGATGCTGTCATCGATATTTTGTGTTCCTTGTTATTAACAGTACTTCTCCGTCTAAATTTAGCAACTAATCTCAAAAATAATGTCTTATTTGGTTCTGGGTTATCACGGTACTTACGGCAAAAGATTATTTTACTGCAACCGCTGATCGCGTGCTAAAGTACGACTCGTAAATAAAAACACGTTCGTCTTGTGAAAACACCATCTTCTCTCTAACAATGCCCTGAGTGTTATGGTCGCTTTTTTATGGCTATCGGTAGCAGTCTACTGCGTCGGCACGTTGTTCGCTTGTTGGACGAGCCCATTTCAGTAAAATGTAGGGGAGTTGAGCAGTCAGTTCAAATACCATAGAAAGCGGATTGATGGGTTGCATTTCAAATGGGACACCTCCTGTATATATGAATACGTTCATATATAAATCAATGGGGTGATCTTGAGGAAGGGAACTGAATCGATAAAATGTAGCTATCTATTTTAACTGTCGATTCAATATGAGTGATCAGGTAGCTGTTTAAGCGGATTTTAATATAACTGGTTTAAAGTTTTCTACCAGAATATATCTAAGGTAATCATTTGATTAGTTATAAATAACTGCTATAATGTATAATAATGAAAATTAAATATCCAGGTTATACTGCAGAATAAAAATACATGTAAATATTTTTTTATTTGCAAAAGAATTAAAACAATAAAAAGTAAAAACATGCTTGCAGTTTCAATATTTATACAATTAAAAGACATTTTTCAAAACATGTTTGCGTTCAAAAAAATAAATAATAAATCAAAACAATTTGTACTAAAAAGTAAAAAAATAATTTTGTTTTCAAGATTGCATTTAAATTACAAAAATATATTTGATTACATATAAAAATAATTTTTTAAAAAAGCTTTTATTTAACTAATATTAATATTAACGTTAATAAAAAAAAAAGGAAACAAATTAGAAAAACCCTCTAAAAAGTAAAAAATAAATTATATAAATATCTAATAAATAACCAATTAATAAAAAATAAATAAATGTAATAATTATTAAATTTTAAAATTAAAAGTAATGAAAATATTTAGTTAAATAAAAGCGTGGCGCAGTTTTTATAATTTATTTATTAATAACAGGATGAATGAGAATGATATGTATGAATGTAAATGAAGTGTAGTCTTGTACAGCCTCAGATCGACCATTCCTGAGAGGTGTGGTTAATTGAAATCCAATCACCAAAGAACACCGGTATCCACGATCATATATTCAACTGTTTTTACTAAGATTTGAACCTTATAACTCTGCACTTCGAAATAAGCTTATTCACGATGTCGTGTTCTCTATTAGGTCACCCCGTTGTGTTATCTTAGCTAACTGAGGGGCATTAAATTTATGTGAAAAAATTTCCCTAACCTTTTAGATAAACGTTTAAGATAGTAAAGATCCGTATAAGAAAATAATGATCGATTTTGACCCAAAATTAAATGTCATCAGTGCCTTAGATACAGAAATCATCGTTTCAGATTTCATCCATATAAGTCAAACCAGTATAACAAAAAACAGCCCGACAAATATTCATTAATTAGTTTGCAAATTTATCCGAACACAGGGAATGTTTTGTTTATTTCTATGTAGTGGCTGCACTGCTTTACCATACCCATTTTTTAAGTTATCTGTATAAAGTGAAGTTATTATTATTCTTGGGTTATTGAGCAATTTTCATATTCTAAGTAATGTTTTGGGAAAGTTTATTTAATTTTTTATTAAAAAATCTTATTTTTGAATTTTTTTTCTGTGTGTCTTGTTCTTGAGTGTATAATAATGGACATAACTCCAAGAAAGCGTTTGAGAATTATTTCTCTTTCCGAGCATACCAGTATGAGTTAACGAGAAATAGATTTTAGTGCGTTGTTGGCCAAACCTTAAATAAATTACAAAAGGAATGCTATTTTAACACCATTTATAGAATGTGGTAACTTTTTATCTCCTTTTTCTGGAAGGCATATGTGGCCGTAAAAGAAAACTTACTCCAACACAGGATCGATTATTTGTGAGAAAAGGTGAACTTGATCCAGAATTATCTATTGTGGACTTAAATCGAGAAATAGCAGACAGTAGAATAGATTTACACGTGACAATGTTAAACGCTGACTTCTTGAAGCTTAACCAAAAGCTTGTTGGCCAGCTAAATAGTAGCTTTTAATACCAACAAGGTGCAAAAAAAGCTCTTGAGGGCCATAGCACATGCTAATTGCACCAAAAAAGACTGGAGAAATTCTTTTTTCCGACGAGTTAGATGTTTTTCTTCCGGAGCAAAGGGTTCCATATGTTAGAAAAGCATCAGATGAAAATAGATCACCGGCTGATATCCAGAAATCAGTTAAACATCCTCCAGAAAAAAAAAATGTGATTGTTTCACATTTGAAGGCTTTTCTTTATTACTTACATAGATATATGTTGAAAGGTGATTGATATATCAAGATTCTCAAAGAAAGAGTTATGACACAACTTCAAAACAAATTCCTACAAGGAAACAGAATTTTCCAGATAGATTTAAAATAATATTGCCATACTGCCAAAAAAGTGTTCTCGTGACTAGCCGACTCCCCAGACTTAAACCCGATTAAAAATCTTTGGGAAATAGTCAAAAACTCTCAAAAATGAATCGTATCACAAAAAATTAAAGCAATAATAACGGTGTAGTTTCATAATGAAAAAAAAATACGTTTTAGTACATTTATTGAATCGTTGCCAAATCGTGTATACGTGAAGTGATTAAGAATAAAGGACATATCTATCAGTAGATATTCATAAATTTTACAATTACGATATTTTTTTTTTTTAATAAAGATCCTTTTTATTAAATAACATCTGTGTTCGGATTAATTTGCACGCTACTGTACATACAACCTTCCGAAATTTTTCATTTTTAAAATTATGGTTTTTGGTTAGCGGAGATTGTGAAACATCTAGAAGTGTAAAAATTCCGTAGATCCAAAATTGGACCCGGTTTACATACTTTCTTTTGTACTCTCTTTTTTGTGTTTAACCTCCGGAACCAAGTTAATTCATTCATCCTTCCGATGATGAATGAAGATGATATGTAATAATTGTAAATGAAGTGTAGTTTTGTACAGTTTCAAGTCGACCGTTCCTGAGATGTGTGGTTAATTGAAACCCAACCAGCAAAGAACACCGGTATCAACGGTCTAGTATTTAAATCCGTATAAATGCAACTGCTTTTACAAGGACTTGAACCTTAGAACTGTAAATTTTCCTTATACTGCATAGGTATAGTGTGACTATATAAAATATAGTCAAACTATACTATAGATTTTTATATAATAAAAACAACAAAAAAAATTAATTAAAAAATCTATAGCTTAGTGGGTATTCTTTAAAAACCCACTAAGAAAATACATAATTTTTTTTTAATTCTAAAGAACAATAAAGAATAAAAACAATATATTTTTACAGTTTTCAGATATTTAGTTGTACATTTCGACAAATTTTTCATACGTTCGGGGTCACTATATATATATTCTTATAAATGATATGAATTGTAATACCAAATAATTTCAGTTAATCAAAAACATGAATTAAAAAAAGGAATAATATACGATTTGTTTGCTGTTTTTACAGCACCATTTTTTTTTTTAGCCTACATTTAAAAAATGGATATAATTTTAATTTTTCATGATGTAAACTAACATTTATTTATAGGAATACAACTGCTGGTAGGAACAGTATTCCAGCGTATAAAGCTCTATTGAATCCATTTCTCTTATCAAACTGCTTTACGTTTCAGCTTTAGGAAAGCTTAACGCCGATTGTGAGGTAGTTAGCGGAATCTGTTTAACTAAATTCCTACAGTACAGTAAGTTACATCAAATGACATTGCTTAAATCGCATAGACTAATGCGAAATTACTCATTTAATTGTTAATTATATATGCTTATAAAATTTTATCATTATTGTTATTAGCATCATTAAAGCTCGTTTCTGGGAAAAATTATCATTCTGGAAATTACGCAATTTAGAAACGCATATCCCTCAGTAATTTGTATTTCTCTGTAATAGATATGTAGTCTTTGTGCGTCTCAGTTGACTCATCTTTAACAATTGCACACTTGTATCTTTTTAGAGATATTTACTGTCTTACAGTTTTTTGCTTCTCAGATCCAATTCAGTCATTATTTTACCTTGACAGTCATATTGCCCTCCCTCTACATTACATACCCTAATTATGTATGTTTTTTTATTTAAATATTTTAAAGTAATTAGTATATTTAAAAGTATTTATTAATTTGCCGGGCTCCATGACGCAAGTTATAGGGTCTCAGCATTTCATCCGGAGGTCCCGGATTCGAATCCCAGTCAGGTATGACATTTTTCGAACGCTACAAAACTTATGTTTCATATTCTTACGAAAAGCTTCGAGTTTCTGTAGTGAATTTCGTCGAGCAGAAAAAAATGACAACGAATTTGAAGCTATTTTATGAAATTTATATATAGATTTTTATGAAATTTTATACAGAGATCGTTTATGAGGCAGTTTTTTCGTAAATGTTTGGTGTAGATATCTCCTGGAAGTGAGGTAGAGAGTTTTTAAAGTCAATTTTCCGAAAATTTTACAAACATAACCCTCTCTCTTCGCCTTTCTTTTTCCAGTTTTAGTCTCCGGTAAGTACCGTTCAGAAAATGCTTCAGAGAATGAACGAGTATGATATGTATGAGTGTAAATGAAGTGTAGTCTTGTACAGTCTCAGTTCGACCGTTCCTGAGAGGTGTGGTTAATTGAAACCCGACCGCCTAAGAACACCGGTATCCACGATCTAATATTCAAATCCGTGTAAAAATAATTGACTTTACTAGGACTTGAACGCTGGAACTCTTGATTACAAAATCAGCTGATTTGGGAGATGCGTTCGCCACTAGACCAACCCGGTGAGTTTTCAAACATAACCCTACTTCAAGTTAAGCTCACTAGAAGCGTGCATGCTTATGTTAGCATTTAAAAAAAAGTTCTGAGAAATTATTTCTTCCCCCATTGAAAAAAAAGCTATCTTTTTATTTATTGCTTATTTTTAACAGATTTTTTTTTTTGTATCTTCTAGGCAAATTAATAGTGTAAGTGACCCCAAAATATTTTGGCGGAAAACTTTAGGGTGGGGGAAGCCGATCTTAGTTTAGAAATATCGATTTTTGAATTAAATTTTTTTTTTTTTGTTTAATTTCTTGTATCATTATTTTTCCACTGTAAAAATCTACAATGGATGGCAAATCGGTTCAAATCAAACTTCATCTCCTTTTTTTTAACTCTTTTTTTTTTTAAATTAAATATATTGATTAGTAATTATTAACTCTTAATTGTAATAAAAAAATTAAATTATTAATAATCCAATAATAATAAAAAAGTGAAAAAATCACTTTTTTAATTAATAACTAAGTTATTAATGAAATAAAATTTTATGTACTTTTCATTTAAAAAAAAATGTGTATATGTAATTTAATAGACGTACAAGTAAGTTAATTGTGGTGTTTACATCAGATTTTTCTTTTAGGAGTTCAATTTTTGATTAATTCCCTTTGTCGTCTGCTTTCGTTTAGTTCTGTGTTTAGTACGTAGCATTTTTAACAGCTATTTATTTATAATAAAGTTTTTATACTGAAAATACAACGAAAATCAAATAAATTAAATTGAATTGAGTATCGTTTAGGTTAGATAAAAACAAAACTGAACTTTTAGGTTATGTGTAAGACCGTGACAGCGTAAGTTGTAATATTCATTTAATACTGTTTACTTATTAATATTATTTAAATTAATTTTACATTATTTTATCCTTTGACTGTCAATTGTTATATATATATTTTTTTAATTCAATCTAGTATAATTAATGATATGTGAAGTGAATAATTATAGCACATCAAAGTTTCTGAGGATGGATTACTAATCCGAAAGCGCTCGAACATACTATTCAGTATTGTTGGTAAGTGGAAACTATTACGTAGTGAATAAACAATTAATATTCTCAACTATGAGTTACTGATTCATATGTAGAACACTTTAATACACAAAACTGCAAAAAAAATAATTTCCATAATCTAATTTGTTTTTTTTTTGCGGGGGGGGGTTTCTTTGGGTTGAGTCCTTCTTAATGAAGATAATTAAATGCGCTAGAATAGTTAATAATATTTAGTGTCGGGACTTAAGTGGACACTACTTTTAAGTTAAAGAAACTGATTAAAAAAAAAATTGTGTAAATTGATATCATTTATTTATAATCAATTTAAATATAGATTGGGAGAATAGACCTCCGTAAAGCAGATGTTATATGTTGAATTTTTATCTAAGGAGTTACATTATTTTTCATCAGAAACTTATTTTTCAACTTTTATAAAATTATATTTTAATTAAAATACATATATAGTAATTTTTTGATGTATCTATGGAAAATAAAATTTTAACTAAATTAAATACTCGTATAGCAATATTTAAAAAATTTAAATATCCGTTACTACAATTAATCCTATATACTATTGTAATATTTTCTAATATTTAATTAAGAAATTTTTACCTATTTTTCTAATTTTGTTTTCAGTGATGTAACTCTACGGTTGGTTGGTAGGTAGCAATTAAAAAATTCTCAAAAACTTTTTCTAAATTAAATAGGTTAAACTGACATAATGCAGTTTACTAAACTTTTAATGTAATTAACGATACATTGAAAAAATACTGCAAGAAAGATTAAATATATATATATATATATATATATTTAAAAGCGGTTAACAAAAGGAACAGTCAGGTATAAATTACTGATCGTTATTATTAAAAGTTCCATTAGCAAGATTAAAATTAACATTTGGTGAGATCGTCAAGTCTAAATCTTTCATTTAGTCTTTTGTTTTTATTCCTGCTTTTTCTAAAATGGGTTTTTCTGATTAACGTTAGTTGTATGTTGACCCTTTTATAATTACGAGAAAACTTCTGTTATATATCTTGTATTACATTTTGCTTTCCCTTATTTTTATGTTTAAATTATTATGTTTCCTGTATTAAAATGATGTTAATTTAGTTTTAATTTTGATAATTAATTAATTCATAATACATAGTGATTTAGAATGAAAGGAGAATAATTTGGGATTTGATTCTAGAGCTTCAAATAAGGTAATTGTTCATACTCTCATCTCCATAAACTTTATTTTCGAATTACGGCTAGCGGGAAATTTTGCCCGGATTTCAGTTCTCTTCGGTGAAATGAGATCGTACTGAAATTTTTAAGGCATTATATGAGAGTCAACCTGATTTGTTCGTACGTTTTCTGACATGAATAATATTACAAAGATTTTGAAAAAATTGCTGTGTACTTTCTCGTCATACTTTAATCAAATTATTATCATACATTGCACGAGTTTAATTAGCAGGTTAATTTGAATTTCAAAATATAACATCATATATTGAAATTTCTAATATAATTATAAAATATCAAACAAATTTTCAATCAAACATTTACTAAGGTGATGGGGGGGTTACAATGTAACGAAATCGTGAAGTTTTTGCATAGTGAAGTTTTTATTTTATTTACTTAACTGTCACAATTTTCGACAAACGTTTTATAAAAGATTTCTCATTCGATCCATCTCTGTTAATGCATCATTATTGCAAGGTTTTCTTCCTGTTAATTTGGAGATGTCCAATTCTTCAATCCTAAACTCATCGAGAGATCTAAGCTGAAATACGTTTGACCTTCAGCAAAGAGGTTTGGACCCATATAAACAACTGCGTAATCTACAGTGCTGCCTTGCATTTTATGGACGGATGATGCCCATGATAAAATTAGTGGCAGTATTCAGTGTTCAGCAGTTCCGTAGCTGTACAGAGTAGGAATGAAATGTCTTTTGGCTGTATTACGTGAGAATCGTCTCTGCCAAAGTTTATTCTTACTGATGGTATGTCGTTCTCTGTTGGAGTTGTGTGAATGGTACGGAGCCGAGTGAATCGTTAGGAGTTGTGTCTCAGCATGCTGCTCGCCAAAAGTCATCTTTATTTTTATATATAGCGATGACGAAATGTAGTATCAAATTCGAAACCACAAAAAACTTCCGTACCAAGTTTTTATTACTTTTTTTTAATGTCAAACGGCTCTCGGATTTATCATTATGACCCCAAAAACCCCGTAACCGTTTTGCAGATTTTGCAATTTTTTATACCCGCATCCTTAATTTACTCCTGTACGGTGGATGTTTGCAAACGTAATTTTGGAATATTGTATTGTCACGGATACAATACCAATACAATACAGTTTTTTAGTAACTGTGCATTATTTCATCAATACGCACTGTCAGCTAGTATGTTAAATTAAAGATGCAAGATTTGAGGACAGAGATGAAAAAAAAACCACCGTCAGTTAAAGAAAAGCAACTAAAAATAAAATAAAATAGATCCCAAAACTGTATCTCCCGTAGTTTTCATGATGTCAAGCGTAAAACAGAGAATTTCGGTAACTTCTTTTTAGATTTGAATTACAATAACTTTGTTAAACATCTCTAATAACTTTTGTTTTGTTTTCCTAATGAATACGTTTCAGTCTGTTCAATTAGTGAACAATAAGTAACCTCCCCAGTCCAATGAGATGATGACATGAAAATAAAGTGTACTCAGGTCGACCATTCTTGAGATATGTAATTAATTAAACACAAACCACCAAAGTACACCGGTATCCACTGGAATGACTAATAAATATGCGTAGTTATATCATCAAAACTTGCAGAGAATGTCTGAGAAAATTGATGTAATAAAGACTATAAAAATAAAAACCTGATATGGGCACCACTTGACTTTCTTGTACACAATAAATATACACTACATTAAATTACATATACACATTTTTTTTAAATAAAAAGTACATAAAATTTTATTTCATTAATAACTTTTGATATTTTTTTCATATTTATGTTATTGAATTATTATTCATCGTATATATTTTTACAATGAAAGGTTAATTAATTATAATTAAAGAATATAATTAAATTTAAAAAAAAGTTAAAAAACCTGGGATGAAGTCTGATTCTAACCGACGTACCTTCCCCTAAAATTCAAATACTTCGTTAATTAAAATTTTATTTGGATATAACTATTGAACCAATGAAAATAAATACACTAATGATATATCGTTGAAAAACTCTTAATGGGGGATTATTATTGCAGTTAAGAAAAAGTCCAAAATTTAACTGTTTTGGATTTTTTGGACACTTTTGGGTAACTCGATTGCAATCAAAAGGGAAGGTGCACAACTAGATGTTACAATCCTAAATCTAAAATTTCAACATTCTACGGCTAATCGTTTTTGAGTTATGCGAGATACATACGTACGTAAAATCGTCACGCTGAAACCAGTCAAAATGGATTCACGGATGGTCAAAATGGATATTTCCATTTAAATTTGAAAACCGAAATTTTTCGCGATCACAATACTTCCTTTACTTCGAACAAGGTTGTAAAAACCAATGAACATTAATTATTAAAAACATTACAGAAAAATTGTAAAAATTAAAAAAAAACAATTGTTATTGTTCAATTATTTTTTTTCTTGTTTAACCTTCGGGACACCGTTATGGTATTGCTTCAGAGGATGAGATGAATGATTTGAAGCGTGTGTGAGACTGCTATGCCTGTCCGGAATTCGAACCCGGGACCTCCGGATTCGAAATAAAAAATTATTCAATTAATTTAGATCTTTAAAATGTTACGTGGGCAATACTTTTTTTGGATATCACTGCTTTTTTCATGTTTACCCACTATATATCATCTTTAAAATTTTAGTATAATATTATTTCACAGGAGGAGCTGAATACGGGTGAAAATTTTCACTAGCCGTAACTCGATTACAATCGGACATATATTTGTGTATACTGCTTCCCTCATTTCAAGCTCTAAAATTATTTTCCAGATTATTTCCTTTTCTTCTGAATCATCCTGTTTTATGAATTAATTAATTATAAAAATTACAGTATTACTTATAACCATATTAACATAATTTTAATACAGAAAACATCATAACCCGAGGAGGATATATCGGAGGACATATGTCATTATATCAGAGAAGGTGTACCACACACAATATGCTTCCAGCGCATTTTTCGATTTTTCGGTCATACGGTTGGTAGGACCGGTGAAAATTTTGAGAAGCTAATCGAGGAAGGAAAAATTTGAGGGTACTAGATCACGAGGAAGACCGCTGAAAAGATGGCTGGACCAAATTGAAGAGGCGACTGGAGAAACGTTATGCACATAGATTCGAATGGCTGAGGATCGTGACCTATGGCGTGAAATTATCACCGGGGTATGAATCGGGTCACCAGCTCTCAGACATGAGAGGAAGGATCAGTGATGATTATTCACAATCTGATAGACAGTTTACAAAAATCCTTCATTAGTAGTGCTTACTTATAAAAGTAATGTAAACGTAATTCAGTGTGTTTGATCTACTAGTTTAAGTGGTTTTAACTGTGCGTTGGAGTGTCATCAGGCAGTTAGTCTATCACGAAAGATATGTTTTATGTATAGAGATACGGTTTTTGGTTATTGTTTTCTATGAACTTTATATTGTATTGTAAAGATGTAGTTGTGTACCTTTCATCGCAATTTTATTTTCTTGTACGAAGTAAAGGAAGTATTGTAATCGTGAAAATTTTCAGTTTTCAGATTTCAACGGAAATATCCATTTTGAATATCCATCCTGAATTCATTTTGACCAGTTTCAGCGTGACGTCTGTACGTACGTTTGTGTCTCGCATAACGCAAAAACGGTTACCCGTAGGATGTTGAAATTTTTGATTTAAAACTGTTGTAACATCTAGTTTGCACCTCCACTCTTGATTGCAATCTACTGGACCAAAAGTGTCCAACAAAGCCCAAAATTAAAAAAAAATTGGATTTTTGACTTTTTCTTAACTGCAGTAATAAGCCCTCATTGAGAGCTTTTCAACAATATATTAAGGGTATATATTTTCATCGGTTCCAGAGTTATAGTCAAATAAAATTTTAATTAATGAAATATTTGGATCTTACAAAGGGAAGGCGCATCGCACCGAATCAGAGTACATTTGCTTTTCATTTTTTTTTAACTTTTTTTCAATTTAAATATATGGATTTAAATTTAAAATGTATTTATGCAATTTAATACGTGTACAAGGAGGTCTTCTAGTGTCCGTATCAGATTATTTATATTTTTACTGTTAACACAGCAACTAACAAAATAGAATTTAAGTACATTTTTTTCAGCTAATCACAGTACTAAACAAAGCATATCTATATTCACGTTTTAATTTTTATTATCAATAATGCTTATTGAATAATTTGAAATAAATGTTTCATTTGAAATCTGAATTAATAATATGAAGTAGTAAGCGTTAATCATAACTTTAGGGAATTCCGTTCTACGTGATGGTGACACATTTAAGAGAAGAATATTTGTCCTTTGGAATTTTATATATATATCTATTGTATGTATGTATATGGGCAGTAAATATATTACTACAAATATTTAATAATAAAAGTACTTTTAAAGCGTATCAGAACATTACAAACACGTTCGTAATGAAACCGATAATATAACTTGTTTATTATTACTAGTCATTTATAGTCGTCGTTTAAATACTTGTTTTTATTCTTTATATCATTTATTCAGATAAAATATGTTCTCATGAAAATATTCATATTGGCAAAAAGGAAAAATCCATAATGAGGTGCGTAGCTTTCTAACCTTTGTCACCCACCAATAACAAAATTAATTTTAAATTATGAATTTATGGTTTCGTTTTCTTAGCTTTTTTTTTAACAAGTTTGGAGATAACTGTTATTCCTTACACGCACCAGTTATTTTGAAATATTTATCAAGTTAAGACATCTACGAATATTATAAATCGATATTTATATATTGTTTGATATATAATTTCTATATAATATATATATATATATATATATATAAATAGGATGTTTCTAAGATGGTGAGCTGGGTATACTTTTTCGGATTCTACTTGTATAACTAAACAAAAAATATCCTTAGGAAAAATGGCAGTATTCCCCCACAACCATTTTGTGATTTTTATAAAAAAAAATATATAAAATATCTAAAGCTCGGATAGAGGAATCATATTAATATTTGATAAGCGTCTTGGTAATAACGTTTTAAAATTAGAAAAAAATCAGGAGTTAAATACCTTTGCAATTTACAGAATGGCGGTCATGTTTATTTTTCAGTTTGTTATATCTCCATAAATATTTGTTTTATCAAAACTTATTATTTGCTAAATTATTAAGCCTTTTATTTTGAACAAAATAACATTTTATTTTTTTTAAATCGGTTAACAAAGAGTTCAATTATGGGAGAAAATTGATCTAATTTTGTGTCGTAATTATTAGGTCTATTATTGTGAGAGAATTATTACTTAATTTGATACTTATTTACAATACTAGAATTAATAATAAATAAAAACAATTAATATCTCATCGAATTGAACCTGAAGTGAAGGACATCAAAACAGACCCATAATACATCATCAATTTTCTGCCATAATTCGACTATTTGTTAACTGATTTCAGTACCATCTTCAGCGCATACGTGGCTCTATTGCCCTTGTTTAATAATTTCCTTATTTCTTGCTTACTCATTCGTATAATTAACTTCATTTACCTTTCTGTATAACTTCTGAACGAACGCAACCATCCCCTGTCCACCCCCTACCCCGCTCGTGCCGGTATGCACTTTGTCTTATTCTCATTTATCTGCAGACCCCAAAATACTTTTGTATTTTCTTCAAAAGTTACACATCTCCTCCCACACGATTCTTTTTTTCACCACATCATCGGCATACTCCAGCAAATGCAATCTCCTTCAAAATAATTCAGTTTCTTTCCGACTCAGCTTTCTGTAAACCCATTCCAGAACACCAGATTAAAAGTCAAGGGTGAGAGAGTGTCTCCCTGTCTCACACCTGTACAAGGGTTGTAACATTCCGTTACTTCTAATATTCACTCTGTTTTCAGTATCATAAAGGCACACCCCAGTCATCCGGATACCAGGATGACCCACACAGGATTTCCCGACTCAATGAGTATCTTAATAATTTTATTTCTTCTCAAGCTGTCATATGCCTAAAATCTATGAACAATACGTGAGTCTCCTTTCTACATTTTCTCAAGTAGCTGTTTGACGATAAACAATTAATCGATTGTTGATCTATTTCTTTTAAACCCGGTTTGGTACTCTCCTATCAACAAGGAAGCATAAGTCTTGAGTTTGTTTTAGCACAACGGAAAAGATTTTGTACGCAGTTCATAGGGTAGCTATGCCTTTATGTTCTATATTCTATCACATCTACCTTCTTTGAATTGGAACAGTCAGAGCCTCTCTTCAATTCTCTGAAATTTCTTCCCTCCATATCTTCCCAGTCAACTCCACACAACCGCTCTCTCAATTTAAATCCATCCATCTTAAGTTCCCCCGGAATACCTTCGACCCCGGCAGCCTTGATAATTTTGTTTAAATTCTCAGTAGTCTTGGCCACCTTCTCCAATCTAGGGATCTCCGTTTCTCTCACATTCTCCGACCATCGACCACCGTTTCCCCTCCATCTTCATCTTGAACATCATTCAACAATCCCGAGAAATATTCTGTCCGTATAGCTTTGATTCGTCTTGTCAATTAAGACATCACGATCCTCGCTTTTCACTATTCCACTCCTCTGTTGATATCCTTTTCTTTTTCTCCGTACACATTCTGTAGATATTTCTGAGGTAATTTTCCTTCCATCCTCTCCAGTTCACCCCATAATAATTGTCTTTTCTTCCTTTGGCAGATTCTTTTAACATTCTTCCTTTTCTCCATGTAACAGTCATATGCTTCGGCAGATCTAGAATGAAGCCACTGGATTCTTTTACCGTCCTTTCTCTCCTTACCAGGAACGCTTACCTCATCAAACCACGTTGGTCCCCTCTTCTTCACTCTCTCTCTTCTCCAGGACTACCTTTGCCGCCTTTCCTATAACCCTTAACACGTTTTAACCTCCCATCAATACTAAAATTCGCAGCATTTTTTGATGAGTTTTCATGAAATCCTCCATTTACTGCATCCTAAAATCCCTTTTGTTTTTTTGCTAGATTATATGCTTTTATTTTCCTCTCCCTTTTGTACTTTCCAGGTTTATTTAATCTAATTCGCTTTCTAACTTTAATCAGTGCGAAACAGTGATCTGAATCTATATTCACACCTCTCTTTGCTTTTACATCCTTCATGTTAAAACAAAATGATCTAAATAAAACAGATAAAGGACAATAGCTTGATGTCGTCTATTTGTAACAACGTAATCTATTTGATTTCTCGTCTGATCATCTGGTGAAATCTACGACACCTTATTGCCCTTCTGCGGCAATATTGTACTCTTCATCACAAGATCAAAAGTTGCAAATTTAATCAGCCGTAATCCATTCTCATTTGACTCTTTTACTGGACTATGCCCAGCTTTGATATCACTGTAATGATACTACCTTCCAACTTTTGCATTGAGATCCCCGACAACATTTTTAATATTTTTGGGTCATATACACTATGTTTTTTTTATTTTTCTGTTTAGCCTTCGGAAGGACCGTCAGGTATTTGTTCAGAGAATGAATGAGGATGATAGATATGAGTATAAATGAAATGTAGTCTTGTACAGTCTCAGGTCGACTATTTCTCAGATGTGTGGTTAATTGAAACCCAACCACCAAAGAGCACCGGTATCCAGGATCTAGTATTCAAATCCGTATAAAAGTAACTGCCATTACTACGATTTGAATATTGGAACTCTCGACTATGAAATCAGTTGATTTGCGAAGACGCGTTCACCACTAGACCAACCCGGTGGGTATCATTTACTAGCTGCGATAAAAATACTCATTTTCCTCTTCACACATTACCACAGTTCACACTTTCCCTAATATTAGCTCGTTTACATTAATCTAAATTATGCCATTGAATCTACCCACTGTAATATGCGCCAATTTTTAACTATGGAATTTTCCACTTTTCACGGCACTGACCAGCGAATCCGTAATCACAAAACCCATACCAAACTCATGTTTCTGATTTCCTCCATACATACATTACTGAAAAAAAATATATATATAAAAATATGATAAGTCTAAAAATATATAAAATACAGGTAATTAATCATTAAATAAAAATAGAATTAGTAAAATCTACTATTGATTAGAGTTCTTACATCTAAGAGAAGAGTGGTTTTAATATATTTTTCAAAATATTATTAGTAAACTTAATGATAAGGAAAAACTTTACCCTTCGGTTTTTATCGAAATATGATGCGAGTATACCCCACTTTTGCATCTCTCACCCACTAATCGGATTTAATAGAATGTATAGAAGTCATCCTACTGAATTTTAAGATTCTATATTCACCCATACCTCAAATATTAAGGGAAATACAGGTCAATACACACACACACACACACACACACACACACACACACACACACACACCGTGTGTGTGTATTTTCATTTAAAACACATACATAGTCATATTTTTGTAAGCGGGTTTTTACCGGTCGTAATGTACATTTCATGGTCGCTTGAGTTGGAAAATATATAAATTTCGTTTGGTCATTTTTAATGTGACAGTAATGTTTTTCCTCTGTTTTAGACTATAATAGTCCGGAAAAGAAAACTCAGTATTATTAAGTAATATTATTTACAAAAAATAAAATGTTTTCCTTATGAAAAGAGTATTAAAAATTTATAATATTAAATCTCAAATTATTAACGGGCAATTGAGTCTTTTTTCACAAAATTGACTTTTTTTTTCACTTTCCATTCTTCAGTCGAATATGTTCTGTACATAATAAATATTATTATGATCGTACGCGAACAAGCACAAAGGTATTTTTGTAGAACGAAATTAAGAAATAAAAAACGAGATTTCTGCAAATTGTTTTACGGATTATTTATAATAATAATAATCCGTCATTTCAAGTTTTATTATTTTTCTTTTATGTGCAATTTATTTATACAAAATGATTTTTTTAATTTTAATACGCATTACTTTGTACAACGTTTTTCATCGTAAACAGCTCTTCTTTTTTTTAATGTTGACCTTTTTTCGTGGGAAAGAACATTACATACGTTTAAAAATGCATGTATGTGTTATCATCTAATCAAAATTAACGAAGTACAAAATTTGTATTAACCGCATCTCCATAAACTGTGGTTTTAATCGGTTGAACTGTTTATTTCGGTATACTATGATAATGGATAAATTTGTGTAGTGCGGAAGATTCGCTTACACTTAGGTTATTCTTTACTAACAAAACCTCTTGCAAAAACCTCTAATGCAATGTAGCGACATCTTTTCTGTTCCTAAGGAAACGGTGTCATTCTAGAGTAGGAAAGTCCTCCTATAATTACCACGAATCCAGGAGTAGCAAAGTTATTGTACTTCAAACTTAAAAAAAAAAACCTGTTTTTTAGACAACGAATTTTGTGTTTTAAATCTGATATATTAAAACCTACAGGAGTTACAGTTGTGGGACTAATTTCATCTTACTTCCCTGCTTAAATTAAATAAGAAACCACCAGCTTTACTCGTTAATTTGAGTCCCAAAAATTACAGTAGGGCTTCTTTTTATTAGAAGACCTGAAATCCGGGCAAAATTTTTCGCTAGCCGTAACTCGAAAACAACGCGTTTCCAGACCTATTGTTGTATGACCTTTTTACATTATTTTCAACAGTAGAACACGTCCTGATAGTTTCTCCGTTTCTTCGTGGAACACCTGTTTATATATATACAGAATGTTCGTAAAAGGCGAATCCAAACTCTAGGAAGTAATTCTACTTAAAAAATGTCCAGTGAACATAGTTCTAAAAACGCATATTTTTCTGTCTTCCACCATTTTGTGTTTTTTAAGAAGATTATTTTTCAAGAACGGTTGGAGATAACGCAATAAAATTTGTACTTAATTCTAAACTAATATTTTTAATAGAAAAAAAATAACGATATTCTTCGTTGACAAATTTAAAAATGTCGATCGTTTCAATTTTACAATCTTAAATATCTTAAGAATTATTAAATTTATCAAATTGTGTTGTATTATAAAACTTATGAAGCATTTCTTTGTGAACAAAACGACACCTTAGTCGTAAAAATCCGACAACAAGTAATAGAGTTATTACAAAACGTAGGCCTAAACCGATATGGCGGCCATATTGTTTATTTTATTATCGTGACCCACTTGATAACGAATCTAATTTGAATAAATTTGATTTAATAAAATCTGATTAAAATTGGTAATTTGAGCAATTTTAATCAGAAACCACGATAATAAATCACGATTCTTCAGTATGGTAAGTAAAATCACTTCCCAGAATTGGGCTCACCTTTTACTGGAATATAAGCTTTGTTGTATAAAAGCCGACAGAGGATTAACTTTAAAGGCTTCGCTTAAATACAAATACACTTGGTTTTTAAACATTAATTACTATTATATTTATTTATAAAAAAATCTGATGTGAACAACACATGATTTCTTGTACGCCTATTATAATACATTTCAACTTTTTTTTTTTTAAATGTATAGTACGTAAAATTTTATTTCATTAAAAACATCTGACATGTTTCCATTTTTTTTTGTTGAATTATTATTCATCGTAAAAATTTGTTTATAATGAGAGGTTAATAATTATTAATAAATCAATATATTTAAATTAAAAAAATAACAAATAAAAAAATGAGATAAGTTGGATTCGAACCGATGTTCCTTCTTCTAAGATGCAAATATTTCATTAATCAAAATTTTATTGTGCTATAACTCTGGAACCAATGAAAATAAGTACCACTTACGATATATCGTTGAAAATTTCTCAATGAGGGTTTATTACTGCAGTTAAGAAAAAGTCCAAAATGCAAAATTTTTTGGATTTCGGGCTTTTTTTGGAAATTTTTGGTTGATTCAATTGCAATCAAAAGGGGAGATGCACAACTAGATGTTACATCAGTCTTAAATCCAAAATTTCAACATCCAACGGCTAATCGTTTTTGAATTTTCTGAGATAAGTTCATACGTCACGCCGAAACTAGTCAAAATGGATTCAGGAATGGTCAGAATGGATATTTCCGTTGAAATGTGAAAACCGAAATTTTTGGGGATCTTTACTTCGTACAAGGAAGTAAAAATCAGTGGAAGAAACGTTTTAAAAATTTGAATGTTTTTCTTCGTGTTTGATCGAGCGCATGGGGGAAACGAAATTTTTTCAGTAAACTGCATTAAAATCGTTTAAAAGCTTAAGACTTAAGCTTTAATTTTTTCCGAATATTTCCGAAATATTTCACTTTAAAGAGTAAAGGCCGCTTTTGTCTTTAATGGTGCATATCTCCCGATCTAAGCAACGTATTGATACAAATAAATATGGAAATTAACGGTTTTCGATCTAGCTGATCTAGCTACAATGACAATTGTGAATTCTTTAATGTAGCGTTGCAGTTTTTGGCTTTTTTTGATTTTGTGCCGAGGTATTGAAATTTAAAGATTGAGACTGCAATATGTATCACCCGTTCTCACTTAACCCAAGATCAATTCAATATAACTATGTAGATATAATTGTAATTCTTTTGATAGCAATTTTAATAAAAATACTTCCAAATATGATTTAATATGCGTTTTAATTGCTCTGATTTAAATGTAAGTTTCAACTCGGGAATAGGTTATGCCACATCTAAAATCAATAATTGCAGTTACTGTTTTTAAGAGCGCATCTTAAAAACAGCAATTGCAATTATTACTTTTTACAGATGGTAAGTTTAAAAATTTTGGGGGCGCTAGAAAACTTTTGATTCTCAATGTGGACGGTGGGAAAAAAAATGAGAGAATCAATGATTTCGTGTGAAAATAGTTGTTTTTGAACTGTGTTAAAGTGTAAGCTAACTTGTATTTCAACTTCTTTTACTACTAATAATTTTATTGATAAAAAGTATGATGTTAACCTTTATATTTTCTCATATAAAATTTTTTTATTATTCCTAATGTGTACGTTGCAATCTGTTCAACCAGTGAACAATAAGCAACGCCTGCTCCAACGGCCCAATGAGATGAGAATGATGTATACGACACGTAAATGAGTTATATTTTTCTACAGATTCAAGCCGACCATTCCTAAGATTTGTGGTTAATTGAAACCCAACCACCAAAGTACACCGGTATCAAATGTCTACTATTCAGATCTGTATAAAAGTAACTAACGTTTACTAGGATTTGTACCTCAGAACCTTCGATTTCGAAAATCAGCTGTTAAACAACTTATTACGCAATAATGAAATTATACTGAAATTTTCCTAGAACGTATTTTTTTTGTTGATTTATCCTTACATCGTTTCCATTTAAAGAATCTAAAAATTATTCAGTGTTCTTCCTTTGAAAATTCATTCTTCTTTTTAACCTTCAGTACTATCAGTTTCAAAGAAAAGAAGAAGAATGATCAGAAAGTAAAGACAAAAAAAACACTTTTTTTTCTAGATGTGTTTCTTCTACCGTTACAAAACTAACCTTGATGAATGATCTTTTTTTTTACGTTTGAGCTTTACTCAACGGAAAAATAAAACACTATGTTGATAAAATGATAATAAGTCGAACTTACTTATATCGATAAGAACTGTCTTTACTAAATAAAGCGTAACTAATCGTCAGCTAACATGAAACAATCGATTACTTTATCTACATTACCTTTTCTGTTTCGAAGTTTTATCATCCATTTTTTGTGTTTTTTTTTTTTTGAATGTATTAAACCACTAATAATTAGTGAATTTTTGATAGAAACTAATTAACAGTTGAAGGATATTATTATTTACGGAAAAATAAGCCTTTTCATTTGTAGTGATTACAGTTATCTAAAAAAAACAAAAAACGAGAAAAATACTAATTACGATGAATTTTGGAAAAGTTTGACTTAGAAAGATACTTTTATCAAAATTTCCTTAAGCTACGTATATTTATTTAAAATTTTATTTGTTTTCTGTTGACATTATTTACATCAATCTTCTTATAATTAAATTCTCTACAATTTATGTTTAAAAAATGTATGCTTTATTGCCAATTTAACAACGTTATTGTACGTCAAACGTAAAAAAATGTATTTTTGACCCTATTTTTGGCGTTTTACATGGGATATCTTAGAAACTAAGATAGGTACAGTGCTGTTACCTATTTTTTTCGATTTCCCAGCTCAAACCCCATAAGAAACAATTGAATTTGCTCCTTAATTGACCTTTCCAGAATTTCAGAAAGCCTTAATTTACCCGGAGGAACTGAAATCGGGCGAAATCTTTCACTCTGTATAACTCGCTAACGAAGCGTTTTCGGACCTATGTTTATATGAACTTTTTTCTTATTTTTAGTCTCTAGAATGAGTTGTCAAAGTATTGCTTTATTCTCCTGAATCACCTTGTATACACAAAATAAATAAATTGTCATAAACTATAATTCCGACTTTAATGGGAAATTTATAATGTGTTATGATAGTAAATTTTGCAACGAGTTCATAATGGTAGGCATTAATGCACGAATACGCAGTAAGTTTTGAATGCGGTAAACTTTGCAAGACTGCAGTAATGGCTATTATAGAGAGCTGCCGTATTCAGAAAATATTGGAATTTTGATTTAACATTGTTTACGGAATAGTTTTTTTAAATTTAAAAAAGTATATTTTTGTCTCAGTAGGTCATTAGTTGTAAATTCTGCCTTTTCTATAATATCGATCGGTGTTAAAGACATTCCTTCCTGAAAATCCGAAAAAATTAATAAAAGGATAAACAGTGTAATGTAGAAAGCTAGTTACTTATCGGTATACTTGCGGTTACATTTGCTTGTTAATTACTTAATCAGATTAAAATCAAAGTAAAAAAAAAAACAGCTGAAACGTTAAACAAAACCCGCTTCTGATTGGTCAGTGGTTGAAAAGAATAGGCTTTTGATCGTTTGAACACCTGTACGTAATGAAAATCTGTTTGATAATGACCCTTCATTATGATGCAGGTTCTAGCCTTGTAATTCAAATGTTATAATACAGCCGTAGAAAATAATTAATACAGAATTTTTACAGTAGTAATAGTGATATTGCAATAAAAATCCTCATACAAGAGTTATTTACTTAATTTATTTATAAAAGGAAACTAGCTTATACTTTTAACAAAAATACTGTCATTTCCTGTTTTTTTTTTTTTTTTTTTTGTTTTTTTTTGTCTTCAGTCATTTGACTGGTTTGTTGCAGCTCTCCAAGATTCCCTATCTAGTGCTAGTCGTTTCATTTCAGTATACCCTCTATATCCTACATCCCCAACAATTTGTTTTACATACCCCAAACGTGGCCTGCCTACACAATTTTTCCCTTCTACCTGTCCTTCCAATATTAAAACGACTATTCCAGGATGCCTTAGTATGTGGCCTATAAGTCTGTCTCTTCTTTTAACTATATTTTTCCAATTTTACAACACCTCTTCATTTGTCACTTTATCCACCCATCTGATTTTTAACTTTCTCCTGCAGCAACACATTTCAAAAACTTTTAATCTTTTTTTCTCAGATACTCCGATCGTCCAAGTTTTACTTCCATATAAAGCGACACTCCAAACATACACTTTCAAAAATCTTTTCCTGACATTTAAATTAATTTTTGATGTAAACAAATTATATTTCTTACTGAAGGCTCGTTTAGCTTGTGCTATTCGGCATTTTATATCGCTCCTGCTTCGTCCATCTTTAGTAATTCTACTTCCCAAATAACAAAATTCTTCTTCCTCCATAATCTTTTTTCCTCCTATTTTCACATTCAGTGGTCCACCTTTGTTATTTCTACTACATTTCATTACTTTTGTTTTGTTCTTGTTTATTTTCATGCGATAGTTCTTACGTAGGACTTCATCCATGCCGTTCATTGTTTCTTCTAAATCCTTTTTACTCTCGGCTAGAATTACTATATCATCAGCAAATCGTAGCATCTTTATCTTTTCACCTTGACTGTTACTCCGAATCTAAATTGTTCTTTAACATCATTAACTGCTAGTTCCATGTAGAGATTAAAAAGTAACGGCGATAGGGAACATCCTTGTCGGACTCCCTTTCTTATTAGGGCTTCTTTCTTATGTTCTTCAATTGTTATTGTTGCTGTTTGGTTCCTGTACATGTTACATTTCCTGTAGAACATTGTATTCTCGACCCTTTTATTTCGAAACTTAGTATGCTCGTGATGCACTTTTTCGTTCGTAGCTTTGACTGTTGCCTGATTATCACTCTCTCTCTCTCTCTCTCTCTCTCGCGTCCGCACACACACACACACACACACACACACACACACACACACACAGAGAGATAATTGCAGGCTCTCAAAAGTATTTATGTTTTCAGGCCTAGAGATTGTTCGATGAAACAACAGTTAATCCATCCTCTTGTTCACTGGTGTGTAGTGGCTTCAAAACAACACTTAATGTCCCCAGTTACTTCATTTCCGAGAATTCTATTGATTTTGAACTTTTTACTCCACTCGAAAAATTATATATATACACGCGCGCGATTTTTTACTTTCCATCTTTCTCTTGTATTTATTTGTTCGTTTACATTCTTCTCATTTTCCATTTTGAATTAATTACGTATTAAAATATTTAGGGAAATTATTTATTTTAATAAAAGCCCAATTTATTGTTCATCAGTTTTTTAAAATTTGTTAATGAGGGGTTTCCGTAGCAATTTTTCAATTCATTCTATTAGTGTACAAAAAATATATCTATAAATTATTATAGCTAATAATTTGTTTGTTTCAATCACATTTAAGTACTTTCTTGGCTTTATAGGTAAATAGTATACTTTGTAAGAAGAAGTATGGTAATTGGATCAAATTTTACATTTCAGAGTGTTTGGAGATACTGATATTTCATGAACTCCTGTAACTAAACACACAATTTTAGCATTGAAAAATATTCGAAAGTATATATATAGTTGCCGAATGGCTTCGGCGGCATGTGCACCTTAGAACCTTGTGGTAAACCTGAAAAGGGCTGTTTAGGATTTTGTAGCGATAGCACTGTAAAGAGTCGTTGTGATGATGAGGTAGCCCTGAGAAGAGCTGTTGAATCCGTTGGTTTCCGGCGAAGTCGACTCGGCCCGGCGGGTGGTTCGTCCATTGGAATCGGACCGAGCTTTCCCTCAGCGGGAGTTGGGTCACCGCTATAGTAGTGGCCTCACAGTCTCGGGTCGGCGTGGTCGAGACGGTTCTCCCCGAGCGGTACTCGTCCGCCACCGTCTTCGCCGCTACGCCTCTTAGTGCCAGAGGCTTCATGCCGGGTCTGCTGCTCCAGCTGGGATTTCGGCATCCGCCGCGAGACCCCACGTTGGGCCGGCCAGGGGAATTCTCCCTTCTTCTTGTTGACTACTCCTGGTTGTAGTACACGAGAGAATGGCTCTCACTTTTTCGTGCGTTGTTTATAAAACCGCCTGAGGGAGGTGTGACCGCTGTGATGGCCGTGTTTCGTGTTTTTCCTTTATTTCTTAAATTATCTTTTTGCTTGATATTTTCAGGCTGGATTAACAGATTTTTATGAAAATTTTGTACGATAACTTCTTAATACAGTGATCGATGCCTTTTGATTCTGATTGGTCAAAAGAGATGGAAAAATAGTTATCACGGATCCCGTTTCTCAAAATTTTAGTCAATAGAGTAAATTAATCCTTTTTTTTACAAAATTCCCACATCTTTTAAAATGGTTATACACTTTTCATTAGTGTTTTGTTCCTAAATTAAAAAAAAGAGGGCAAACAATTTATCTTCACTTTTCATGTATTGTAAAAAATATTCTTATTTATTGGGTAAATAAGATAAGATTATATTATCTGTCCTAAGTTCTTAATCTGCTGAACGTTTCAGGTTTCCAGGAAAGTTCTGTTATTCAACTCTTTACTGGAATTTTTAAAATCAGTAATTAAATTTTTCTTATTCCGTTAAAATTTTCAAATTTTATTTTTACTATTATATTAATTTAATATTATTTAACCGTTTCATTTTACAAAAATGTGTTATTTAAAAAAAATAATATTCAAGGTATTGAAATAATGGGTGCCTACAGCTATGGTCATTAGCTCGGTGGAAATCGGTAGTGTATGAAAAGAGGCCATGCCTGATCGGGACCTCTGCATGAAATACCGAGACGCTACCTACTCAGCCACGCAGGGAGGGATTTTAATTTTTGAATGGTTTTCATGAATGTTCCTGAAAATTATTTTTTTTTATCTTCTGTTGGATTTAACTTCAGTATTATTTCATAAAAACTGTTTTTTTTTTTTTTTGTAAATAAATACATTTTATCTCTTTCTCTTAATTTATTTGATTAATTTTTTATTTATTTTTTACATGCTATAAATATTTATTGTAAGTTAAAGATATTTATTAATAATTTTTATTTAGTTATTTTGATTTAATAAATTGGTTTTATGTATAATTTTTTAATTCCTATGTAGAAGCACCATGAAAATAATAACCCTACTGCTTTTGGTGATTTTATAACCGAAAAAAAAGAGGAATTGAGATTAATTAAAAATATTATTAATTCCTTTTAAATGCTTATTTGAATAAACTATCCAATTTTAGCGTACTCCTTATTGTTCGTCTTTTTTTAAATGATTTATTATTGTTCTTATTCTTCTATCATTCATGTATTTCTGTGGTTTGTGAAGTTCTGTCCATATACCTGGCTATTGTTCAGTTCTGACATTTAATAATATCCAGCTATCTTTATTACTATAGCGTTAATACGTTTCATTATTTAACCTCCAATCAAAGAGCTATTCATAGATAAATCTGCTCGTTTCTTTGATGGTTTTCAAGTATTCAGTAGCATATTCAATGCATTCATGTCTGTTTACTTAATTTTCCACTTTTATCGTCGAGTTCATACATACATAGGTTTTTATTTGGTTTACATTTTATGCGCACAAGCTGCCAAATGTAATAACGATGTGAACATGATTTCTTATATTTTAAAATATTATATTTACTTGCTTATCATTAACTCGCAATGCTTCTATTTTTTCATGTATGTCCTCAAATGTTGCATCCTCAATTTAACATACTGACATTGCCGATTGATGAAATTTTGCATAATTACTAAGGTCGGGTGACAGTGCAATATTCCACTATTACTTTTGCAAACATTCCCCGTACTAAGGTAAATTAAGGGTGCGGGTGTAAAAAATTTAGACTTTGCATAACGGCTTTGCGGGGTTTTGGATTCGCAGATGACAAACCCGATACCCGTTTGACATAAAAAAATGACAAAACTTGGTATGGAAGTTTTTGTGGTTTCGAATTTGACAACATTTTGTCATCACTCATATATATATATATATATATATATATATATATATATATATATATATATATATATGCAGCATAGTGATGTTATGTATATATATATATATATATATATATATATATACATAACATCACTATGCAAAAACTTCACTATTGATAATTTGTTTGATGAAATTTCAATATGTGATGTTATCTTTTGAAATCCAAATTAACCTACTAATTAAACTTATGCAATGTATGATAATAATTTGTTTAAAGTTGACTAAAAAGTAAAAAGCAAGTTTTAAAACTTTTGAACAATTTTTGTAATATTATTTTTAAATATTATTAATTTTATTTCTTTAAATTTTTAACTACGTAAAATAACAACTTCAACAAAAAGTGTATGCGGAAGTTTCTTAAGTTGTACTTACTTTTAATAGCTTATTACCAATGAAACTGTAGTAGAAGTAAGTGAAATAAGATTGACAATAAGGTTGAGGAGCAGGTGGTTGACCAGGGAAAAGGAAGGAAGTGAACGAGAAGATGAATAAGAAGAATGATGATATAGAGGTGGGTAGGTGGGGGATAAAGAAAATAAAACAAAACCAAAATCAAATGAAGTCAACATTTTAATTGTTAAATGGGATTAAAAATAGTTTTTTTTTCTATTAATTAAAATAAAAATTAACTCTCTTAGTTCATTATGTTGTGTTATATTAGTAAATAATACAAGATTTATTTTTAAATAAAGTATAGTAACATAAAGAATTTTAAAAAAAAGAAGAAAAAAGAAAAGAATTTATACTAATATTTGTATATTTTGAAAAATCAAATAATTCCATATAAAGGAAAAATCAGGGAAAGTGTTGAAGAATTTGGAATAGATGACAAGACTTGAAAAATTAAACAAATAAAAAAATACAACTTCAAAAAGCATTTGAGCGAATCAATTTGAAATAACAAGAGATAAATATTAAAAATTAAAAATCACGACTGTAAAAAAAAACTGCAGATGAACATTCTTCTTTAATACAGGATAATTACTAATGTAGGATAATTAAATAGCAGGAGACAATTCTGTATATAATATAATTTTACAAGGTATTATAGTATAACAGTACAAGGTGAAAAGATAAAGATGCTACGATTTGCTGATGAAATAGTAATTCTAGCCAAGAGTAAAAAGGATTTAGAAGAAACAATGAACGGCATAGATGAACTCCTACGCAAGAACAAAACAAAAGTAATGAAATGTAGGGGAAATAACAAAGATGGACCACTGAATGTGAAAATTGGAGAAGAAAAGATTATGGAGGTAGAAGAATTTTGTTATTTGGGAAGTAGAATTACTAAAGATGGAAGAAGCAGGAGCGATATAAAATGCCGAATAGCACAAGCTAAACGAGCCTTCAGTAAGAAATATAATTTGTTTACATCAAAAATTAATTTACATGTCAGGAAAAGATTTTTGAAAGTATATGTTTGGAGTGTCGCTTTATATGGAAGTGAAGCTTAGACTTTCGGAGTATCTGAGAAGAAAAGATTAGAAGCTTTTGAAATGCGGTGCTATAGGAGAATGTTAAAAATCAGATGGGTGGATAAAGTGACAAATGAAGAGGTATTGCGGAAAATAGATGAAGAAAGAAGCATTTGGAAAAATATAGTTAAAAGAAGAGACAGACTTATAGGCCACATATTAAGGCATCCTGGAATAGTCGCTTTGATATTGGAAGGACAGGTAGAAGGGAAAAATTGTGTAGGCAGGCCACGTTTGGAATATGTAAAAATTGTTAGGGATGTAGGATGTAGAGGGTATACTGAAATGAAACGACTAGCACTAGATAGGGAATCTTGGAGAGCTGCATCAAACCAGTCAAATGACTGAAGACAAAAAAAAAGTATAATTTTGTTTTCAAAATTTTAAATTTATTTAAACATATATATATATCCTACAATACTCCCGGTAACGTAAGGCTTCCAACGCGGGGTTAAACATTTAAATCGGTTCAGCCGTTTAGCTGCTATGGTGGAACTAGCATACATACATGCATACACACACACACACACACACACACACATATATATATATATATATATATACTCACACACACACACACACCCTAAATACATTACATTCGTTTTTGGGCAGTCGTGTAATAAATTATTACAGAATAAACCACAGCGAGATTTTTAAAATTATATTAAAATTATTTTAATTTTTAAAGTTGTAAATTTAATATATTAAAATAGCTGTTCTTAATTTTACAAATTCATAAGTTTGTTATTTCATTAAAATTGTTTTTAATAAAAGTTTATTTATTTTTTGTTTTTCAGAGACTTTATTAAATCAATTTTTTCAGAATATAATTTTCTTTGCGTTTTGATAATAAAATTTACGCCTTTCATTTAACAATGTTATTGTACTTAAAACCTTAAAAATTTGTTTTTCATCAACGAATTTTTCTGTTTTATGTTGTTCATCATGAAAACTACGGGGAAAACAGTCAGTTCTGGGGCGTGTTTTATTCGATTTTTCAGGAATGATAGAACTGAGACTGAATAAGACTACACTTCATTTACACTCATACATATCATCCTCTGAAGTATTATTTGAAAGGTAATTACGGGAGGCTATACAGCAAAAAGAAAAGGTCAAAAAACTGAAGAAATCGTTAAGTTTATCCCTAATATACTAAAATTTCACCGGGAACTGAAATCCGCGTGAAATCTTTCGCTAGCCGCAACTAGATAACTTATAGTTTTTGGACATATGTTTGTAAGTACCTTTTTCCGTATTTCAAACTCTAGAACCAGTTTCACATAAGTATATACATATATTTTATTCGTATTATATATTTATGAAAAATATATATGTAAAATTTTTTTAATATATAATTATTTTTTTTAATACATATACAATATTTATATAATCTTTGACACTACCGATAACATAAGGATTTCAACGTGGGGTCGTTCATCTAAATCGGTTCAGCCCTTTAGTTGCTATGGTGGAACAAACAAACAAACAAACAAACAAAAAAACAAACAAATAAACAAACATACACTCACCCTAAATATATTACACTTCTTTGTGTGCAGTCATGTAAGAATGTAAGTATTAGATAATGTGATCTTATTAATTATTTTTAGCTGTGTATAGGAAAAAGTCATTAGAGAATTTGAAAAAGAAATTGAATAAATAAAAAATAAATTAATAAGTTTATTTAGGAAAAAAAAAGAAAGTAAAACCTTTTAATTTACCATTTAAAGTTTACAGATGAACTCATAACCCTTTATAAAGATTTAGAAAGTACAAAAATAAAATTAGATTATTTGAATAAAATCTTCTTGAAAACAGGCTTACAAATCTCCATTGAAATCTACAACAGAATCTCCGTATTCTTCTTAAGCCTGTTCAAAAACCACTTAAACATTTTCATTCTGCTATCATGATCATCTTGCGATAAGTGTTGCAGGAGGTTTTTCCTTCCTCAGGATATCGTGGAGAGTAGATCAAGGAATGTTCATTTCCAGTCCGGTTCCCTGGAAAAACTTCTTTTAACTGCCATAGTTCTTTGTAATGACAGCTTCTAGTTCTACGTCATCAGTCGGTGTCCTTTTCGATAAAGGCAAATCGGAAACACAACCTATTCCCTTAAACTGGTCATTTAATTTTCTCACAGTGCTGAGTGATACTGGTTGGCGTTCTAACTTCACGATCTGAGTAACCTTCATGGTCGCACAACAGGATGATTTCCGCACATTCCTTCTGTGACAGCATCATTATCTGTAACCGTTCAAAACGAAACATAAGTATTAGAATTTTGCCAATGGTGAGGGAGTTTTCGGATAGTACAGATGAAAGTATAACATTTTGAACCTGTTTCAATAAATATTTGAGTAAATTGTTATAATTAAAAATATTTTAATGCGTAATTTTATTAATAAAAAAAAAAAACATGATCCAGTTTATGAGAACTTAATATAAAACGTAAGTAATATTATTTATTAATGTAAATAATAATTTCAGATTTGTGTTTGCACAGAAACGAAAATGTTTGCTAAAATAATAAATAAAAATACTGTTGTAATAGTAAATTCGATTTTAAAACGTATTTTTTTATTTTATTTTTTATTATTATTATTATTACTATTATTATTAACACAATAAATAAAACTAAACTAGCTATTGAATCGGTTGATATTTCAAGTAAAATGATTGATGAAATTAAACGTAAACACATCTACTAAAGAATAATATTTCTGTTTATATAATTTTTTGCCAGTTTAACGCGGTTTATTGAAAAAATAAATATTATCTTTTTATATTTCATTTGTCATTTTTTTCCAATTTATAAAAGATTATGTTAAAAATAAATGTATTATTTCAAATGAATATATATATATATATATATATATATATATATATATATGTAAAGGGAGAGAGAAAGGACTCTTATATGAATCAAGAAATAATATTGTTTAAAATAATAAATTAATAATTCATTTTTTTGAATATGTCGATTAAGTTAGGATATATTTATTAATCAATCATTGAGTTTGAGTAATAACATTCAACTAGATGATTCATTTGTTAATGCTAAAAATTGATTCTTTAGAAAGAAAACTGATCAACAATTCCAACCTTAAAAAGTACTACTTCGCTTTCATTCAGCAATATTTAGAATTAGGTCGCATGCCATTCCTAAATTCTAATGATTTGTTAATTAACAAATCAAATGTTTATTTATCCCACCATCCAGTATTCAAGTCTTCTAATCTAACTACTAAAATTCCAGTTGTCTTTAAAGGTTCAGCTAAAATCACTAATGATCTATCTTTAAATGATACTTTATCCGTCGGACCTGCAGTCCAACAAGACCTATTTTCCGGATCGCTTAGATTCAGAATCCATAATTACGTCATTACTTCTGATACAATTAAAATGTATTGTCAAGTATTAGTAAAATCTAGTAATTTTAATTTACAACGAACTCTTTGGCGTGATTCTTCAGATCAAGAAATAAAACACTTCGCATTACGAACCGTAACGTATGGGGCAGGTTATGCACCATATTTAGCCATGTCAAATTCAAATAGTTAATAAAAATGGGAATGATTTTCCACAGTTGTCTAAATCAGTTCAAAATGATTTTTGTGTTGGTTTCATAACAGGTTCAGGTAACTTAAATCAAGTTATTCAATTGAAAATTGATATTTCTAAATTATTAAAATAATATGGTTTTTCAATAATATTACCATTTCTTCTTCTGAACACACTTTTTCCATTCGTTCAAATCAACAACAGAATTTACGTACTTTAGGAGTTTCTTAGAATAATTCTTCAGACACGCTACTTTTTCAAATTACTCATTCGAATGATTCTAAAAAACACACTAAAAGAAATATTTTGTCCATTATAAGAGGTGTGTTTGATCGTTTAGGATTCATTGGTCCTATTTTCTCACATAAACATTATAAATATGAATCATGTAAACCAATAGTTGTAAAATAAGACATTTTAATTTTTTCTTGTATTTATAATTTTGAATGTGCATCTTTGCTAAAAATAATAATCAATTGTTATTTAAAAAATCTGAAGTGGATACCGCATGTCTTCCTTATACGCCTATTAAATTACATGTACACATTATTAAAAGTACGTAAAATTTTATTTCACTAAAAACTTCTGATTTTTTTCATTTTTTTTGTTTTTTCTATTGTTATTATTGAATTATTATTTATTGTAAACATTTTTTTTTTAAATCAGAGGTTAATAATTATTAATAAATCAAATATTTATATTAAAAACAAAAAAAAGATAAAAATAAAAAGGAAATGAAGTCGGATTCGAACCGATGCGTGGTCACAGATCGTACACGTTCTCACTTACACCATATACACAGTGATTCAAAGAAACGGGAAATTTTGAAAGTAGTGTTGGTAGCCGTAGGCGATTGGTACCACTTGATAAGTGGCGCCAGCCTCTCTAACCTAACCTGCCATTTAGTTGTCATGAATCCTTGGAGTGGTGCGCAACGTGCGTTTGCTATCAAAGCGTTTTACAAAAACAATGACAGTGTGGAGGGAGCGCGTAGAGAATTTCGCGGTCATTTTAAACTGGGACGGCACGACCGTGTTCCATCAGCACGTGCAATTAAAACATGGATATCTAGTTTTGAGGAAACCGGTTCGGCAATGAAAAAGAAACCTCCGTACACCACAGAATATTCAAGCTTTACAAGATGATGTCACACGAAGTCCACATCGGTCAATCCGTCGTCTCTCAGCATCTTTACAATCAAATAGTTGAAGTGTTTGAAGAATGTTAGCGAAGGACTTGCAATACCATCCTTACAAGTTGCAGATCGTCCAGGAACTGAAACCGAACGATGCAGTTGTGCGAGCACAATTCTGTAATGTAATGCTTCAAAATGATAACGAAGAGTTTGTTCACGAACTGTGGATGTCAGACGAAGCGCATTTCCACCTCAGTGGATTTGTTAACGAGCAAAATTTCATATACTAGGCACAAGAAAAAACTACGCAGTTACACCAGCGTCCGTCGCACATGTGACCGCGTGATGTGCTGTCATCTTACGGTGTTATAGGCCCTTTTTTTTTTTGAGGATGACAACGGTCTTGCGATTACAGTGACGTCGGCTCATTACGTAGCCGTGCTTGAAACCTTTGTTGTGGAACAACAAAAGAGATTTCCACCGATTCTTAACATAGCCTGGTTTCAACAAGACGGAGCAGCGTCACATCCTGCACGAATATCGATGGCAGCTGTACGCCGATTGTTTGGACAACGTGACATTTCACGAAACGGTGACATTAGATGGCCTCCCAGATCGCCTGATCTCTCAGCTTGCAATTACTTTTTGCGGGGTCACCTTAAAAGCAAAGTGTTCCACAGTAGACCTGCTACAACGGAAGAACTGAAGGCAAAGATCCGAGAAGCAATTACGAAAATTTCAGTTGAGATGTTACGTCAAACCATGAACAATTTAACGAAGAGACTTCGTGAGTGTTTACGTAGAAGAGGAGGTCACCTGAAAGATGTCATCTTTTAAAAATTAACTAAAATGTATGTATCCTAAAATGGCAACATTTATACAATTATATGAAATAAAATTCATTTTCTAAAAAAAGTTTTTCATTAACGTTATTTATTTTTTTTAAATTTCCCGTTTCTTTGAATCACTCTGTATCTACTTTAGCGACGTGAAACAAAATTAATACTAATATAAAATGCTGATACGGACAACACAAAAAAATGTGATGGAATATGGTATCTACCACAATGCAATTGTGTAAGTATTCACTTTATTAAAGAATTGGAGGATCGTATCTCATTTTCAAATAAAATAAGTTTAAATGAAGTGCATGTTTTTTATAAAGAAAAGTAGATGAAGTCTGATTCAAACCGATGTACCTTACCCTTGTAAGATCAAAATATTTCATTAATTAAAATTTCATACGGTTATATCTCTGGAACCAATGAAAATAAGAACCACTTATGAAATATCGTTGAAAAGCTCTTAATGAGGACTATTATTGCAGTTAAGAAAGAGTTCAAAATCCAAATTTTTGGATTTTGGGCTTTTTCGGACACTTTTTATGAAGTCGATTGCAATCAAAAGGGGAGATGCAAAACTAGATGTTACAACAGTCTTAAATCCAAAATTTCAATATCCTATGGCTAAACGGTTTTGAGTTATGCGAGATACATACGTACGTACAGACGTCACGCCGAAACTAGTCAAAATGGATTCAGGGAAGATCAAAATGAATATTTCTTTTGAAATCTTAAAACCGAAATTTTTTTGCGATCTCACTACTTCCTTCACTCAGTAAAAAAGAAAGAGAAAGTAAAATGTTTTTGGTAAGTTTGTAAATAGAAGGAAAAAAATAATATTTAATGTTTAAAACCACCTGTTATTTATGTTATTCATGATTAAAATGATTCGAAATTATTCTTTTAGTAAAAATAGCTCGATTATTAGATTAGATATTGATTAGTTACATAACATTTATGTAGCTTTGTATATACGGTAATAAACGCATAGTATTACTTAATATTATGATTTAATGTTACATTTGGCTGCAATTAAAATTACAACCTATTATCACATATCACTAATAATCGTTTTCACGTCAGCAAATTCAAACTAAATTGCCATTAACTGACGTATAAACCATATTGTAACCATTTACCAGTTATTAGCAGTTAGCAGTAGTAATCAACTAGCCTATGTTAATATTTGTGGAGTAACTGCGGTAGAAATTTCATTAATAAATTTTGTAATTATTCATACTTGGTTAATAGAAATTAGATTTTATCGCGAATAGTTCAAATAGTAGTATACTAAGTAATTTTAATTCATCTTTGTTTAGTTTTTATACAAAATTTAATTTATAAAAGTTATTTTAGTTTAGATAGTATTTACATTTTTATATTTTAAAAAGGTAGTATTTAATAGAAAAAAATAACTAACGTAAAGAGTAAAGAATATTAATCTTAAAAAATATTTATATAATCGTTTCCACTTACCAATAATCCTTAATAGTAACGTTCGAGCGCTTTCGGATTATTAATACATCCTCAGGAACTATGATGTGTTATACATTTAAATTATTTACTTCACATATCATTAATTATACTGAATTGAATTTTATAAAAAATATAAATATAACAACTGATTGTCAAAAGGTAAAATAAACTTAACGTTATCCCTCATGTCAGCATGACGGTCTCAATTCTATTTCTAATATAAAACTAAGTAATAATAACGGATACAAATATGCTAAAACTGAATACAATACAAATTACAAAAAAATTCAATAAAATATTTAAATCTTTTGAACTAAAAACTGCATACACAACGAATAACAAATAATTAATTATATAAACGACACCGATCCTTCTTTTTCTTTTTCCTGTTTAGCCTCCGGGAATTACCGCTCAGGTATTACTTCAGAGGATGAATGAGGATGATATGTATGAGTATAAATGAAGTGTAGCATTTTACAGTCTCAGTTCGACCGTTCCTGAGATGGGTGGCTAATTAAAACCCAACCACAAAAGAACACCGGTATCCACGATCTAGTATTCAGCCTTATACCTTAGTATTCTACCTTTACTAGGATTTGAACGCTGGAACTTTCGACTTCCAAATTAGCTGATTTCGGAAGACACGTTCACCACTAGACCAACCCGGTTGGTTAACTGAGATCCTACTAGAATAATAAAACAACAGTAAATTTAATTTAGATAAACAGGGAGTGTATAGTTTAAAATGCGCAAATTGCGATCTGGAATAAATCGGGATGACTAACCGATCTTTTTCGATTAGAATTAATGAATATATTAATTGTATAAATAAATGAAATAAAGAACGATCCAATTTAGCTTGACGTATCTTAGAAAATAATCATAATTACAACCCAGGTAATTTTATTGATATTCTTAAATATTACAATAACTTTCGTAAAACAAATATTATAGAAAAATATTATATATACTTAAATAATAAAAGTTTGATAAATGAACAAACGACATTTGAAAATTGTGTATTATTCAAACAAATACTAAACAATAATTTTGATTCTTAGGTTGGTAATACTGTTTAAAACTAAAAAGCAAAAAAAATATTATATATTCTTAAATAATAAAAGTTTGATAAATGAACAGACGAAATTTGAAAATAATATATTATTCAAAAAAATAATTAATAATAATTTTTATTCGTATGTTGGTAATACTGCTTCATACTAATAAACAAACAAATATAGAAAAATATTATGTATACTTTAATAATAACAGTTCGATAAATGAACAAACGAAATTTGAAAATAATATATTACGCAAACAAATATAAACAATAATTTTGATTATTAGGTTGGTAATACTGCTTCATACTAATAAACAAGCAAATATTATAGAAAAATATATATACGTAAATAATAAACGTTTGATAAATGAACAAAAGAATTTTGAAAATAATATATTATTATTCAAACAAATATTAAATAATAATTTTTATTCTTAGGTTGGTAATACTGATTGATTCATAATAATAAACATAACAATTGAGGCCATCATACTGACATAACGGATAACGTTGACTTTATTTTACCTTTTGACGATCAATTGTTATATTTATATTTTTATAAAATTCAGTTTAGTATAATTAGTGATATGTGAAGTAAATAATTATAATGTTCATTGTTTCTGAGGATGGATTGATAATCCGAAAGTGCTCGAAGATTACTATTAAAAATTGTTGGTAAGTGGGAAATTATTACATAAATAATTTATGTATTATTACCAAAGGGCCATGCTTAATAAAATTCACTTTTAAAAAATTGTTATTCACTGAAATAATTAAAATGGTTAATACAACTGTTTTAATGTGCAATTGTTTTGTATTTACAACTTCTATATAAACGTATAGAACATATATTACAAGATGGCATTTTACTGACGTACCAATTACTCACAGAATCAATTACTGCCAAGTTTAAATTAAATTTTGTGTAGAAAGATATAGCCTGCTTTATTACAAAGTATTCCTTATTGTATAGTTTACATTAAATCTTGACCTAATAATACAGCACTAACATTTATTGGTTCAATATAGCCTAACTATATTCTTTTAATATATCTAGAAATAAAGGAATCAACTTTTTTTTCACTTCTTGATGATAGGAATTAAATATATATATATATATATATATATATATATATATATATATAAATAAAAGATTATATTTAAATAAAATAAATAAATAATAAACAAAACTATGAAATTTTAAACAATTATTTCGTAAAATTCCTAAACTTGAAAGGACCTAAAGAAAGATTAACTTTTAAATCCAGTATCAAGTAAATCTTACTCGTAAATTCTGAACCTCCTTGTACAAAAGAAACAAACAAACTTTTAACAAAATAATAACGCCTCTGGAGAAAATTCAATAACCGAAGAGCTGTTAGAACTAACCGGATCAAATTTAATTAATAATTTATATTCAATACTCCTAAAAATCTGTGAGGAGGAAATGTTCTCACAAAATGGAAAACTTCCTAAATTCACATCTTGTATAAAAAGGGAAGTCAATAATTATAGAGGAATTTCCTTTCTAACAGTCCGTTATAAAATATTATCTAAAATCCTCCTTAACATGTATCGAAAAATCTAGATTGAAAATATCAAGGAAGTTATAGAAAAAAAAGGATTCTGTACTGAACAAATCTTTAGTTTGAAAAGTACAATTAGACATAAAATTACCTCATTTATATAGTTATGTTTGCGAATTTTAAGAAAGTCTATAGTAAAGAGCTCGGTAGAAATAACCCCGATTTCCCACCGCTGCTGATGGAACACTAATAATGTAGGTTTTGGTGTCGGCACGTCATTTTGTAGAGGATGTCGTGCCATTTCAGTTACAACCATGGCGTGGAGTGGTGGACATCGCGCTTCCGTTGTTGAAATGTATTTTAAAAATGGTGATCCTGTTATCAATACGCTGTGCGATTATTTCGTTTACTGTTTCGGCTAGATCGAGTACTCGCTAAGGCAATTCAGTTACGGGTGTCCAATTTTAGAACTACCGGTTCAGTTTTGAATCACCAGATAGGCCAAGAAGCCGGCCTCCGTGGTAGCATCTCGGCCTTTCATCCGGAAGTCCCGGGTTCGAATACCGGTCAGGAATGGCATTTTCACACGCTACTAACATTGCCATTCATCTTTTTCTCTGAAGTAATACCTGACGGTGGTTCCGGAGGTTAAAAAAAAAGGTAGGCCAAGAAGCGTACGAACATCCGAAAATATTGTAGAACTTGTACAATCTGTACGTCGCTCAGCACTTAAATACGCCGCTGCGTTACAAATTTCTGATAGGACTATAAGGAGAATTTTACACGCCGCCTTATAGTTTCATCCTTACCAAATGATGGTATTGTAGGAGGTAAACGAATTTGACTGGATTAATTGTATTGCTTTTGCCAGACTATTCTGGAATTATTATTATTGTCAGGCTATTCTGCCAGCTTGCAGTTATGCGATGTAAGATCAGTCAGGGTGAAGATAGGGTAACTGCACGACAAGATATGATCTAAGAACGGGAAAGGTGGTGGGTAGTAATACTCACCACCGTACTACGGTCACCGTGGTGACCGTAGTCTCGGACAGCTTAAGTACTGGTTAACACTATTTTTGACGGGACACGGTGTCTTCCGGTCCTACCTCTTCAGACAGAAAAGAGCATTAACCTCCGAGTGTTAATATTACAGGGATTAAGATGCCCCCCAACATGTTGTGTTCTGGTGTCGACGGTGGATTATTGAACGAGACCAATACGAAGAAGTGACTGGACCACTCGATGTAGACACCATTGTGGATTGCATGCTTTCTGGATAAGTTTAGGGAAGTGTCTCGTTATGCGACAGAGATATTGCAACGTATGGACAGTGATGATTGGGGTAGAGAGGGGGTAAGGACAGCCTGTCCTTACACAGGAGCCTCCTGTGGAGTCGTCGCTCGTCTATGTTTGCTTGGATGGGCAGCGATGATGAGACACGGGGACTCTGACACCCTCAAGCTGTTAATATCGAGTTTTGGCGGCGATGCCCTTCGTGGTGTCCCCGTTCGAGGCATGGGCATAAATACCGAGACTTCTTGGGTGGGGCCCAGGAACGACATAGTCGGATCTGGTCACCGTACCCAGGAGGTTTGAGGCAGGCGTAGAAAAAAAAAACCGACCGGTGGGCCGACCTGTCATTCCGGTAGACGGGGAGGCCTGTTTGAGTACTTCTGGACACGTCCATGGGCTGAGTAATACTTAATTGTGAGTTCGGCTCAGAGAGCCGGAAAAAAAGGGTATTCTGGAAAAAGTTCCAATGAATTCGATTGTGCTGTCAAGTAATAAAGCCCATTTTCATTTATCGGGTTGTGTTAACAAACAAAACGTTTGATACTGGGCAGAAAATAATCCCCTAAAACTTCATGACCGCCCTGTGCAGTCAAAGCGTTTTACATTTTGGTTCCCGGTTTCTGAATTTTGATTAAAAGGGCCATACTTTTTTGAGAAAGAAATTCAATCAGTTAAGTATCTTCCGAACGTTGTGTAAAACTTTTACGGTTTTTCTTGCTACCAAGACTTAATAACTCTGAAATCAAGCCGAAAATTTATGGTTTCAACAAGATAGGGTCACTGCTCACCCAGCAACACAATGAATATCCCCAGAGAAGAGTTTTCCGGATGTCTCTGGGACATCTAAATGCTGAAATCTTTAAACAGAAGCGAAGAACCCTTGATCATTTAAACCTAATATCCATCAACAAATCACTGCAATATCATTGGAAATGACAAGAAAAGTAATACGGAATTTCAAAGAGAGGTTAAAGACCTTTATAGATAGTGAAGGTCTGCGCATGAACGACATAATTTTAAAAAAATTAATAAGCGGTATGTGAAAATAATAAGCAAACACTGATCTTTCAGAATATATTTAATTTTTCATAATATTGCTGTAATGTTATATCGCTCGCCCTATATGGTTACTTGCGTTTCCCGTGGTGGTTAATCTTTTTATTTTATATTTATTAATCAAGTAACCGGAGGCAGGTGCAGTCAGTCACACATACAGTAACGGTGGCATATCGCATTTCCCGTCGCACAGTTGTTTCAGTCGAACGGGATCGGGCTGTGTGTATTCGGTCGCTTTCCAATCTTGACTGTCTTTCGTCTTCAGTCTCTGCCGCACGAACAGTTTTCATCATACGTGCTTTTTTTGTATTTCTTCCGATTGAAGAATGTGTTTTAAGCATGGTATGATGTTTTCAAAAAAGATCACAGAATTTAAAATATTGCAGTTAAATACTTTACACACTTTAAATTAGTAACACACACATGATAAACAAAATCAGCTATTTATTTATGTTTTTAAACAGCTGTAAGAAATTGTAAATGAATGGATCTTAAAAATTACATATGCATGTGGCTAAATCAATTGAAACTTAGAAATAACTGTACGTTAAAACCTCAGCCCTTTTCAAAATTAATCAATTCAATGTTGAAAAAAATGTTTGCTAAAAATTAAATTTTTCTTGAAAATCAAAGTCATTTTGAAAATTAAATAACCTTTAAGGAAGAAATAAAGTGTTTTAAATTTCGTTGTAAAATTTCGTTATGTCGGAGGTCAATAAAAAATAGCCTATGTTCACCGCAAGGCTTCAAAGTATAGGTGTGCAAAATCTTAGACAAATCTGTCCGGTAGATCTCGAGTTAAGTTGGAACAGACAGACAAACAAACATTAATTTTTATATATATAGATAAAACGTATTTATAAATTATAATTTCAGCTTACCAGCAATTATTAGCGTTGATTATATTCTAGCGTTTTCGGAAAATATTATTTCCATCTTCAGGAACATATTTTAATTAAATATATATTATAAGTTCACTTCACATATTAAACTGAATTAGGTTAAAATAAAATTTATATAAAACATTACAATTGATCGTCAAGTAAGTAAAATCAAGTCATACGTAAATGCGTCTTTCATAAAAGGAGTCTCAACGTTTGTGTTTATTGGAATGAAATCAGTTGGCCAAATAACTATCAACAATTATTGTTTAAAATCTGTTTGGAAAAGTATCGATATCAAAATTCGTTTATGAGATTGTTGTTATTTAAGAATATATGAAATTTTTCTAAAATATTTGTTTTATAACGATTTATTAGAGTATTGGAGTATATTAATAAAATTGTTTGGGTTGTAGGATTATGATTCTATTCTAAAATTTGTTTGGCAAACTTAGATCGTTCTTTGTGTCCTTTATTTATACAGTTGATGTGTTCTTTAATCCTAGTCGAAAAGGATCGATTAGTCATACCCATATATTCCAAATTGCAGTCTGCGTATTTCAAACTGTAACTGTTACATACACACAGTATGTCTACTTAAATTTATTATTACTTTTCATTTTTTCTGAAGGATCTCTATTATTTGTATAATTTATTATTTTATTGTTCGTTATGTAAGCTGTTTTTAGTTCGAATTATTTAAAGATTTTCTAGAATTTTCTGTAATTAAATTATATTTTCTTGTAATTATTAATTAATTAAATAAATGGTGACGAAACCGGATTCAAAATATCTATAGAAAAATTAAGTTATTGACCAATATTAGAAAAAGAAAAAATGACAAGCGTTGTACTTTCCGAAATGGTTATTTGTTACTTCCTTGTACAAAGTATAAGAAGAAGTATTGTGATCGCGGAACATTTCGGTTTCCAGATTCCAACGGAAATATTCATTTTGACCATCCCTGAATCCATTTTGACTAATTTCGGCATAACGTCATCGTATGTATGTGTCACGCATAATCAAGGATGTTGATATTTTGCATTTAGGACTGTTGTTACATCTAGCTGTGCACCTCCCCTTTTTATTGCAATCGATTGTACCAAAAGTGTCCAAAGAAACCCAAAATCCAAAAAATTTGGATTTTGGGCTTTTTCATAACTGCAGTAATTAGCCCTCATTGAGAGTTTTTCAATGATATATAAGTGGTACTTATTTTCATTAGTTCAGATTTAAAGTAAAAAAAAAAAAAAAAAAAATTATTAATGGAATATTTGGATCTTACAAGGGGAAGGCTTGTCGATTCGAATCGGACTTCATCTCTCTTTTTTTTAACTTTTTCTTTTTTAATTCAAGTATATTGATTTATTAATAATTATTAATCTCTGAATGTAAAAAAAATTAAGTAATAAATAATAATTAAATAATAACAATAAAAAAGAATATCAAAAGTTATTAGTGAAATAAAATTTTATGTACTTTTAAAAATGTTTATATGTAATTTAATAGGTGTACAAGAGAATCATGTGGTTCCCCATCACATTTTTTTTGTATACGAGAAAATCGCCTTTTGTTTTTAACTTTCGGGTCCACTGTCAGGTACTGCTTCAGAGGATGAGATGAATGATTTATTATAGCGTGTGTGAAAATGTCATGCCTGACCAGGTTTCAAACCCGGGACCTCCGGATGAAAGTCGCTACCACTCGCTCCACGGAGGCCGGCAACGAGAAAATCGCCTGGGGCTAATAAAATGAAACATTCTGTATATATGTTTAAAAAATCATATGATTTTTTGACAGGCAGAATGTTGAATCACGTAAGCATGATCGCTGCAAATAATATATTCAAAATGTATTACATGACTGCCTAAAAAGGCGTAAAAGGTGTGTATAGGGTGTATATATGAATGGTTGTTCCACCGTAGCAGCTCAGCCGTAATTGGTTGAACCGATTTAGATGTATGTTGGAATCCTTATGTTACCAGGAGGCTATATAAATATACATATATGTTAAAATAAATTAAAAAAAAAAATTATATATTTATTTATATTAAACACAAAATTTTCACCCACACGCTCATTAATTATCTTATATTAAAGATCAATGATTTTTTTTTTAATTAGAAAAGGTTGGTAGGTTGGTAGGCTAGAAAATTTAAAAAGGGAAATGGATAGGATAAATGTGGATGTAGTAGGAATTAGTGAGGTTCGGTGGGAAGAGGAAGGCGACTTTTGGTCAGGTGATTTTAGATTAATTAACTCAGCTTCAAATAATGGGCAGACAGGAGTAGGTTTCATAAAGAACAAGAAGATAGGGAAGAGAGTAGAATATTTCAAAACGCATAGCGATAGAATCATTGTAATAAGGATAAAATCAAAACCTAAACCGACAACGATTGTTAACGTCTATATGCCTACAAGCGCCCATGATGATGATGAGGTATACGAAGAGATTGATGAAGCAATTAAACACGTAAAAGGAGATGAAAATTTAATAATAGTTGGAGATTGGAATGCAAGCATTGGAGAAGGCAAGGAAGGAAATATAGTGGGTGAATACCGGCTGGGCAAAAGGAATGAAAGAGGGGACCGACTTATAGAGCTTTGCACGAAGTATAATTTAGTAATTGCCAACACCCAATTTAAAAATCATAATAGAAGAATATACACTTGGAAAAAGCCAGGCGATACTGCAAGGTATAAGATAGATTATATCATGGTTAACCAAAGATTTAGAAATCAACTCGTTGACTGCAAAACTTACCCTGGAGCAGACATTGATAGCGACTATAATTTGGTGATAATGAAATGCAGATTGGGGTTTAAAAACCTGAAGAAAAGGTGTCAGATGAATCGGTGGAATTAAGAGAAGCTTGAGGAAGAGGAGGTAAAGAAGATTTTTGAGGAGGACATCGCAAGAGGTCTGAGTAAAAAAGATAAGGTAGAAAATGTAGAAGTAGAATGAGAGAATGTTAAAAAGGAAATTATTAAATCAGCATATAATAATTCTAGCCGAGAATAAAAAGGATTTAGAAGAAACAATGAACGGCATAGATGAAGTCCTACGCAAGAACTATCGCGTGAAAATAAACAATAAGAAAACAAAGGTAATGAAACGTAGTAGAAATAACAAAGATGGACCACTGAATGTGAAAATGGGAGGAGAAAAGATTACGAAGGTAGAAGAATTTTGTTATTTGGGAAGTAGAATTACTAAAGATGGACGAAGCAGAAGCGATATAAAATGCCGAATAGCACAAGCTAAACGAGCCTTCAGTAAGAAATATAATTTGTTTACATCAAAAATTAATTTAAATGTCAGGAAAAGATTTTTGAAAGTGTATGTTTGGAGTGTCGCTTTATATGGAAGTGAAACTTGGACGATCGGAGTATCTGAGAAGAAAAGATTAGAAGCTTTTGATATGCGGTGCTATAGGAGAATGCTAAAAATCAGACGGGTGGATAAAGTGACAAACGAACAGGTATTGCGGCAAATAGATGAAGAAAGAAGCATTTGGAAAAATATAGTTAAAAGAAGAGACAGACTTATAGGCCACATACTAAGGCATCCTGAAATAGTCGCTTTAATATTGGAAGGACAGGTAGAAGGGAAAAATTGTGTAGGCAGGCCACGTTTGGAATATGTAAAACAAATTGTTAGGGATGTAGGATGTAGAGGGTATACTGATATGAAACGACTAGCACTAGATAGTGAATCTTGGAGAGCTGCATCAAACCAGTCAAATGACTGAAGACAAAAAAAAAAAATTATACGTATTTAGTTATGTCACATTCCTGAATATGGAAATAATTTTCAAAAAGCACTAGGATGTGAATTTATACAAACATTTGTTTGGAATCGGATTTATAGGTTACATTTATAAATTTTTTTATACTAAATTAATTTAAAAAAACGGGCCATGTTAAATAAAATTAATATAAATAACTTGTTGTTCATACTTTTACTTTCTCAGATAATACAGCCAGTATTAAAGGGAAAGTATAGTAATCTACTTCAAAGAATGATAAAAAATCACTTTTTTTTTAAATTGTACTTCAAGGGTACATGTTTGTTCAAAAAAATTATTGTATTAAAATTGCAAAGGAAATTTTTAACATTATCCCTGTATCCAAACTCTCCAGTTTCTTAAGTGAATTTTTATGTTTGTACATCGGTATGTTGGCCTGTTTGAGCTGATGATTCCGGACTCCATAAACCAATTAATTTTCTTCAAACTTAGTAGGAAGATGCGGCCGATTTAGATTTAGATTTATTATAAATTGAAACAACTAGCACTAGATAGGGAATCTTGGAGAGCTGCATCAAACCAGTCAAATGACTGAAGACAAAAAAAAAAAATTTTTTTTTGGTAGTCGTGATTTTTAATATCTATCCTTTGTTCTTTGCTTTATTTACAATTTTTGCTAAAATAGCATATTAAAATGAGAAATTAAAAATACCACTTACCCATTCTGAAATTTCTTATCATTTTTTTAAATTTAATACAAGATTATCTGTGATGATTGATGTGGAATATAAACTTTATATTATTATTTTGTCAAAAATCGTAGTAAATCCCCGTTCGTAGAAAACTTTGAATAGAGTCAATATTAAATGCTATATTATACGTAAAAACACATTTATCCTTTGGAAATTTTAATTCGCGTATTTCTTAGAGAAAAAACAATTGTACGTTTGTTAATTTTAAATTATACAATGACATAAAATATTTATAAAAATAATTATTATCCTAATCTCCACAAAAAGAAAATAATAATAATAACAACCCTTAAATATAATTTTTTTTTTAGCTCGTTTATTTTATTAAAAAAGAAATCTAGTTTATTTACTTTTTTTTTACTATTAGTGTACCTTTCAGAAGATGAGAATCATGTTTTATTGTTCTTTGAAAAATGAATTTTCTTTATAACGGTAATAAAACGGAAATAATTCTTTGCAGAACTGAATTTTATTACACAGACGCGCGCATGCTAGCACGTGCGCGCACAAACACAAACACCTGTGAGTGTATATATATATATTTTTCAAATTTTTTTTATAAAGAATGATGCTTCCATATGAAAACCATATTTCTCTCTTTATTATTTTTTTCTGTATTTGTAACTGAATTTACACCTCCGCTTACAATAACTAGGTCGAGTGCTCGCATTGGTTATGGCATTCTAATAAAAGACATTCATTATATCTTTTTATTATTGTTTTTTTTTCGTATAGTTTATATTATTTTTGTACTACCTATTTTTCTACCTTTATGATAATATAATAGCGTTTCACTCATTTGTTAGATATTTTACAAGTTCGAATTCAGATTAGGCTTGGTACATTGTATACGCTAATAAATGTTTACAATATATTTCAACGGACAAACTTTAAACTTATGTAATCAATTTATGTAAATTTTGATGTGACGCTCGATGATATCCTTGTACATAAAATTTTATTTCATTAATCACTTCTGGTATTTTTTTCATTTTTTTTTTATTGTTATTATTGAATTATTATTTATTAATAAAGCAATATATTTAAATTAACAAAAAAGTGAAACAATAAGGAAATGAAGTTGCATTCGAACTGAGTAAGTTCCAAGTCCCTTGTAAGTTCCAAATATTTCATTAATTAAAACTTTATTTGGCTGTAACTCTGGAGCCAATGAAAATAAGTAACATTTATAATATATCGTTGAAAAGCTCTCGATGAGGGCTTATTACTGCAGTTTAGAAAAAGTCTATAATCCAAATTTGTCAAGTTTTGGGCTTTTTTGGACACTTTTGGTACAGTCGATTGCAATCAAAAGGGGAGATTCACAACTAGATGTTACAGCAGTCCTAAATTCAAAATTTCAACATCCTGTGGGTAATCGTTTTTGAATTATGCGAGATACATACGCACTTACTTACGTACTGACGTCACGCCGAAACTAATCAAAATGGATTCAGGGTTGGTCAAAATGGATATTTCTGTTGAAATCTGAAATCGGAAATTTTTCGTGATCACAGTACTTCTTTTACTTTGTACAAGTAAGAAGAAAAGAAATTATTTTACGCAGCAGTAGGTTGAGTTTCCAAAAGTCTATTATTGACACACACGCGCGCACGCACATATGCTTACTTACAGTGTTAATAAAGCATGGGAACCTTAGTATACAAAAATTAAATTATTCAGCAAATACTCCTGCCACAACACAATTTATATTTTTATATGCGTTATATAAAAAATATATATAAAAAATTTTTAGGCTGCTCTTGAAAACTAGCATTGAAAAATATTAAATGGCCAATATTTAGGTTAGGGTTTTCGTAGCCTTTTCAATATTTAAAATATGTAAAAATTTTATTTCAAAATATACATTATTTAATTCGAACTGTCAAACCTGCCTTTCCCTTTCAATTTGAAATACGTAAGTTTTCCTAGTGCTTGAGAATGTAATTATATCGAAAAATAGATAATTATGAGGTAGCAGTTTTTGTTAAATTTCAATTTTAATCGGTGTTTCAAAAAGGACGCATCTCGTTTGTTTGACTAAGTGAATTTATTACAAAAATTTTAATATTAAAATATTTATTCAACAATAATCAAATTATTCTTAATAACTTTACAATAGATATTTCAAAATATTTCCTTGATTCCGGTGCAGGTTTGTACACGTTTCATAACATTTCCTGCTACTTTACGTAATGTCTGCTCATTAATATTTGAAATTTTACTTTCAATGTTATCCTTCAATTCGTGTAGTATATGAGGATTATTTATAAAAACTATACTTTTTAAATATCCTTAAAGGAAAACGTCTGCTAGTGTAAGATCTAGGGATCTTGGAGGCCACAACCCTTTTGATATCAAACAACGGCCAAAAAATTCCCGTAACATATCCAGCGTTACATTAGCAGTATGACACGTTGCGTTATCCTGTTAAAACCAACATTTTCGTTCGTTTAAATCTAACATGGTTCGTTTAAGTTGCGATAAACCACACCATCTACAGATTTGTCAAAACATAAAGGTCTTATTACACGACGCCGGGAGATCGCACACCAAACACCAATATTGCGTGTAACGGTCATTCATGAAACTTGTGAGAATATTCAAGTTCATTACTCGGCAGTTTTGGCTATTAATGTAGACATCCGAGAGAAACCATGTCCCGTCGCTGAAATAAACTCGATTCAAAATTTCAATTCCGTTGTCATTAACAAGTGAAGGAAACCGGCGAGAGTACTTTAAACGTTTTCCGTGGTCTACTTTTTTCAGTTCTTGAAATACGAAAGGCATACGATTGTAATTTTTTAGTAGTCCTGAAAGCTGTAGATAGTGAAAGCCCAGCCTATGAAGTGATTCAGCCTTTCTGAGCGATTTTTTTGGGTAAACGAGTCAAACGTTCTTTCACATCCTCGAGAATTTCTACAGTTAACAATGATGTTCGACCTGTGCTTTTCCGATGATGTACATTCCCACTCTCACGAAATTAACAAAGTCACGAAACTGAAGAATCGGGAAATTTTATTCGAAACTCGCGTTTCACTCGTTCGTAAGTAAGATTTATACCCTCAGTAATAAACACGTTCGTCCATGGAAAACGAAATAGTTAACAAAATTGAGACGAATTTATACTGGTATTGCACTGGTGCATAAGAAGGACATTTCAGCTGTTAACCTTAAATACAGCGTTGCCAATTGACCGAAGGGAAAAATTTAATTTACCTCTGCGTGACTTCTACCTTCTTAATCCTTGGGTTGCGTCGTTTCTGAAACACTCGTTATTTGTCAAACGATTGAAAATTATTTAAGAATTGATATTCTATATTAACACTTTGTGTTTGTGTGTGTGTGTATATATATATATATATATATATATATATATATATATATATAAAATCCGTTTTGCAATTGTGTTTTTGCATATTTTATTCTTATAAGCTGCATGTATATTATATTTCATTACGACTGTTTCGGTTTTGGTTTAAAAACATCTCTCATAATCCAATAACGTACTGAAAATACAATTATTGGTAAAAAACTACCGCTTTTCCTAATTATGCTTAACAGCCATGTTATTTATTTATATTTAAACTTCGAATAATTCGTGTAACACATTAAATCTAGACTTGGAAAATAGGCGCAACTAGGCAAACCCTTTTAACACGGATATAACACAAGTAGAGTACTACAGCCTTCTCAAAGTAGTCGCACATTCATTATCATTATTTTTGTTTTAGTTATATGAGCATCAACGTCTAATCAACCCTCGTCACATTCTTTAAAAAGAGAATAGAATCAGCAGTTGGATCGTCAGATGTAAGTGTGTATTGGGCCCTTACATTTTTAATAACCAAAAAAAATTTACGACTATATCCGTAGTTACTATTGAGATGTATAATTAAAATAAACACTGAAACATATAGTGTGGATGAAAAGTCCTTTTATACGTTAATAGCATAGTACAGTTAGACAGTTAGATAAACATTGTTATGAATACCAAACAATACAACATACTGTATATATATTTTTTACTATTGTTGAATAGATTGACTCTTTATTATTATTTCCGACCATAAGCTGATTGCTGCGCATGTCACTTCGGTTAGTGTGGGAAGGACGGTGACAGTCTCGAGTTAAACCGTTGCGGGTACAAGTGGTCACACTGTTGAGGAGCATTTGGTGGCTTCTCTGTGTCTTCACGAACGTCGGAACACAAAGAAGACAGTGACAGTCATTTTGAGGGATTTCGCTGTGCGGTTTGGAAAACTGTCGCCATGAATAACGATCAACGTTATTCGTATGGGCGAAGAAAATCTTTGCGACGGGAAGTGTTCTCGATGCACCACGTAGCGGCAGGCCTACCACTCGCACCGAAACTTGTGTTGCTATGGCGGAATCAATTGAACGATCGCCGATGAAGCTCAGCTATCTTCACACGATTAACACGCGGTTGCTTACAGAATTAACGGCAATAGGAATAGCTGATATCGTTACACTTCAACAAGACGGCACTCCAACACATTTTGCTGTCAGTCTCCGTACACGGCTAAATGAACTGTTTACAAACCAATAAATGAATTTTGACCTTTGTAACAGTGTTATTCACAATAAATGTTAATGTTAACCAAACATATATGTATAAATATACTGTTTTTTTTGTATTCATTGCAATGGTTATCTATATATCTAACTGTATAATACAATTATCATGTAAAGGGACTTTTCGCCTTCACTGTACATACTGTAAAGTGCCATTGATATTTACATAAAACACAAAACTAAAACATTAAATATACAGTAAAATAAAATACACAAAAAATGTCGGTTAACACCATGTCAATTTGAGAACACTATATTCAGGTATAAAATGCCTAACATAGAGGATTCTCAGTTAAACATAACGCATACTGTATTCATCGAAGGCTTACGATAAATGCGTTAGTAATCCGCTACCGTGTAAGTAAATAACTATTTTTTATTCTTTGTTATTTTTTAAATCGGCAACAATATTATTTCTTAGTCCGTACTTTCTGAGGTATTCCTATATTATACGATTTTACAGTAGATGTTTAATAATTACTGGTTTATTACATACACTGCACATAAGTCTTTCTTTGCCGGTTAACAATAAACATGAATTTGTTATTCGTGTATGACCAGTTCTGAGTCTGTTATTATTCATTATATTATTATTTTGTCACAATTTAGGAACATTTTAAAATAATTTCATTCTAGTACAATATTAATTAATAATATGATCTGATGGTCTGGATTGGGTAGCGATTACGAAAGAGAGAAATAAAAATAAAACAGCGCATCAACATTAAAGTTTGTTAAATTTATAATTATACCAGAAACGCAAGAAGAGTTTATGCATCAACTATATTAAGGAAAACAATACGGTAAATAACATTTATGCTACAAGAACAGAAGACTTAACTGAGAATAATTGAATAAATATTACATTCACAAAATAAAATAAAGAACAGAAATTCAAACACATAATTAACATAGCATGACCAATCTTACCGAGCATAACATTTTACTTAAAAAATAATCTAATTTTACTATTTTATATTATATCCGACAATACAAAGCAGTAAGTAAAAATTAAATAAAGTCTTTAAATAACTTAAATCTTGTAAAGAGCTTGACCCGACGATTTAATAACAAAAAACACAATGTACACAGCACCGAAGCTAAAACACCCAAGGCACAAAGAGAATAGACTGACAACAGCTGACATCGGCATTCACACACAGGTCAGAATTGTAATAATAAACAACCTTGGGTTATGTTGTTTGTAACACTATTAACTGATTTGTTGACAAACCCTAGCCGGTTAATGCGAAATCGGCAAAACTGTGGTTTCTCGAACAACGTTGTGTCTACGACCTTGACCAAAAACTGAATAAATATTTTGTAAAACAGTCTTAAAAAAATAAAAATACAACAATAAAATTAATTGAGCATTTCGATTTTTTTTTAAATTATTTAGGTATTTGTAAGTAATTACAAATAAAAGCCTGCCTGTACTTTCATCAGCCTAAATTCACCTTCGAATACTTATTTTGTTTGAAAGTACTTACAGAAAAAATAACGTATAAAAGCAAATAGATTTCAGAAAAGCTGACAACACAGTTGTAAGACTTTGCTGTCACGCGGCTTTTTTTTTATAGATTGTTTCACACAGAATTTAAATTATTTATTATTTTATTAAAATATATTTTTCTACAACATCTGTACATCAGTGCTACACTAGCACTTCTTTTCGTGATAGGGGATACTATTACGCGGTATACCTACTTAGCCACTAGATTATTTTAGAGATTTTTTTGCAAAATTATTTAGAGATTTGCAAAATCGCAAGGTGCGGTTTTGCAAATATTATTTTTTAATTGTTAACAAATGTGCCTAAGAAAAATAAGACCTTAGGCGAATTCTCAAGATATTGATGGTGACCCCTGCTCTTCAGTATCACCTCTTGACCTATTGAAAATTTAATGGAATCAATGTCCCATACATAGAAGTAACCTGAACCAGTTTGGTTAAAATCGGTCCTGTAGTTCTAGAGATATAAATTGTTAGATACCGAACACACACACGTACATAAAAAGATGCGGAAAATTTCTTTCCGGTTTTTTGGGTTCCTTAGGTGTCAAAAATGTCAAGATCCGGTGAAACCGGCATGTGCCCAATTTGGAACAATAACAATACTTTCCCTTCTACAGCTACAGCTGTGTTAAAGCGTTCGATGGGAACGCAACAGTTAATGAAGAAAATAAATGATATTTTTTTTTTTTTTGTCTTCAGTCATTTGACTGGTTTGATGCATTTCTCCAAGATTCCCTATCTAGTGCTAGTCGTTTCATTTCAGTATACCCTCTACATCCTACATCCCTAACAATTTGTTTTACATATTCCAAACGTGGCCTGCCTACACAATTTTTTCCTTCTACCTGTCCTTCCAATATTAAAGCGACTATTCCAGGATGCCTTAGTATGTGGCCTATAAGTCTGTCTCTTCTTTTAACTATATTTTTCCAAAAGCTTCTTTCTTTATCTATTTGCCGCAATACCTCTTCATTTGTCACTTTATCCACCCATCTGACTTTTAAGATTCTCCTATAGCACCGCATTTCAAAAGCTTCTAATCTTTTCTTCTCAGATACTCCGATCGTCCAAGTTTCACTTCCATATAAAGCGACACTCCAAACATACACTTTCAAAAATCTTTACCTGACATTTAAATAAATTTTTGATGTAAACAAATTATATTTCTTACTGAAGGCTTGTTTAGCTTGTGCTATTCGGCATTTTATATCGCTCCTGCTTCGTCCATCTTTAGTAATTCTACTTCCCAAATAACAATATTCTTCTACCTCCATAAACTTTTCTCCTCCTATTTTCACATTCAGTGGTCCATCATTGTTATTTCTACTACAATTCATTACGTTCGTTTTGTTCTTGTTTATTTTCATGCGATAGTTCTTGCGTAGGACTTCATCTATGCCGTTCATTGTTTCTTCTAAAACCTTTTTACTCTCGGCTAGAAATACTGTATCATCAGCAAATCGTAGCATCTTTATCTTTTCACCTTATACTGTTACTCCGAATCTAAATTGTTCTTTACATCATTAACTGTTAGTTCCATGTAAAGATTAAAAAGTAAGGGAGATAGGGAACATCCTTGTCGGACTCCCTTTCTTATTACGGCTTCTTTCTTATGTTCTTCAATTATTACTGTTGCTGTTTGGTTCCTGTACATGTTAGCAATTGTTCTTCTATCTCTGTATTTGAACCCTAATTTTGTTAAAATGCTGAACATTTTATTCCAGTCTAAGTTATCGAATGCCTTTACTAGGTCTGCAAACGCCAAGTATGTTGGTTTGTTTTTCTTTAATCTTCCTTCTACTATTAATCTGAGGCTTAAAATTGCTTCCCTTGTCCCTATACTTTTCCTGAAACCAAATTGGTCTTCTCCTAACACTTCTTCCACTTTCCTCTTAATTCTTCTGTATAGAATTCTAGTTAAGATTTTTGATGCGTGACAAATTAAACTAATTTTTCTGTATTCTTCACATTTATCTGCCCCTGTTTTCTTTGGTATCATGACAATAACCCTTTTTTTGATGTCTGACGGAAATTCCCTTTTTCATAAATATTACACACCAGTTTGTATAATCTATCAATCGCTTCCTCACCTGCACTGCGCAGTAATTCTACAGGTATTCCGTCTATTCCAGGAGCCTTTCTGCCATTTAAATCTTTTAATGCTCTCTTAAATTCAGATCTCAGTATTGTTTCTCCCATTTCATCCTCCTCAACTTCCTCTTCTTCCTCGATAACACCATTTTCCAATTCATTTCCTCCGTATAACTATTCAATATATTCCACCCATCTATCGACTTTACCTTTCATATTATATATTGGTGTACCATCTTTGTTTAACACATTATTAGATTTTAATTTATGTACCCCAAAACTTTCCTTAACTTTCCTGTATGCTCCGTCTATTTTACCAATGTTCATTTCTCTTTCCACTTCTGAACACTTTTCTTTAATCCATTCTTCTTTCGCCAGTTTGCACTTCCTGTTTATAGCATTTCTTAATTGCCGATAGTTCCTTTTACTTTCTTCATCAATATCATTCTTATATTTTCTACGTTCATCCATCAGCTGCAATATATCGTCTGAAACCCAAGGTTTTCTACCAGTTCTCTTTATTCCGTCTAAATTCGCTTCTGCTGATTTAAGAATTTCCTTTTTAACATTCTCCCATTCTACTTCTACATTTTCTACCTTATCTTTTTTACTCAGACCTCTTGCGATGTCCTCCTCAAAAATCTTCTTTACCTCCTCTTCCTCAAGCTTCTCTAAATTTCCCCGATTCATCTGACACCTTTTCTTCAGGTTTTTAAACCCCAATCTACATTTCATTATCTCCACATTATGGTCGCTATCAATGTCTGCTCCAGGGTAAGTTTTGCAGTCAACGAGTTGATTTCTAAATCTTTGCTTAACCATGATACAATCTATCTGATACCTTGCAGTATCGCCTGGCTTTTTCCAAGTGTATATTCTTCTATTATGATTTTTAAATTGGGTGTTGGCAATTACTAAATTATACTTCGTGTAAAGCTCTATAAGTCGGTCCCCTCTTTCATTCCTTTTGCCCAGCCGGTATTCACCCACTATATTTCCTTCCTTGCCTTTTCCAATGCTTGCATTCCAATCTCCAACTATTATTAAATTTTCATCTCCTTTTACGTGTTTAATTGCTTCATCAATCTCTTCGTATACACACTCTACCTCATCATCATCATGGGCGCTTGTAGGCATATAGACGTTAACAATCGTTGTCGGTTTAGGTTTTGATTTTATCCTTATTACAATGATTCTATCGCTATGCGTTTTGAAATACTCTACTCTCTTCCCTATCTTCTTGTTCATTATGAAACCTACTCCTGCCTGCCCATTATTTGAAGCTGAGTTAATTATTCTAAAATCACCTGACCAAAAATCGTTTTCCCACCGAACCTCACTAATTCCTACTACATTCACATTTATCCTACCCATTTCCCTTTTTAAATTTTCTAGCCTACCAACCTTTTTTAAATTCTAACATTCCACGCTCCGACTCGTAGAATGTTATTTTTTAATTTTCTGATGACCCCTTCCTTAGTAGTCCCCACCCGGAGATCCAAACGGGGGACTAGTTTACCTCCGCAATATTTTACCAAGGAAGGCGATTCCATCATTGCTATATGAAAATGCAGAGAGCCACATTTTCTTGGAAAAAAAGCAGCTGTAGTTTTCCATTGCTTTCAGCTGCGCAGTACTCAGAGGACTGAGTGATGTTGATGTTGCCGTTTACGTCATTGTGATTCACGCCCCTAACAACTACTAAAAGAGCTGCTGCCCTCTTTCAGGAATCATTCCTTAGTCTGGCTCTCAACAGATACCTCTCCGATATGGTTGCACCTTCGGTCCAGCTACTCTGTATCCCTGAGCACTCAAGCCCCCATACCAACGGCAAGGTCTCATGATTCATAGAGAAGGAATAAATGAAAATATTTTTAAAAATGTCAGAATGATCAACTTAAAGAAAAAAGAAATCTAATTACAGCAATGCTTCTTAACACTCATGTCTGTTCTTACACAAGCTATTATTAAACAGATAATAACACATTACGGAATTTCAATAAAATTTAATCTTTGACTTTATAAAAGTCAGAATGTAAATAAATCCAATTGTCAAAACAGCACTACCTATCGGATTTAATTCAAACTACTCTGTAAACACAGTAGTCGGTTCAAAATACTCCTAATTTCTTTCTACTGGTCAGATCGAGGATTTCAATAGCTTTAAACCTTCTCCGGTCAACGCGGACTATTTTCCAAAAACCCGCGCGTAAATCGGTCCAGTAGTTTTTTAGTCTACAGCGGACACACATACGAAGATTGCCTTTTATATACATAGAAGAATACCGTCTGTTTGTATATATGTTTATTTGTTTTGTAAATACCTTCCCACCGGCGCCACCTAGCGGATATAATCTTTGCAAAACGTTTTCTTTTCCCGTACCTAATATATTTTCTGAATATGAGCCAATGCGGTACGTAAGTACAATTTTTTAAATATCTTAACCCCTGCGCCATCTAGCGGGTTCATTTTTTTTCGGAGGTATTTCTTTCCATGTAAGTAACACGTATTCTGAATGACACCTTCGCGGGCGTGCGCACATCTCACCGGAATGGTATAGGAACGCATGAGGGAGAAATAAATAAACATTGATTGATATATATACGTATATACATAAACGTATATATATATACACACACATATATATATATATATATATATATATATATATATATATACGTAGGTTAATAATTGATATAACTCGTAACTAAATATTTTGCAGACCTGTTGTTTGATATTGCAATATTCCAGCAGAAATCAGCAAAAGCGTCTATGTTGATGATCTGGCAATTGTGTATGCCAGCAACAAGACTGCTATGGTGAGGTACAAATTGCAACGAGCTATCAATGCTCTAAATGAAGTTGCAAAGAGTAACGGATTCCAATTCTCACCAGAAAAAAACGTGCTGTGTACACTTTTGTAGGAAGAGAATTCCTCATCAAAGTCCTGCGTTGACAATTGATGATAATCCAATACAATATAAAGACAGCGTAAGATATTTAGGTCTAGTATTGGATAAATCCCTTACATGGGGATTACATATACAGGACTTGAGTGATAGATGCAAAAGAGCCCTAAACATTATAAAATGTTTATCGAACTTAAATTGGGGCTCAGACAAAGAGACATTATTGAGATTGTATAAAGCATTGGTTCAATCTAAACTAGACTACGGATGTATCGTATATTCATCCGCTAGAAAGTCGCATTTAAAAAAGTTAGACGTAGTTCATAATAGCGGAATAAGATATGCAACAGGCGCTTTTCGCACAAGTCCGGCGGCTAGTCTGATGTCTGAAGCTGGAATAATGCCACTACATTATAGAAGGGAGATCCTCTGGATAAGATACGCAGCAAATATATGGGCTTATCCTGGTAATATAAATAATAAATTGTTTACGAATCATCCCATGGCTGCATTATACGAACGTCGTGCTACCTATTCCAGACCAGCCGGAATTAGGTACCACGAATTAAGAAATAAATATGAAATTGCCATTCCTGATACATTGGCAATTTCTACTAGAGAAATACCGCCATGGCTCTTGCCAGCGGTAAATACAAGTTTGGATCTCTTTCACGGAGAAATAAAAAAAAAACCAGCAGTGATCATCCAGCAGGAATTTTTGGCAACCGTCAGTAGTTACGAAGAACATATTAGAATTTATACTGACGGTTCTAAAACCGAACATGGTGTTGGATGCTCGATATTTGTAAAAGAAGAAGCCCAATTTTGGAAACTGCCAGATGTGGCCAGTGTCTACACGGCAGAACTCACTGCAATTCAGCAAGCTCTTCGCTACACTGAACACTATTGCGAAGAGAGAGTGCTAATATGTTCCGATTCATTAAGTGCACTTGTCGCAATTCGGAACAAAAACATTAAGGATGTCCTAATTGCAAACATCCTGTCCATTTTATACGTTCTAAAACAACGAGGACAGCAATGCGTATTTGTATGGACTCTGGGGCATGCTGGTATTACAGGTAATGAAATCGCAGACGAAGCTGCCAGAAAGGCAACAGTCTGCGATGATTTGGATGCATTTCCTGTAAGAGTGGCAGATGTTAAAAACCGTCTAACAAACATAGTAAGAAACAAGTGGAACGCTGAATGGAGGAGTTTAAATACAAAATTAAACTCGGTAAAAACTTCTCCTTATAAATGGAAAAGCGACTTTAAGTTGACTCGCCGTGAACAAGTAGCGGTGACCAGACTTAAAATAGGTCACACGCGATTAACAAATTTATATTTGTTAACCGGCGAAGTGAGACCGATGTGCGGTGTTTGTAATGAAACACTGACAATCAAGCATCTAATAGAAGAGTGTACCATATATGAGGACCTCAGAAAGAGGTTCCGTCCTACAAATAATATTAGTGCTGATCTGGATAATGGAAATGAAGAAAATATAGTTGCATTTCTACACGCCAGTGGACCTCTTAAAAGTCTATAAAATGAAAGTTTAAAGCTGTGGTAAAAGATACTTTAAGCGGTAGTTTATACCATTTCTTTCTTTATATATATATATATATATATATATAAAGAAAGAAATGGTATTGATAAGTTTAATTTTAATTTTAATTTCATGGTCTTTTGAGAACCTTATCTCAAATTTTAATATCGGGGCCCTTTACACCCCGTAAGTGTTTGTGATTGTCCTTGTCTTTTATGTCTTAAATGTTTTGTGTAGTCTGTGCTTTTAAATAAAATGGGCCCTTTACACCCTTACATATGACGATCCAGATGGTGATAGTAATTTCTTTTAAAGATTGTGACGAGGGCTAATGACCTTAGCAGTCGATGCCCGTAAAATTCCAGATAAAAAAAAAAAAAAAAAATATTGCACGTAATTGAGATATAAATTATATATAGGAACGATTACTATTAATTTTAAAAACATAATTTAAAACCTTTTTTTGTTTTTAACTCTTAACTGGTGCATCGGATAATTGGTGAATGGTATCTGTATTTCTACAGCGTACTCAAGGGGATGTCTCACTTAAGCATAATTGAGTATTTTCATTGCTTCAATATTTTAAACATATTTAGTGTGTCTTACTAAAAACCCCAGTAGCGTAATATATCATTTAAAATAAACAGAAATCGTCATCAAAATAAAAATTTTATTAGATTTAATTTCCAGATCATTAACAAACTCGACCACAGGTAACATGTAATCATCAGTGAAATAAGAAGCTGAAGATTCTAAAAACCTTTGCCTAGACGCAACAAACACTTTATATTTCTTCAAATTTAATTACATTATATTTGATTCACATCACAGCCATTAACTCTTCAAGTTTACTTAAATAAAACGGTAGTCAGAATCGTTTCTGACTGAAATATTATCACCACTAGACTGACTGAAATTACTTACGTTAAAAAATAATAAAATAAAAAAAAAAAAAAAAATTAATAAATAGCCTGAAAAAAATAAGATAATCTAAAAAATTTAGTATTTCCTGATTTTTATTTCTGTTCTTTTACTATCATATATTTTTTTATGTTCTTTATTTTTAGTTTTGTAATTGCAGCAGTTACGTATGTCCGTAAAGTCATAATTTCTATAAGTTATTGTAATTTGGAAATAAAAGTTTTATAAAGATATCAAACAAACACCAAATTAAATAGAAACATTTTTAGTTTAAGAAATAATTAAGGATTTCTTTAAAAGTCTGTGGAAATGAGTTAATAGCCTGATGAACGAATTCAAGAAGTAATTCAAAATATTTATTGAAATACGTGTAAATAAAATTAATCCATTTTTATAAGTTTAATACGAATATATAATTTTTTTTTACTGTTTCAAAGCGTGTTTGCAATCGATTACATTTACATAAATTTTTCGTAAATGCCCAACACACCCAATTAGTAATTATAAATAACATTCAACACCACTAGCTACAACATTAGAAGGTAAAATATGACATGGCAATAAGTAGACAAATGATATTGAATATGAAAAAAATAGTAAAATGAGATATCGCAATAAGTAGATGAAAGATAGATGAACCAATGTAAACACAATGTGATGCTTATTAAATTACATATACGCATTTTTTGCTGCACTTCATTTAAATCGGTTTCATTTGAAAGTGAGATACGATCCTCCAATTTTTTAATAAAGTGGACAGTTACACAATTGAATTTTGGTAGACACCACATTCATCAATTTTTTTGTGGTGTTCGTATCATCATTTTATATTAATTTATATATTAATTTTGTTTCACGACGCTCAAGTAGTTATGCGTTATAAGTGAGAATTTGTCGGATCCGTAACCATGCACACATCGGTTCCCAATCCGACTTCATATACATATATTATTTTATAACTTTTTTTTTAAATTTAAATATTTTGATTTATTAATAATTATTAACCTCTGTAAAAAAATTTTGAATTAAAATTAAAAGTGTATAAAATATTATTTCACTAATAACTTCCGTTTTTTTCATATTTTTTTTTTTTTATTGTTATTTATTGTAAAACTTTTTTTTACAATCAGAGGTTAATAATTATTGATAAATCAATTTATTTAAAATAAAAAAAGGTTAAAGAAATTGTATGTATATGAAGCTGAATTCGAACCGATGTGCCTTCCCCTTACAAGATCCAAATATTTCATTAATTAAAATTTCATGTGGCTATAACTCTTCAACCAATGAAAGTAAGTACCATTATGAAATGTTGCTGAAAAGCTCTCAATGACGGCTTATTACTGCAGTTATGTAAAAGTTCAAAATTTAATTTTTTGGGGGGCTTTTTTGGCATTTTTGGTCATGTCGATTGCAGTCAAAAGGGGATGTGCACAACTAGATGTTACAACAGTCCTAAATCGAAAATTTAAAAATTCTACGGCTAATCGTTTTTGAGTTATGTGATATACATACATACGTACGTACGTACAAACGTCACGCTGTAACTAGTCAAAATTGATTCAGGGATAGTCAAAGTTGAAATCTGTAAACCGAAATTTTTCGCCATCTCAATACTTCTTTTTTTTACTTCGTATAAGGAAGTAAAAAGAAAAGTATATGTAATAAATTTGAATCTAAAAGTAGAATAGATAATGCACAATACTCACATTCGAGTTAACTGGACATATTAAGACACTTAGCTCTAGAACATGCAGTCGATTCAATTTAACCTTCTAATGATATCCCCATTGTATAGTAGGTTTACTTCAAGTGATTTGCATAGCAATTAATCCGACTTTGAAATGTTACGTTGTATATTCTCTCGCAAATACCATAATCCTAAATAATCCTGGCTCTCATCACTCCTTGTAAACCAAGGTGTTCCTTTGTTGTAAACCTAGCTTGCGTAATCTGAAACCGCTGTAAGATGTTGAAATTGCTTCTAATCGCGGTGCCTCGTAGGTCCAAATAGATTTCAGAATTGTTGAGTATACCAGTTAACCTTATCAGTTAAGAGAACGTTTGCCCAACAACCAGAACGGTTCCTTGAACATTATCTCAAGTTGTCTTTTCTTTTCTCTTGCATGAAATATTCACGTTAATCGACGATCGAAGTGTAGACCTAGGACCTCACACTCAAGTTTATGGATGGAATTATATGTCATCAATATAGACCCGAGGGCAGTCACCTTTCCTTATAGTGAATGGCACGTGGATCCATTTTGCTTGGTCAACGCTTTTTCACCTTGTACTCAACCATTTATTGAATGAATCTAACTCAAATTGCTACTTGATGCTATATTTTGGTGGCATCAGTTGCGAGAATAGATCTGTCATCCGCAAAGGAAACGACAGCAATCTCATATGTGGTAACGATAGAGTTTAAATCGGGCCAAGACAGAGCCCTGAGGAACTTCCATCTTAATTTCAAAGAATTTGGACAACTGAGATTATACTTAAATGAGAATATGATTGAGGAAGACTCATCTTTAATTTATACAAAACTTCTGGGTGCCAGACTTTATCAAAGGCCTGTAGGATGTTTCAGAAGGCTATCGAAAGTATTGTTTCTCTTAAAGGATTCTGGAATTACGGTTATGAGCTTGTGTTTTTGTTTGATATTGGAATGTCCTCAACGGAATCTGATAGTCAGGAATTACACGGCCGTGCACTAAAACATCCCACATCCTCCAAAGGAATAATCATTTGAATACTTTCGATAAAATAGGTTACAGGCTTTTGCCTGTAGGAAGTATTATATGCTTCCTACAGGCAAATAATTATTGCCTGTAGGCAATGATAATTATTGCCTGCAAATAAGCCGTACCATGAATATTTTCGAGCTTTCCAATTCGTTGGGAAGTATATTCGCCGGAGAATTCCGTTAAGTAGGTGGGTTATATATACGATGGCTTTGGAAGGTACCTTAAAGAGCATTTTTGTGATTAAATCCAAGTTTAGGTACTTTTTGAACTTTTCCCCTTCTTGATCACATGAATAACTGCATCGGAAGAGAAAGACTTAGTAAGAAAATGGTTAGGGATCGGGCCATCTAAGAAACCAAGAATTTCTTACTCAGAGGACTTCGTATTTCAAGCGATTGATAGTCATCATCCAAGTAAGTGGCAAATATTTCAGCTTCTCTTTGTCACTGTTAGCCCTGTTCTCTACGTTTTCAGAGGATGTGAGAATGGAGGTCAACGGAAGCTTCTCGGGGCTCTCCAGGAGGAGTAATTTTCAGTACGTAAAGGCTTTAGGCTTTCAATATAGCACTTAAAATGTCTCATTCTTATCGCTTTGCAATAGCCGTTTCTGCTACTCCTTTAATACTCAACGTTGCAGTTCTCAGGAACTTAGCCATTAACAGAGTTTGGTTATTATTTTCTAAGATGTCTTATTAGTTTCCTATTTCTTGAACAAGATTCTCTATGTTGGATGTTAGCCTATCTAACTTTTCTCAGAAATATTTTTGACGTTGTGACCAACAGCCGCAGCGTAAGTTCTTGGACGTGTAGAGTCGTGTCTTGGAATTCGTGTTTGGATCGCACTCGTTTACCTACCTAATGATGGGTAGGTTGCATTATTCAAATTGAAGAACGTAGCTTGCCTATCTTGGTTTCCAATAGGAGAAGTTATTTGTTCTAGTCGATGTAACCCATTGTGTCTGTTTTTTCTTCGTGATCTCTTTATAAATCTGTATTCCCGGTAGTTTGCCGGACGGTTACACTAGCATAGCACGAAAACAGCTGGAGCGTTCCTTCAGTGCAATCAGCAGTCCTATGTCCTTCAGCGCTTTTTACACATTGATAAGGCCGCATACAGTTATTTCTCAAACGGGTATACTGTGGACAGCGTACAGTACACCGGTTCTGGAAACTGTCTGAGCATCTCAATTAAAACCCCACAATTTGTGATATATTTAACCCACACCCATTCTTGATGTTACCTCTCAGCTCAAAATTTACAAGGAAAGTTGATAATGGCTCTTTTATAATTCGGTACCTCGCGTTGAAAATGTTACAGACTGCATGACCGTGACTCTCATATAAGCTCTTAAGCTAAGAAGTTCTCTTATAAGCTAAGAAGTTCTTCTCTGATAAGCTCAGTTGGGATAGAAGAATGTAGGTACCTCACTACGATACGAAAGGTTCTTTCATCTTTACTGATGAAGGTGTGGCGGATCATTTTGTTGTGGCCTAACTAAATCCATTATCTTTTTGTAGACTGTGACATACTTTGACACAATGCCTAGTTTTTTTAAGGATGGATATTCTAATGTTGTAGTCGCATTTATTGACTGCTGTTTTGGTCAATTCGTTTAGTCTCATAAGCGTCATTGATTCCAAACAAAATTATAGGTGGTGGCTTTGTAAAAATAAAGTTGAACTATTATATAAATGATACATAAATTACCGTTATTTCAGTGAATTTTTAGAGGATTATATTGTTTTGCATGTTTGCTTTTTGCATGTTAACCCGCTGATATTGGCTACAAAATATGTACTAAAATTATACCTTGTTTTGATGTTTAAATATTAATGTGACTGGATTACTTACATAAAATGAAAAAAAAAAAACAATGATTAATCATTGCTTTCATACTTTCAATAATTTTATTATATTTTTGCGTGTTTGAGGGCTGATTTTATCATTCTTTGGAAAATTGTTCAATATCATCATCGCTTGTAAACAATTATATATATATATATATATATATATATATTTTTGTAATGCTAATGTTACCTCGTTTTTTGTAACTTATTTAACGGAATCGTTTATTATTTAAAAAATGTTATTAATTTTTTTTTTTGGTTTTGTTAATATAATTACACCTTGTTTCGCCACAAGTACCATCAGTTAAAAAAACATTTAAAATTTTTGTGTATCCTTCTTTTTTTTACACGTTTAATAAAATATGTAATACTTGTTAATATATTATACTAGTTTTCATACATAGTATGTTCCGGGGTTGATATTTATTCAGTTAGATAACATAATCGTTAAACTCTTTCTTAATATTATTTAAATCTAAAAATTAATATGGAACCGTCCCAGAATTTGCCTGGATATATCAAGGGTAACCTTGGTAAAACCTTGATCTGGACAGCATCACAAAATATACAATTAATAACAAGATAAAATAAAATAGATTCATGTATGGAGAAACTTTTAAATGAAAAACAAAGCAACCATCTCTTTAATGTATTTTCTTTACATGTACATTTTCTTTACAAATGTATATTAATGTTTTGTAATAAATGATGTTTTTTTCTAAAAAAATGAATCCATTATTGTTTCCGTGTAGTCGTAGACTAATTTCGCGTCCCCCCGGCTGAGAAACGCTGCTCTAGACTTATATTTCAAGAAGGAAGTATGGTAATCAGTCAAAAAATAAAAAAAAACAAAAGAATTACAAAAATATATTTGATTACATATAAAAAATTACTTTTTAAGAAAGCTTTTATTTAAATAATATTAACATTAACATTAATAAAAAATAGGAAACAAATAGAAAAACCCTCTAAAAAGTAAAAAATAAGACTTAATCAAACTGAGAATTTTAAACCAAAAAATATAATATATATATCGAATAAATAACCAATAAATAAATGTAATAATTATTAATTTTTAAAATAAAAAGGAATGACAATATTTAGTTTTAAAACTGCGCCACGGTTTTATTTAACTAAATATTTTCATTACTTTTAATTTTAAAATTTAATTATTATTAAATTTATTTATTTTTTATTTATTGGTTATTTATTAGATATTTATAAAATTTATTTTTTACTTTTCAGTCCATTTTTATATTTGTTAATATATTATATTATTTTGTTTAAAATTCTCCTTTTGATTTAATTCTTATTTTTTACTTTTTAGAGGTTTTTTCTAATTTGTTTCCTTTTTTTATTAATGTTAATATTAATATTAGTTAAATAAAAGCTTTTTTAAAAAATAATTTTTTATATGCAATCAAATATATTTTTGTAATTTTTAGTTTTTTTTTTTAAGACTAAAAAAAAAGTAAAAATTACACATCGAAGTTACATACGTGTACAAAATTTCAATCATTTTCATACGATAGTTGATGAGAAATGAAAATTTTCAACTAAATGCATGAATTTAGTGTAGGGATAGCTCGTGTGGGTGGGTCATTCAGATTCCGACACCGTAGTGCTGTTTTGTCATCGAAGTTACATACGTGTACGAAATTTCATTGATTTTCATACGATAGATCAAAAGATAAAGCAGTTGCAAGATTTGATTATTCCTAAAGCGAGTTAAATAAAACCTTTTAAAAAATGCGGTATGTGTTTTGGATTTCTCGATATTTCATGATTCAGAGAACCAAAAAAACACAAAAGACAGTAGGGATAATGTTCGTCCGTACTTACGTACTTACGTACTTACGTACGTGTATATATATGTATGTTTGTACGTATATATGAGTGTAGGCTTGTTTGAAACTTAATAACTTTTAACTGGTTGAACCGACTTTAATTAAATTTTGCACAGAGAACTTCGTATTTAAGGCAATTTGTGGGTAAATGATTGGGGATCAATATCTCCAGGGATTGGGGTACATATGTTTTTGGATTCTATTTTCTCAAAATTTTGCAAACATAACCCCACTTAATGAAGAAGTTGTTACTACTTTTGTAATTAAGCTCAGTATCTGCACGCTTGATTGTTTCCATTTTTAAAAAACTTTGCTCCCAAGTTCCCCCATCACCAAAAATTGCAGAAGATATTTTCGTTATTTATTGCGTATTTTCTAACCTTTTTTTTATTTATTTCCACGCATAGTAGTAGCGTAACTGACTCAAAAAAGGAAAAAAAAACATTGGGAGCAACATTCGGAATGAGGGTTCAAAAATATGATGAAAGTTAAAAAATATTGATTTTTTGAATTTAAAATTTTTTTTATATATTCAAAACGTTAATAATAATATTAAAAGTGTTTTTTGTCATAATTCATTCCCATCCCGAAAAATAAATTTTTTTTGTAAAAAACCCCCGGGGCAACCGGAAGCGCCGCTAAGCATTTCGTCAGTTGCCTCAGGGTGTCGTGGCGGTTGACTACTCCCCTATGATTGACTCTTTGGACCTAGCCCATCAGAATCCCTCCTCGTCATACAAGTGAGACGACCTCCTATTGAGGAAGGTCAAAGACTCCTAGGCGGAGAGGCTGGCTTTCCCTTTCCTGCTTGTATCCAAGTATGCCTTGCACACACCCTTCGCCCCACGCCACCCTACAGTCTACCCTCGACTTTCCTAAGTACCATCATCAGATACGTCCCGACTCCTCTATTCTCTTGCTTGCAGGCGAACCCAGGCGCCCTAGGCAAGGGAGCTACCTCTCGGCCCTAAACGTTGCCTACGTTATTTATATATATATAAAAATCCCATTTCTTTTTTTCTGTAAAAAAGAAATCTTAGGTATATTTTTGTTGGTTTACATTCTTCAATTGTTTTTGTAGTTTCTTCCATTTAAAATGGAAATGTAGAAAAATAAATAAATTTTCTTGGATGGTGATTTTTGAGGGAGCAGTATAAAAATTCAATTTTTTATACTGTTTTTGGTTTATTTAAACATATAATGACAATTTGACTGTAAAACAACATCATAAATTATCCCCACACCAAAAAAAAAAATCATACGTAACTTTTTTCATGTTATCATTATGTATTTTCCTACTGTTATGCGGTATTGCGTTGCAAGTTTAACTTTTTTTTTTCTTCTCTCAACTCCCCTGGGCCGGATCGACTTGGTGGTATTGCGCCGCCCAGGGGAGTGTCTTTTAACTCTAATAGGCCTCCCCACCTACCGGCATGGCAGGTCGGCCTTCCGGTGTAGCTCTTTTGAGAGAGTAATCGTTAATTTTTGCCCAAGTTTAGACACCACACCATATCTCGTGTGTCGTGGTGTGGTGCCGGGTCTTTTCCTAAATCACTTACTTTCCTTAACCCTATCTCATACCCTTGGAGTCCCCAACGGCTCATCGGGTCCGACACACCTCGGCATGCCGACTCTCCCCGCTGGGGCTATCCACCCAAACCTAACTACAACTAATAGCCCATCTGTCGCTCATCTTTATGTTTTTTGGAGATAACCCTTTTTACAAAGTCAGCAACTCTTCCCCAATTCTCTTCGCTAGCTAACATAAATTCTACTGTATTGGTCGGTTCCAATTCTGTAAGCGCCGCATTAAACCTTAGCTCGGCCCATCTGTTACAGTCAAAGATGGTGTGCTCGGCGTCATCCAGTTCCCCACAGTATATACAGCCAGGATCTTCTCTTCTCCCAACCGTGTGCAAATAGTTGTTAAAACATCCGTGTCCTGTGAGGAACTGGTTCAAATAATATTCCCCTCGCCGTGGTTTCTCATGAGCCAGGGTTTAACCATCGGTATAAAAGTCTTGGTCCAACGGGCAACTCCATCCTCCGCCCACCTCTCCTGCCAGGCTTCAATGACTGGACCTCTGATCTCCTGTTCCGTCTTTCCATTCGCCTTATCAACGCGTTGCTTGGCTATCAATTGTATTGGAGGTACTCCTGCTAGGACGCATAAGGCATCATAAGATACTGTTCTGTAGGCCACTGCAACACCTAGAAGCACCCTTCTATGTGTCCTCGTCAGCTTCTCTCTATTTCTCCTAATGGAGAAGGCACTCCACCAGGCCGGTACAGCATATAGCATCGAGGACACAACTGTTGATGCTATCAGTCTTCTTTTAGAAGCCCTAGGGATCCTCTGTGATGTCATCAGTACGTTCAAACTTTTGTTCAACCTTTTGGCATACTCCATCAATGTGCTCAGAGTATTTGCAATTCCTTTGTAAAGTAACTCCTAGATATTTCAGGGAGTTAACTTCTTCAATGACCCTGTTATTAATTCGTACTTCCATTCGATCCAAAATTCTTCTGCCGGTTAAGGTAATGCACCGACATTTTTCTATTGCCAATTCCAGACCCCTAGAGCATAACCATTGATATATTATGCATGCAGTAGCGTTTGCCCTGTTCTGTACCTGCATAACTGTCTTTCCCTCTACCAAGACTGCGAGATCATCGGTATATGCAATAACTTCTACGCCTACCGGGAATTCACTGTTTAATAGCCCGTCAAAGACTGTAATCCATAACAAAGGGCCTTGGACCGAACCCTGCGGGACACCACTATTCATTAGGAACTCTATGGCCTCCTCTGAGCTTCGACTGCACATCTCCTGTCATTCAAGTATCCCTCGACCTGTCTACAAAGATAACTTTTTTTTTTCCCCCTACTCTCCCCGACCGGATATCCAATTAAGTATACTCAGTTGGGGAGAGTGTCCTTTTACTCTCAAAGGAGACGTCCCCCACCCGCCGGCTATACGTCCGGCACGGCAGGTTGGCCTCCCCGGTCTCGGATCTTTTGTTTTACATTGCCTGCCTCTAATCCCCCGCTTTAGAGCCAAGGTCCGGCTATGCCGTCTCCCAGCGCCTCAGCAGGGAACCGGAACTCGGTCTTTACGCCTTTGGTCTCTAATCGACAGCGCCGACCCCACAAAGAGCCTAGGCTCCCGCAGGGACGACCCCGCCGACCGGGACTTGGTCTTTTATTTTAACTCAAACTCCCCTGGAGTTCACCCCCTTCTCAGGTACCCGCACACCAAGGCGTACAGGCCCTACATGGAGTGACTGTCCGCCCTACCCTACTGTTTATACTCCCATTCTTCTGTCTTCATCCTCTTTGGCCCGCAGGACCTCCCCGGCGAACCTGCGGAACCATTCCCAGTTCTCATTGTTGTACCCCAACCGGTTTATGAGATTTTTTGGTGTAAGACCATTATTACTATTTGACCTCTGTTAACGGCCCATCTTGGACATATGAACAACGTACGTTCGGCATCGTCGTTCTCTGGACAATAGATGCACTGCGGGGTGGCTCTCTTCCCGATCCTATACAGATATTGACCGAAAGAGCCGTGGCCCGTCAGTAATTGTGTCATGTAAAAATTGACATCTCCGAGTCTATTGTTATTGCAGGTTTTAATATTAGGGATTAGGCGTCTGGTCCATTCTCCCACTCTGGACCCTGTCCACTCTTCTTGCCATTCTTGTTCTATAATCCCTTCCATCTCTTCTTTCGACATGCCGCTGTGTCTGAGGGTTCTGGCTTTTATCTCAAGGTCTACGGGTAGGACCCCGGTCAGTACGCACAGCGCGTAATACGATACCGTACAGTAACTAGCAGCTACACGCACCAATGCCAGTCTATGGACACTTCTCAACTTCTTTTTATTTCGCTGTATGTTCATTCCCGACCCCCATATGGGAGCCGCATACAGTACCGTCGAAGTGATAGCCGCGGTTATCAATCTTCGAATAACCGTTTTAGGTGTGCCGTGGTTTTGAAATAATCCTCTTAATCCCTTTACAGCAGGAGTAACTCTCCCGCAAATCATATCGATATGCTTGCTGAACCTTAAACTTTTGTCCAGAAGTACCCCCAAGTATTTTGTTTCTTTTACTTCATCGACTCTCTGTCCTCTGATATTTAGAGTCACACTTCTTAATGGTCTTCTACCCGAGAGGACCAGGCAACAGGATTTATTAGGAGCTATTTCTAATTTGTTATCCTCCATTCATTCATCTATTGTTCTAAGCGCTTGGTTTGCCTTGTTCTCCAGTTCATTAATATCTCTGTCTTCTACTAATATTGCGATATCATCCGCGTATCCTACTATCGATACCCCTTCGGGTTAGTTCAGCCTGAAGATTTTATCGTAGAAAACATTCCATAAGGTTGGGCCAAGGACAGATCCCTGCGGCACCCTACAAAGATAACCTGGGGACTAACATGCGAACTGTTGTAGGGATAATGAAATGTTACCTTATGTTTACAATTTTTTAGGGTTGTCCGTTTATATTCAAATATTTTATCTACGATAGTGTGTTTCAGGTATTCATGTTAATTGTCATAAATTAGATAGTAATGTTATTATTTTTACTGAGATATATAATGTGATCCCGCTTTGTTTATTGCAACAAGTATTGTGTCTGGACAATGTTAACATGAAAGCGTTTTTCGCTCAGACAGAAAAACCACATAAAATCTGATATGGACACCATATGACTTTCTTGTACACCTATTAAATTACATTTTTTTTAAATGGAAAGTACATAAAATTTTATTTCAATAATAACTTCTTTTTTTTCTTGTTATTATTGAATAATTATTTCTTGTAATTTTTTTACAATCGGAAGTTAATAATTATTATTAATAAATAAATATATTTGAATAAATAAATAAAAAAATAATATTAAAGAAGGAGGTGAAGTCTGATTCGAACCGATCGGACCTTCCATTTATAAGATCCAAATATTTCATTACTTAAAATTTCCTTTGGTTATAACTCGAACCGATGTATATAAGTAGCACTTATCGTATATCGTTGAAAAGCTCTCAATTAGGGCAGTTACTACCCCAGTTAAGAAAAAGTCCAAAATCCAATTTTTGGGGGATTGTGGGATTTTTTGAACAATTTTGGTTCAGTCGATTGCAATCCAAAGAGGAAGTGTACAACTAGACGTTACACGAGTCGGAAATCCAAAATTTCAACATCCTATGGCTAGTCGTTCTTTAATTATTAGAGATACATACGTACGTATAGATGTCACGCCCAAACTAGTCAAAATGGATTCAGGGATGGGTAAAATGGATATTTCCGTTGAAATCTGAAAACCGAAAGTTTTCGCGATCACACGCAATACTTCGTACAAGGAAGTAAAAAAAAAAAAAAATTATTAACATAACATTTTTAAAAATAATTCCAGTTTATTAAATTTGCTCATGAGCAATTTATCATTGAAAGGTCCAACGGTAATGAAATAACTGAATAATTTTTGTGATCGGTAAAACAATTAATTAAAATTTAAACTGTGTAAATTACCAAATGGATAAAATAATTTTTGTTAAACATATTTTTCCGTTCATTCGTTATCCCGTATAAGTAAATAAATATAAATAACTAGAGATTAATAAAATAGGGCAAAGCATTATAGGCTAAAATGTATACAGATTGAAATATAGTGCCTTTACTTTAAGTTTTAAATACCGCAATATTATTAAAATTAATGTACGCTGTTAACAATTCAAGGTATAGTACTTGTTACCTTTACAATACACAGATAGCGCTCGCTACGAAATTATGTCATTCACTGATCTAGAAAAAAAAAAACAGTTAAATTCTCGTTAATCTCTGATATCTTCGAAAATTATTTTCCGGTTTTTTTTTCTAAATTAAATATCAGAAAATTCATTATATTTTCTAATTTAAAAAAAAAGAAATTCATAGATTGTTTTCTCTTATAGAAAGTCTTCGTAAGAAATTCAAAATTTTACTAAACAAGAATAAAACTCTATAAATATATTCTTCTTGTTAAGAGTCTTACTGTTCATCGAATAATGAAGTTATATCGATAAATTTTAGCTTAAAACAATCTCCAAAATTCGATAGAAACAAAATAGAAAGAATTATTCAGATCAGGCATGGCGGCTTTATGTAATTGAATCTTGTATACTCACGCATCCTGGCTTATATTTAAAGACGGTAAATTTGTTTTAAATCGTATTTTATCATATGTGTTTTGCGTTATCTACATATATATTTGAATCGTGTAACAGTTTATTCTAAATCAGTGCTTTAAATACGCGTAAAGTTTCAGCTGACTGAAAATTTGTTACAAGAGTTTGGACTGACTGAGATAAATGTTTATATTATACAGCCTCCTTATCATTTAGAAACAGTTTCCTTATTTCTTTTTCACTGTTATCTAGCTTTTTAAAATTTATTTATCTTTTTTTTTAGAAACATTTAAAGATTAATGGATATCAGATACATTTAATTAAGTCTCATTATTTTGTAAAAGGTATTATTTCATTTCCGTATACTGTATCGTTGATGTATAATAAGTAATTTAATTATTTTAAATCATAGTATTATGATGAAGTATTAATATTTAAGTTTTTTCACATTCTTCCTGGTTTTGAATTAATGATTCAAATTTAATTAATTTTAAAGCATCAATAAAATGCTACAACAAACTTAAACTCTATTAAGACTTTCATGAAACAAAGTAACTCAAGATATAACGCTCAAACAAAGTAAAGTACAATTAATACGTTAAATAAATTTCACTAACTATAGTGTTACTTACATTATTGAGTTATAAATTTAAAATACTACCAAATTTGCTAAAGGTCGGCTGTTAGATTTCGAAAAATTGTTTCGTTCCAATTAGAATAAAATTATAAAGAACCAAAGTTATCAAACTGCGTCTCCCGAAATGATAAATAAATAAAAATCAACAAAAAAACGTAACAGAAAGATTAATATTGTTAAGCATCTGTTGTTTTATTTCCTTGCACGAAGTATTGTGATCGCAAAAAATTTCGGATTTCAGATTTCAACGGAAATATCCATTTTGGCCATTCCTGAATCCATTTTGACTAGTTTCGCCGTGACGTCTGTAGGTATCTGGCATAACTAAAAAACGATTACCCGTAGGATATTAAAATGTCTGATTTAGGACTGTTGTGACATCTTCCCTTTTGATTACAATTGACTGAACCAAAATTGTCCAAAAAAGTCAAAATAAAAAAAAATTAGATTTTAGAATTTTTTCTTAACTGCAGTCATAAGCCCTGATTGAGAGCTTTTCAACGATATATCATAAATTCCTGGAATAGTCGCTTTAATATTGGAAGGACAGGTAGAAGGGAAAAATTGTGTAGGCAGGCCACGTTTGGAGTATGTAAAACAAATTGTTGGGGATGTAGGATGTAGAGGGTATACTGAAATGAAACGACTAGCACTAGATAGGGAATATTGGAGAGCTGCATCAAACCAGTCAAATGACTGAAGTCAAAAAAAAAATACATCTTGGAATACTAGCACTAGATAGGGAATCTTGGAGAGCTGCATCAAACCAGTCAAATGACTGAAGACAAAAAAAAAATATCATAAATGGTACTTATTTTCATTGGTTCAGAGTTATAGCCAAATAAGATTGTAATTAATGAAATATTTGGATCTTACAAGATGAAGGCACATCGGTTCGAATCCGACTTCATATACATTTTTTTTTTACATTCTTTTAACGTGTTAAATGCTGTTAACCCAATAATGGGGATTTGAAAGGCTATTCTTTTGCCGCCTGTAAAATATGAACCGATCGTTCTATTCATAAGCTGTTATTATCGTTGGAAAGACCAGATTTCAATCTTTAACGTTATGTCGTTTGTATCTGCACGTTGTAAAGGGAAATTTTGTTATAGAAATTTGAAGTTGCATTACTGCGGCCAGCGGAGGAAGCCCGTCGTGTGTATATGCTATGAAAAACATCTCCCACAGCAACCTCGTACGTTAGCTTTGTATTCAGTTTGAATCGTTTTCGTAGAGCGTAGCGACATCGGATCATTCGATTAGTGTTATTTCTAACAGAGTTGGTCGAGTTACAAGTGGGAGGGGGATTTTTTGTCAACGTTTACGCAAACTCTTGTGTAGGCTTAGCCTTTTGTCCAAGAAGCTTGTACCGTTACTCAATGTATAGAACAAAGATCGGAAAATGAGAATAAATTGGCTCTTTTTAACACTCCAGCAGGGTGGGGCTGAATTCCATCATTTTCGCATTGTTCCCAAGCGACCCCACGCGTCCCGGTCTCTCGCCATTCACGTTAGTTTTCATTTTATCTTACTCAAATTTGGCCCGATTTGGACCAAATTAATTTTTTTTGAATCTGCGAAATGTGCTTTATAAAACTGTGTATAAAAATTTTTTTCCGATAAAAAGAATTTTACTCTGGAAAGGGTTAAACGAAGAAAGTCACGTATTGTTTCCGAATTGTTTTTTGCTTGACGGATTTTCAGCGTAACATACGTAAAAAAGATCGCACAGACATACGGTTCAGTTTTTTCAAATCTATGAATCTTTTTCTATAACCTGTATTTTTTTCTATTTTTTCCGACTATAAATGAATGAGTAGTGACAAATTAAATTTTTTCGCGCACGTAATTAGTAACTTGCAAGAGAAGACTCGCGACCCATGCGGATTTACAAAGGTTAATTTAAATATATTTATTAATAATTATAAAATTCTGATTGAAAAAAAGAGTTTTACAATAAATAATAATTTAATAATAACAATAAAAAATGAAAAATATCGGAAGTTATTAGTAAAATAAAATTAAAATAAAAGCATTAAAACCTGATATTTAATTACTAAACATTTTTAAATTCTTTAAAAGAATCTAAGTTGTAATTGTGGCCCTCATGTGTACATAGAAAAACACGGAAAATGAGATGCCATCGGGGGCGGATCCAACAACCTAATTTGGGGAGGGCGACGGGTTACATTTTCCTACTTTCCTCTATTTGGGTAGTGTATATAATATTTCATACTTTTATTAGATACATACTATATTCTGGGGAATTTTTAAACTCAAAAAATCATTTAACCAATCATTAGTACTGCTGTAAAAGAGGCAAAAAGGGACCGTTTCGGCAAAACAAAAAAACTACTCAAGTATCTACAATTTTATTTCGATTTATAAAAATTATGCTATAAGTTATTCAAAGTGACCCTCACGGAGATTCCAGAAAGTAAATTAACTTAAGTTTGAACTGGGTAGTCCTAACAACTTTAATCAAAACTGCCATGCAAACAATCAAAATTTATACTACTATATAAAGAGTAAGAGGGATTTTGTTTTTCCGGATAAACAAAAACGTACTCAATCAATCGCGACTAAATTTTTATCCATGTTCTTTGACATAACTGAGAAGGTTTTTAGATATATTTATTCTCGAAAATATTTAAATATACATGTGTGTGTATATATATATATATATATATATATATATATATATGTGTGTGTGTATGAGTAGGTAGTAGTTTAGATTTGCCAATTGAAGCACTAACTTTAATGAACTGTGAATTTTGACTCTACACTGTGTAAGCTGGCTTTGAACTGAATGATTCGAATCAATCAAATGAATATCACAAAAATAAATTTACGTTAAATAAATTAAAAAAATTTCTGTTTAATAATAACGGGCTTTCCGTGGAGACTGCGTGTGAGGCTAGAGTGGTCAAGTATGCGAGCACCTCGTGGGAGGCTAGACCAATCATCACCGTCAACTGTTAACAAACGAGGTGCCTTTGGAGTTCTTAGCTCCCTTGAAGGAAAAAGTATTAAAAATATTCATTATTTCTTCGCCCCAAGGAGAGTAAAGTTATGAATTAAAGGTATTCATTACGAAAAATAATTTAATCCTTTTACTTCATTAATTTATTTCTACCACCACGGCAAGGAAATAAGTAATGAATTTTTCGTCGTCAAAGGAGTGTTTATTGTAGTTACCGTGATTACTATTATTCTATCTTTTGTAATTTAGTTATTTTTCAGATTTCTATAAAACCTGAACACTATAATTATTATTTACCATTATTATTCTCAAAATCATGAGGATAACACACAAGCAGGGTCCAGGAGGTGCAGTCCTCAGTGTAGATGGGATTGTCGACCCTTGCCCACAAGAGCCTTCGGGCCTTTTGGTGGGAGAGGGTATGACACCGATGGTCTCGCCTGGATGCTATACGGAGTCTCCGTGTCATAAATAATTGCACATATAATCCAAATAGAATCTCATTGCCCGACTGTATAGCCCACCGGGTGGTCTATTGGTGACTCGGCACGGCATCGCAGATCAGCTCATTTCGAATTGGAAACTTCTAAGGTTCAAATCCTAGTAAAAGCAGTTACTTTTATATGGATTTTAATACTAGATCTTGGATACCGGTGTTCTTTGATGGTTTGGTATCAATTAACCACTCACCTCAGAAATGGTTGACCTGATACTGTACACTACTACACTTCATTTACATTCATACATGTCATCCTCATTCATCCTCTGAAGTAATACCTTACGGTGATTCCGGAGGCTAAACTGAAAAAATAGATTTCATGTCTGAGTGTATATTATGAGAGAGACCCCGACTGGGATCTCGTAGTAAGTTCAAACGGACTCGAAATATCGGCGTGGCCCAAGTTATCTATATAAATAAAAATGTAAAAGTTTGTTTGTTCAAAATCTTAAATTCCCAAAACTTCTTCATCGATTGCTTTGAAATTTTGACATAATAACGTTGCATTCCAATACGCGCATGTTTATATATACGTACTATTTATATACTAAGATGTCACAACATTGACAGGAAAAAAACATGTTTTTTTTTAAAAGACAGTACTATAAGTTGGACGTAAAAGCAACACACGCTATAATAAATACTTTACGATTTCATTTCTGTGTTTTCGATATGTGTGTCCGATTTACGCGCGGGGAAAAAGGGAAAAATCGAGAAAGGTAAAAGGGAAGAAGGGGTAATGGAAAAAAGAAAAAAAAGGAAAAACGAGGAAATGAAAATGGAAGAGGAGAGAAAAAATGAAAAGGGGAAAGAGGAGACGAGAAAGGTAAATAAGGGAAAGAGAAATAGTGGAAGGAACGGGTGGGGTTGGGGTAGGGAATATAGTAAAAATGAAAATGGGGAAAAAGGAAAGGGAAAAAGGGAAAGGTAATTTTATGAAGTTCCGTAATGATCATTTAATTTTAGTATATATATAATCTAGGAATATCAAAGCCTTGCCGGGGCTGCTAGTTAATGAATAATTTAGCTTTCAAAATATTTATAAGGTATAAATATAAGATATATTTTAATTCAACTATACTTAATTTTTTCCAGGAGAGGTTCTCATCATGAATCGAAATCGCGTTCGATTTCGCATCTTCTTCATAAACGTTTTTTTGCACTTTATGAGGTAAGATAATTATCATGTTTTTTTTTTCTAATGTAAATTAGTTTTATTAAGTTAGTAGATGTGAATGGAATATTACTTTGTATGATGTGGAATAATTACTATCCTATATTGAAAACTATAATTAAAATGACTACCACATAATTTCCTATTTGTGGACGGACAGAAACTTCTGTTGTAATTATTTGCATCAGTGCAAACCGTTGTAATCTACTAAGCTAATTAAGTCACGTTTATTTATCTTCTAACATTTTATGTACAAATTGATATACGCGTACTACAAAAAACAAGTTTTGTTTATTTAATCCGCTATTTCTCCACTGTGAAAACGTATGATATTTTAAATTGATGTAAATATTCCTTTACTGCTGCTTCATTTTATGTGATTTTATATTTAAAGATCTGTTTTAATATACGAAGTTATAGATGACTAGAAATGAAGAAATTTATTATTTAATTGATGACAGCTTAGTTTTTTTTAATTACTATTTCTTTTTATTATTATTATTATTATTATGCTTTTACGGCCAACATGGGACCACTTAAGTCAATTTTAGTTGGATCTTTTCTGAGAAAAGCGTGTTATTTTACTCTTTCGAGCTGCCCAGTATTTCTTCATCCGTTCAGATCTTGCTTTCTTTTCTTCATCCGTAAACACCCTCTTCGTTGTATTTTGTCGTTTGTCTGTCTTTTGTTTAAATCTAATGCTTTTATCTTTTAGCTTTGTAATTTTTCCAGTTTTATTCTGTAGGTCGGTCAGGGAAATTCCCAATTCTTTCATATCTTCTCTAATTTCTTTGATCCATCCTACTTCTAGCTTTTGGAACCAGAGCTTTTCAATGATATTTCTTGACGGTCTTGTTTGCGGTGTCCTTATGAGATGACCGAAGAAAGAGATTCTTTTTTTCCGCATAGTATCAGTAACAGGCTCTATTTCTCGATACACCACCTCATTTGGCACAACCCACCATCGGCCTTCTTTTTGGTGTTTTTTATCGATACACGTTCTGACAATTCTCCTCTCTATTTTCAGAATTTTTTCAATTCGGTTTTTCTGAGTGATTTTGAAAAGAGTCTCGCTTCCGTAGGTGACTTCTGGCTGTACTACAGTTTTATAATGTTTAAGTTTTGTTTTAGCAGAAAGGCATTTTTTGTTATATGTTGACCGAGTTAATTTTTGGGATTTAATCATTTTATTTGTCCTGTTTTGCCATATCACTTTTTCATTTAAATTATAAGTTATTATTTCCCCTAGATATTTAAATCGTTTTACTATTTTAATTTTCTGATCGTTTACCGTAATGCGCTCTATTACCAGAGGATCTATGGCCGTTAGTTCAGTTTTTTCGAAAGAGATATGAAGCCCTATCTTTTGTGCTAGGTTTTGAAGGCTCATGATTTGTGTTTTGGCTTCTTGAATATTATTTGCTAAAAGAGCGAGGTCATCTGCAAATCCTAGGCGATTTAGTGTGATGGAGTTTTTCTTAGTACCCGTTTTTATATTTTTGGGATTTATTTCATACCATTTTCTCATGACAAATTCAAGGGCGCAGTTAAAAAGGAGTGGTGAGAGGCCGTCTCCTTGCCTCAATCCAGTTTTTATGTAGAAGGGTTGAGAGAGTTCACCTCTGAATTTCACTCTGGACTGGGTATCGGTTAAAGTTAATTTTATCATGTTTACGAGTTTAGGGTGAAGGCCCAGGTTTCTCAGAATATTCAGCATGGATGGTCGGTGTATACACTATTTCTTTTTATTATATTAAAAAAAAAAAATATTCAATTCTTGTTATATCTTTACCGAGAACCTGAAACAAATGAATTAGCTTCGTATTAACGGTAAAAATATATCGATGGTAGTATTATTTTATTATCTAATAAATTTGAAAGTGTCTTAAAAAGAAAAATAATTATGTTACATGTTTTTTTTTTTTTACTTTTTAAAATAAATTAAAGTCAAAACCATTTGAAATGATGAAAATAAAATGTTTTCGGAATGTTGCTGTGCAATGGAATTATGAAAGAATAATGCCGAAACTTTCGTATTTATTGCTTTTTATTCGTATTCATTATATGCAGATAAAACGGATATGACAATACCCGGGATAGTTTTTATAAAAGGTGTTGAAAATGACCTCTTCCAACATCAATAAAACAGTGCACTGTTTCGATTTGTTTGCAAACACTTTAACCAGCCGATGTACTGTATATCTCGTATGTATCCCGTTTATTACGGTTTTTAGTTCGTCAATCGTGCGTCTGTTGTGATATACTGCTTGTTTCGCTGCCCCTAACAGAAAGTGAAATGGGGGAAACAGATCGGGTGTTCGTGCAGGCCACAAATATCGCGAAATTATTAGTTCATCAAAGATATTTCATAAAAATTTAATTGATCTTTTAGCGTTGTGTGCTGTGGCGCCATCCGCTTCTGTTAACTGATTAATGAAGTTTTTTAAACAGCACAGTAACGATCGTTATTAATTGTATTTTCAAAAAATCTGATGTGGACATCACGTGATTTCCTTTTAAGCCTAATATATTACATATACACATTTTTGCTGCACTTCATTTAAACTTATTTCTATTGAAAGTGAGATACGATCCTCTAATTCTTTAATAAAGTGTACAGTTACACAGTTGATAAAATATTAGTTTTATTAACCTCAAATATTTATACAATTACTAATTCAACAATCTTACCGGAAAAATTAAGATAGAATAAAAGTCCCTTTTTTACTATTTAAACAAATGTATATCTTATATATATATTTATATAATACTATGTTTTTAACTTGTTATGATGTAGCCATCATCAAAACGAATAATCATATGTTTCACCAAATCTGGTGGGGACACCATGTGACTTACTTGTACCTCTATTCAATTGCATATACACAATTTTTTTTTTAAATGAAAAGTATATAAAACTTTATTTCATTAATAACTTCTGATATTTTTTTCATTTTTTTTATTGTTATTATTGAATTACTGTTTATTGTAGAAACATTATTGCAATCAGAGGTTAATAATTATTAATAAATCAATATATTTATTTTTTTTTTAAAGTTAAAAAAAAAAACGAGATGAAGTCTTACTCGAACCGATGTGCTTTCCCTATACTCGTATTAGATCCAAATACTTCATTAATTAAAGTTTCATTCGGCCATAACTCTGGAACCAATGAAAATAAGTACCACTTATGAAAAGCTCATCGTTGAAAAGCTCTCAATGAGGGCTTATTACTACAGTTAAGAAAAAGTCCAAAATCCAAATTTGTTTGGTTTCGGGCTTTTTGGACACTTTTGGTTCAGTCGATTGCAATCAAAAGAGGAGGTGCACAATTAGATGTTACAACAGTCCTAAATCCAAAATTTCAACATCCTACGGCTAATCGTATTCGAGGTTTGCAAGATGCATACTTACGTACGTACAGATGTCACGCGAAAACTAGTCAAAATGGATTCAGTGATGGTCAAAATGGATATTTCCGTTGAAATCTGAATACAGAAACTTTTCGCTATTACAATACTTCCTTTACTTCGTACATGGAAGTAAAAAATCGTTAATCTGTTAGATGTGTGCGCTGTGGCGCTATATTTTGTTAAAATCAACCTTGACTCATTTCCACTTCTGTTAACTGATTAATGAAGTTTGTTAAAACAGCACAGTAACGATAACTATTAACTATATTTTCAAAAAAAGATTGGACCGGAAATTCGCGTTTTACTCACACCGTCCGAAACTCCAATCTTTGCTTCGTGTAAAGATTGTTAGTATAATTCATAGGAGTTAGTTGTTAACTACATTTGCGTATTCGTACCTTCCCAGATGAAACCACGCTTCATCTGTAAAGATTGTAATGTCGAGGATATCTACGAAATTGTGGTTGATAAAATGTTTAAAATATTGACAGCAATTTAGTCTTTTGGCATGATCTGTAGTAGGTTTTAGTTCTTGAACATTCATTACTTTGTAGGAGAAAAGTTTAAATTCTTTTCTTACTGCTTAATAAGTTTTGTTGTTGAGTGGTAACTTACTCATTGACTTTGATCCATAGTATCTAACTTTCAGCCGTAGTATCTGAAATATCAAGTTTTGGAGGTTTTCCACTTCGATCAGCATCTTCAACATAACCTGTTGCCCGAAATTTATCAATAAGAGTTCTGTTAGGAATAGTATTTGGAAACTTTTGAGAAAACTCGTGGTTCACTAATTCATTATACTTGTCATCTTCACGAAGGACGTGTTCACCATCACGAAAATAGCGTGATGGTGAACATCTCGCTACGTCTCTACCGAAACAACCATTACGTTTCTTGCAACTATTGATAAAAGAAACACGTTCGATCACACCTCCGCAGCTGACGTCTTGGTTTATTACTGAGCAAGGCCAACGAACCCGATGCACCACATATTTCTAAAGCACATTGCACAGCGACTTTTCGGAAGAGCTATAAAAGTATTTTGTGTGATATAATTTTTTTTAAGTATGCTCGGTTAATTAGAAAATTTTTGGAACGATATTACAGTTTACGGTAATTTTTCGAGCAATATTTATTTCACTCGCAGCTGATTATTTTTTCAAGTAAATAATGGTTAGTACGCTTAGTTAGACAATTTATAACGATGAAATAAAATTGAAAAAGAACTATTATTATTATTTTGCGAATAAATAATTTATATTTATAAATAAAACTATGATCATTCTGCCAATATTGGTAATGCTAACCTTTCGATTCTTGCGGGCAACTGTTATATAATCGTTCAATCATCTTTAATCCTTCACTAAATTAAACAGAGAAGTTATTATAAAAGCATTTTTCTCAATTTTCACTTCATTCCCTAGTAATAATGAAATAATTTTTTAATTAATACTCATCAATTTAGTTTAGAAATCTCAATTGATGAGCAGGATGGAGATGGATTGCTGGACCGGCGTTTGATCTCTTGCTACCTAATATATCCTCGCGCTTAACTATTCTTCCATTTTATATCGGGCTGCGTATAGCACCTTGCGTGCGAGAGAGAGAGACTGATAAAACGGGTGGAACTGTTAGATAGTCATTCCTTTACGAAAATATCCCGTATAAGCTCCGTATACTTAAAGCAAATAAGTTATTATAAGATATTTTCAGGATAGTTAATCCTGAAAGATTGGCTGATGGCGGGTAAGCCCCCTGTCAGCCAATGTGCGCAGCAATACGCCGCCCGTTATACTATTAGCAGTGCCAATGTACTTCATATACTCCCGGTAAAATTACTGCGCCATTATGTATTTTTTTTTTACTAAACTTTGACGAATAAGTATACATTCATCTTACCAAGAAAAAAAATTGTATTTTATTTTAAAAAGTAACTCTTCTTCACTGAAATTGTCGTATGCTGAATAAATAGTTGATTAATATAATATCGTTAATAAAGAAAACGCTTCAAATCGGGTGACCATTAAATGACATATAAATGAGATTTAGTCTTGTACAAGCGTATAGTGTGGTTAATTGAACCACAGGTCTCAGGAATGATCGGCCTGAATCTGTAGAAGATTATACCGCATTTATATGTCATACATATCATCCTCATTTTCTTGTGCTATGTGTTGGTTATTGTTCGTTGGACAGATTGCAACGTTTACCTTAGGAATAATAAGAATAAGTGTTCTGCCCAAAGGCAGGTTTTCACATGGCCGCCTTCCATTCTGCTCGATTCTGTGTCATCCGTTTCATTTTATAGTAACTATCTTCCCTTTTTATATTATCTATCATTTTCATTCGTCTCCGACCTCTTACATTAGGAAGATAAAAATTAAAAACTAAAATAAAATTGAGTTAATACATTGAGAAGAAATTAACAATTATTATTTGACACACACACACACACACACATATATATGTGTGTATTAACACCTATGGAAAAACGTGTTACGTTAAGTGGTAACCAAAAAATATAAAAAAAAGATAGATGGTTATAAATAAAAGAGAGTTTATTTTGTTGCCCTTCAGTTTTTATCGATTAATTTGAGTAATTAATTTAATTCGTAGTATTTACTTGAATTACGAGTCCAGATCAGTTAACAAAATAACGTAGTTAATTTAATTTTGTTAACGAGTATTATTATTGTAATGTAAATTAAATTTTTGTGTTATTGTTTATTTATCGTTACTAATTCCTTAATTTGCCTACTTGCTAAATTTATTTACATACCATAGCAAGTTTAGTAAAGTGTAATTGATTGATCTGCAGTACATTTTGCTTGTCTCTAGATATGTGTGGGTGTATGTAGGATGCAGCGTTTTGACAGAGCCGTGTAAAGACTTGAACTGCCTGCAGATAGATACATACATTCACTAAAGCGAGTCCGTGTGTGTGTGTTTGTTCCCAATATACTGCTTAACCACTGCACTTATTTCATGTACGTCTAAAATAATACTTTTTCCAACCTGCGTGAAAATTACGCTTACAGAATTTAGACTTACTGTACTAAAAATTTGCTATTATTATTAAAAGGTATTTTTTTTACATACATAGTTCCATTAAATGGCAGAAAGGCTCCTGGAATAGACGGAATACCTGTAGAATTACTGCGCAGTGCAGGGGAGGAGGCGATTGATAGATTATACAAACTGGTGTGTAATATTTATGAAAAAGGGGAATTTCCGTCAGACTTGAAAAAGCTTCAAGCTTTTCTGTCTAAGCGAAAATATTTTTTTTTAATAAGTTTCTATTGTTTTCTCAAAAAAATATTTTTAGGTTTTTGAAACACTGGTACAGCTGTAACTCAATTTCTAATAAGATATCTTAATGATTCTTTTGCAAATTTCACAGAATTTCTGGAACTATGATTTGAAGAAAGGATAATTTAAAAAACTTATCGGATAAAAGTTAAGAGTGAACTATCTACTAGTAAGAAAGAAAATTTTGACCGATTTATCAAGTAATTTTATAAAAATTTTTCTGTTTCATATGACAGCGATTGATAGATTATACAAACTGGTGTGTAATATTTACGAAAAAGGGAAGTTCCGTCAGACTTCAAAAAAAGTGTTATCGTAATGATACCAAAGAAATCAGGGGCAGATAAATGTGAAGAATACAGAACAATTAGTTTAACTAGTCGTGCATCAAAAATCTTAACTAGAATTCTATACAGAAGAATTGAGAGGAGAGTGGAGGAAGTGTTAGGAGAAGACCAATTTGGTTTCAGGAAAAGTATAGGGACAAGGGAAGCAATTTTAGGCCTCAGATGAATAGTAGAAGGAAGATTAAAGAAAAACAAACCGACATACTTGGCGTTTATAGACCTAGAAAAGGCATTCGATAACGTAGACTGGAATAAAATGTTCAGCATTTTAAAAAAATTAGGGTTCAAATACAGAGATAGAAGAACAATTGCTAACATGTACAGGAACGAAACAGCAACAGTAGCAATTGAAGAACATAAGAAAGAAGCCGTAATAAGAAAGGGAGTCCGACAAGGATGTTCTCTATCTCCGTTACTTTTTAATCTTTACATGGAACTAGCAGTTAATGATGTTAAAGAACAATTTAGATTCGGAGTAACAGTACAAGGTGAAAAGATAAAGATGCTACGATTTGCTGATGATATAGTAATTCTAGCCGAGAATAAAAAGGATTTAGAAGAAACAATGAAGGGCATAGATGAAGTCCTACGCAAGAACTATCGCGTGAAAATAAACAAGAACAAAACAAAAGTAATGAAATGAAGTAGAAATAACAAAGATGGACCGCTGAATGTGAAAATAGGAGGAGAAAAGATTATGGAGGTAGAAGAATATTGTTATTTGGGAAGTAGAATTACTAAAGATGGACGAAGCAGGAGCGATATAAAATGCCGAATAGCACAAGCTAAACAAGCCTTCAGTAAGAAATATAATTTGTTTACATCAAAAATTTATTTAAATGTCAGGTAAAGATTTTTGAAAGTGTATGTTTAGAGTGTCGCTTTATATGGAAGTGAAACTTGGACGATCGGAGTATCTGAGAAGAAAAGATTAGAAGCTTTTGAAATGCGGTGCTATAGGAGAATCTTAAAAGTCAGATGGGTGGATAAAGTGACAAATGAAGAGGTATTGCGGCAAATAGATGAAGAAAGAAGCATTTGGAAAAATATAGTTAAAAGAAGAGACAGACTTATAGGCCACATACTAAGGCAACCTGGAATAGTCGCTTTAATATTGGAAGGACAGGTAGAAGGGAAAAATTGTGTAGGCAGGCCACGTTTGGAATATGTAAAACAAATTGTTAGTGATGTAGGATGTACAGGGTATACTGAAATGAAACGACTAGCACTAGATAGGGAATCTTGGAGAGCTGCATCAAACCAGTCAAATGACTGAAGACAAAAAAAAAAAAAAGTTCCATTATTTTACTGGTACATTAAAATAGAGAGCACTAGCTCATTATTTCAGATGCTAAGCTCTCGTACGTAAGTGTACAGTATTGCATCGCGCATGCCCTTTCTTATTCGTTACATTTGACGAACAAATTAATAAACGTTTTTTTTATGTCATTCATTTATTCCAGGGTAATACTATTAATAAATAAAGTAAACAAAAACAAAAATATGATTGGGGACTAAAAAAAGATATTTTTGAAGTATTATCTTGTATTGAAGCGAGTCATGAAATTTTAAAATCAGAATTTTAGAATCGACGACTACAGCAACCGATTCTAAATGTTTTTTCAACTAATTAATTTATCTTTTTAAATTAATATATAATAATTTTAAATTAAATTATATATTATATTATATTTAATTCATAGTAATAGTAGGTTTACGTCTTACAGTTACTAGATGTATGATAAATGACTTTGTAAAGAATGAAAACTGTGATGCTTGACCGGATTCGAACCCGGGACCTCCGAATGAAAGGCCGAGATGCCATCATTCTGACACGGAGATCGGAAATCTATATATATATATTAAAGAACATGTCGTAACTGATTATGTTACCTACGTCCAGAAAAAACCATTGAAGGTGATTGATAAAAACATGTTGTATACACGTTATTATTATGACATGTGTATATTTAAAAAAAAAGGATTCCGAGTTTGAAGGGCTAAAATGGAGTAACATTGTCATTTATTATTTTTACCTCCTTGTACAAAGTAAAGGAAGTGTTGTGATCGCGAAAAATTTCGGTTTTTAGATTTCAACGGAAATATCCATTTTGACCATCCCTGAATCCATTTTGACTAGTTTCGGGTGACGTATGTGTCTGGCATAACTCAAAAACGATTTTCCGTAGGATGTTGAAATTTTGGATTTAGGACTGTTGTAACATCTAGTTGTGTACTTTTCGTTTTAATTGCAATCGACTGGACTAAAAATGTCCAAAAAAGTTTAAAATTCAAAAAAATTGGATTTTGGACTTTTTCTTAATTGCAGTAATAAGCCCTCATTGAGAGCTTTTCAACGATATATTAAGGGTACATATTTTGATTAGTTCCAGAGTTATAGCCAAATAAAATTTTAATTGATAAAATATTTTGATCTTACAAAGAAAAGACACATCGGTTCAAATCCGATTTCTCCTTTCTTTTACCTTTTTTTTTTTTTAAATTTACGTATATTGATTTTTTAATATTTATTAACCTCTGCTTGTAAAAACATTTTTACGATAAATAATAATTCAATAATAACAATAAAGAAAAATATGAAAAAATATCAGAAGTAATTAATGAAATAAATGTTTATATACTTTTTATTTAAAAAAAGATGTGTAAATATAATTTAATATTTGTACAACGAATTTATGTGGTGTCCACATCAGATTTTCTTTTAATTTTTCGTTAACCAGTGAAGATATTAACTTGATTTTTGTATATGTAATGTTCAGATGAATATTTTTTTAAAAATACAGATCAATATTTTTAAAATTTTCAAATTTCGTGTTTAAAGGGTTAAAATGGATTTTTTAATTTGTTTTAAACTCTGCTATTTTATGAACTTTTCGATAACAAATGAAGATAACTTATTTTTGTTGTGTATAATCTTCATGTGAATATCTAAAAACCACTTTCTAGGTTTTTGACGGTCGACATTGAAAGGGATGAAGTAAGGTAAAAAAAATTTCAACCAGTGATTGCAAATTTTTCCCATTTCCGGCTACACTAAACGAGATATTCACTCGATTTGGGCTGCAAGTACTCTTCAGATAAATATCTAAATTAAATTTCGAATCTTTTGAATTTTAATATTTTAAGGGATAAAAAACATAATTTTTTTTTTTAATTTTTTCTGTTTTGTGCTACCGTTATTGATTCAGTCTGTCTGATATTTGGTAACATTTTCATGATAATCTATGTTTGTTTTTCTTATTCTGTATTTCGCGAGCAAAGCCGCGATGGGAAATCTAAATACAAATTAGCGGGACCTGTATTGACCAAACTGTTATTCTGAAGAAATACAATATACTGATAGTTTATATAAACTGAATAGACTTATTTTTATTTATCATTATTATTTTCCCAGGCATGAATTTAATGAGAATAAGGACGGTCCTTGGTTCAGAGCCTCCTCATAAGGGGAAGGGCAAAACTGAGCAGTTACATATTTAATCTAGCAAGAATCAAAGGAAACATAAGTAATAATCAATTCTATATCAACCAACCAGAAAAAATCTAATAACGATGGGTAAATTATAATAAATTTTAATAAGAAACAATATGATTAAGTTTAAGTGACCAAACAGCTTCTAACATCAGCAGTCTATAGCAGTCTATATTGCTATTGTATTGAATTAATACAAGACCAAATATGCGCCCCTTGGAGGCCATAAGATCCTATTTGGGTTCTCACATCTTAAGACCATAAAAATCAATTATATTTTATTAAGATAAAAAAAAAAAAAAAAATTACGTTAAATATTGAATTAGTATTTGCTGAAAATTATAGTGGGCAGTTGGTAAAAATTAGATTTTTTTTATGCGGGTTGTTACTGCATGGATTCAGATTTCATTCATGTTTTTTTTTAAATTCACTATTAATGAGAATCATTAACTTCATTTAAAATGCTAAGATATTTCGGATAGCTCCGAATTCGGATAGAGACGATCGGATTCGCTCTTGACGAATGCACGGCTCCTTTCGGATGCATTCGGATCTTTGTCGGCTGCACTCGGCTCTGTACAGTTCACACAGCTCCGACAGATTCACGGCTCCGTACTACTGTTTGATTAGGACATGCTCTGCCGCCAGACCAGTCTTCGATCAGTTTCCAATGACTCAACATGCTCTAACTATATGATGTTACCTATATTAATTACAAATACAATTAATTTTAAATATACATTTACAAGTTTAATAATGTTTTATTTATATATATATATATATATATATATATATATATATATATAAATGACAACTACAATTTATAATTAAAAATAATTTATAAATGCAACTACATAAAGGCTTAACTTATTTAAAAGAATCAGCGAGTTATTCACTCTAGATGAATCCAAACCAAGTTGACGGAAGATTTCCCGGGATAAATTACTATCTCTGAGTCTTTCTTGGGGCATGTCTCCGGCCGCAAGAGGTCAAAGTTTAAAAAAAGAAAAAAAAACGAAGGATCCTAAGTTTGAGGAGTGGGACCAGCAGTGGAGCCGCGGATGGAAAAAAGACACATGGTATGTTGTGATAATACCTTAAGATTGTCGCGGCATCCCATGTTGCACAGGGAGAGAAGTTTTAGTGGATAGTACCGCAAAAAAGAGTCCCACACTACCATGTGTGTATAGGTGTGGTGCCTATAAAAGATTTCTCCTTTTCCGACAAAAAAAATAAAAAATAAAAAAAGGTGAAATACTATTTTTGATCTCATGACAGTCAACTTGTTAAGTGTTGTAAATAACAAAACGGAAATTATATTAAATTTTTAATTAAATGAGCTATAAAGGTTTAATTTACTGAAATTATTGGTTATAAATTTAGTTTATTTACAACTTTATAAAAATAATACGACTTAGTTGTTGTTAGTTAATTTCAGTTAACAAGTTAGTTATTTGTCAATTTCGATGTTAGTATCGATTACTTCACCAAATGTAATTAACTTTATAAAATACGTATGCTGAATATTTCACGTACGTTACCACACTTTTAAATATTTTAACACGATAAAATACTTTCACTTAACTGAACAATCCTCTAAACTATTCCACAACGTCAACATTCTAGAAACAATTTTCCGATATCAACAAAACTCTGAACTCTAATATCAGTCTATCATTTGTAATTTTAAGCTTCGTATATATTTTTTAGATAAAAAAAATATTAATTTTTTTTTTAATGTTTTATAAAAGAAACAAAAAAGGGTTGTAATCTGAGCAATTCTGTAATATGGAATTTTTCCTTATTATTTTGTTTTAATTAACAATTAAAATAATTATAATTGTAGAATTCTAATTTTAATTGAAGTTAAACTTTCCTAATTATATAAAATATTTGTGAATTTGTATTAATAAAAGTTTGAAGTATGATATACAGGATGGCATACGAAACGATCCAACATTTGTTTTAGCAATAATTGATTAGGTTAATAATATAATTAATGTGTTTTATTTTGCCAGAAGTGACAGCAGTTCATGAACTGCTGTCACTTCTGCCAACTGATTTTCTTCTCTTTACGAGTGCACTGTTTGTATCTTTCCAAGATGGCTGACAAAGGAAGACTGAATGTTGAACAGCGCGTAAAGACTGTTTTGTTTTTTAATGAAACGAAAAGTGTAATGCTTACACAAAGACGGTATCGAGTAAATTTTCAAACTCGGTGGTCGTTCTCACTTAAAACAGTATGTAGGAGACTTTACGAAAAATGTAATAGTAACGGTTCAGTATTTGAGAGTAAGCGCAAACGGCCTACCAATATTTCGTTCTCCATAGAATGTCGAAGCTGTCAGAGCAGCATTACTGAGGAGCCCGGACAAATCAACAGGAAAAGTAACAAGTTGGAATTTCTTGGCGATCTGTGCAGCGAATTTTAAAAACCGGGGTTTGGATTTGTATCCGTACAAAATAACAGTTTTGCCTAAATTAACGGTCGACAACAAACATCAAAGAATGGCATTCGGCGAATGGGCTGTGAACAAATACGTATTGTTGAACAATGTGTTTGGTTTTCAGATGAGACACATTTTCACCTAGACGGGGTTGTTAATAAACAGAATGTGCGTTTTTGGGTTTCCAAAATCCACAGGGTGTTTCATGAAAAGGTGCATCACGCTCCAAGAATTACGGTTACGTCCGCTATCTCTAGTCATGGGGTAATAGGGCTTCTTCATCTTTTTGAATAGACATTGAACAGCGAACGTTATATAAACATGTTGCGTAATAATTATTTCCCTCAGTTTCATGCAAAAGGGTTTCCCTTAGAAAACGAATGGTTCATGCAGGATGGAGCCAGAACACACACAACTAATATTGTTTTATACTTTCTGCTTGAGATCTTTAACGCAGTCATTTCAAACTAATTTCCTAATCGTTTTGCATGTGTATAGAACCGGCTCCCGAACAGTCCTGATTTGAATCCTTGTAATTATTTTATTTGGGGATTTCTATACGAAAAGATCTTCCCTAAAAATTCTCGTACAGTGATGAAACTGCGAATGCTGTTCATTGAGGCGTGCAACGAGATAACCGAGGGTATGTGTCGTCGAGTTATTAACAACATAGGAGTTCGTGTTGAAGAAGTTGTTAGACGTGATGTTGAACATGTGATAAGCAGAACATGATCTCCAGGCGTGTAGTAAACACGTTGTATTTTACTTTTCTGTATTACGATTCAATACAGAAATCTGATTAAATTTAGACAGTTTTTTTTTTTTTTTAATTTACGAATAATATGTATCGTACTTTTTTTACACAAATAAAGGATAAATTTTAATGATAACGTACGAATTTCAAACTTTATTAAAAACAAAACATGTGAAAATGTTTTGATACTAAAAATATCATATGTACAAATTACTATAATAGAATAAATTTCATACAAAACCAATATTTTATTTTTTGTCTTCAGTCATTTGACTGGTTTGATGCAGCTCTCCAAGATTCTCTATCTAGTGCTAGTCGTTTCATTTCAGTATACCCTCTACATCCTACATCCCTAACAATTTGTTTTACATATTCCAAACGTGGCCTGCCTACACAATTTTTCCCTTCTACCTGTCCTTCCAATATTAAAGCGACTATTCCAGGATGCCTTAGTATGTGGCCTATAAGTCTGTCTCTTCTTTTAACTATATTTTTCCAAAAGCTTCTTTCTTCATCTATTTGCCGCAATACCTCTTCATTTGTCACTTTATCCACCCGTCTGATTTTTAACATTCTCCTATAGCACCGCATTTCAAAAGCTGCTAATCTTTTCTTCTCAGATACTCCGATCGTCCAAGTTTCACTTCCATATAAAGCGACACTCCAAACATACACTTTCAAAAATCTTTTCCTGACATTTAAATAAATTTTTGATGTAAACAAATTATATTTCTTACTGGGGGCTCATTTCGCTTGTGCTATTCGTCATTTTATATCGCTCCTGCTTCGTCCATCTTTAGTAATTCTACTTCCTAAATAGCAAAATTCTTCTACCTCCATAATCTTTTCTCCTCCTATTTTCACATTCAGTGGTCCATCTTTGTTATTTCTACTACAATTCATTACTTTTGTTTTGTTCTTGTTTATTTTCAGGCGATAGTTCTTGCGTAGGACTTCATCTATGCCGTTCATTGATTCTTCTAAATCCTTTTTACTCTCGGCTAGAATTACTATATCATCAGCAAATCGTAGCATCTTTATCTTTTCACCTTGTACTGTTACTCCGAATCTAAATTGTTCTTTAACATCATTAACTGTTAGTTCCAAGTAAAGATTAAAAAGTAACGGAGATCCTTGTCGGACTCCCTTTCTTATTACGGCTTCCTTTTTATGTTCTTCAATTGTTACTGTTGCTGTTTGGTTCCTGTACAGGTTAGCAATTGTTCTTCTATCTCTGTATTTGAACCCTAACTTGATCATTAGTTGAACAGATTGCAATGTACGCATTAGAAAAAAAAAAATTGTTAGTCCGTATTAATCTCTGATTATTATTTTTTACAAAACACTGTTTTCCCGAATAAATTAGCAAATCACAACATCTTAAATACAATGAATAGATTACAAACTCGTATGTTACAGTAAAAAGCCAATTAATAATTAGCTTAATTATTTCTATGTAAATTTTTTGTACGTTTTTATTTAATAGGAGAGTACTTTTGTCATTCCATAAATTTTATGAAGTGATAAGAATTGTTTTAATTTTTAATAGTAGATACGTTTTCTATCCATTTTATCATAACTGAACAGTTATTTTAAAATAATTTTTCTTCAAGAAAATATTTATTATCTGAAAATAAATTGCCTGAAAACATGAAAGTTGTTAACACTTAGAATAACTAAGATAGTTCAATGAGAAAAAAATTAGTTACTAAAGAGTTAATAAGATATAAATAATTTTTTTTCCCTGTTAATATAGGTAAATTTGAGTAAAAAAGATATCAAAAAAATAATTTTCTTTCTTAGTTTTTCATCTGATTTTTAAAGAAAAAATTAGAAAATGAGATAAAAAATTATTTTTTTAATTAATTAATTTTATTTCAAAATTAAATTACCGAGCAAATATTGTCTCTTATTGCAAAATATGATTTTTTTACTGTTATTATGAAGCTCATTATCAAGTTTCAAAGTAATCGGTAAAGATATAACGCATTTAGTGCTTATAAATTTATATAACAATAAACATTCATCATCTGGTAATAATTTTTATCAAAACAGAATAAAGTTTTCTAACTAAAAGTTACTTAAAGTTAGTATAACTTAATCTGTTACTGAGGTGTTTCTTTTTCAAACGTAATGCCAATAACAGATTGTCATTTTTCTTCACTAAGTTCAAATCTGGGATCATATTTTCTTGCTACTACTTCGAAAAACCTTTCTCTTTTTTCATTAACTCAATTGTTTTGCCTTTAGTTGAAGTTCAACAAACGACATAGTTTGAAAACATTTTATTGCACCCATATTTTTACGTGTTTTTATGAAGATGGGTAATTTATTTTGCTACATTTAGTTAGATGTTTTAAATAAGAATTATACTGATTATAAACCATAATGCTTATGATATTATAATACAATGAATTAACTATAACATGCAGAATATCTATCGCCTGATAAAAATGCGATTCAGAAAATTTCTCAATTATAAATACTTGAACAGTAAATTTCAACAAAATCTAACAGAATTAGATTATTTTCTGAGGATTAAAAAAAATGGTTTGGTAGAACCAAACAAGATTACTTCTTCTGTAATTTTTTTTCATGATTTTACTTTCCTGAGCTCTAGAACTACGATGCAAGAAGGAAAAATGGTAATTAGCCAAAAAATGGGGTACGGGTGTTTTCCCTTTTATAACGTTTCATGACCCAGAGGCCCCAAAAAAATAAAACAGTGGGGAGTAATAAAACTGTGGCATGTGACTGACTATTAAGGGGTGGAGGAAACCGCAGAAAACATGGTGTTCGCGTAGGATTGGTTCCTGCAGGACAGGTAAGCGTGCTGAAGTAAATTGCGTGCTTTCTGTAGATGAAATCACGGGTACTATACTCACGGACCGAACGGGCCGTGCCTGCAGTGTCTACGATTTGTTCTAGGCCATTTTTACGAAGTTGGCAGAAAGTGCAGCGGTGAACACTCTCCTCGATTGGTGCTTCAAGATCGTTTCCAGATCTTGAAGCATTTGGAAAATTTCATTTAAGTATGTTTAAGAGTTGAAAAGTAATTTAAAGATTCCCATACAGTATTAACAATTTGTATATTATATTAATTAAAATTGATGAATTTTCTTTTTCTTTAGGAAAAAACGATTTCTGATTGACTAAAAATATGAACGAGTAAAGCATTAATTACTCTCAACGCCCTTATTTATATATATATAAACCCGCCGGGTGAGTATATTGTTTAAAATCATCGTCGTATAATCAGCTGATTTTCGAGATCGCGAGCTCTAAGGTTCGACCCTTTGTAAAGGTAGATACTGTTAACGCCGGTGTTCTTTGATGGTTAGGTTTCAATTAATCACACTTCTCAAGAGCTGAACCTGTTCAGCCGTGTAGCCATATAGTCTGGAACAGATTCAGTCGACCTGAATCTGTTCCAGACTATATGTTTACACTTATACATACATACATTTTATGTTTTACACATACATATGTTTATACATTTACACATTTATTTTACATACATTTATTTTTTTTATTGCAGCTACGTCAGACCTGCGAAGCCGGTAGCAATAATTGTATTTGCCTATACACACCCAGATCTAGCATTAATTGGAAAACTGGTTGGAAAAAACAAAACAAATACACACACACACACACACACACACACACACACACACACACACACACACACACACACACACTCTCTCTCTCTCTCTCTCTCTCTCTCTCTCTCTCTCTCTCTCTCTCTCTCTCTCTCTCTCTCTCTCTCTCTCTCTCTCTCTCTCTCTCTCTCTCTACACACACACACACCCAACTCCCATCATTTTTGAAGTTATACTTCTTTGGCGGGTTAGGAGAAACTGATGAGCGTATTTTCAGCAAATTACGAAAGTTGCGCTCGCCGATGTAACGCATCATAAAGATTTTCGCAGGCCCAATGGATCAGTTTGCACGCACATGCGTGTAGTGTGTAATTCAGTCAGTCGTTCAATGCAATTAAGTGATTAGCACGTGTAAACATAACAGATATTGAGTTGTAATAAATATATATTTATATACACGGATTTCTGAAGACGGTTATTTTAAACTGTGAATATTGCTGTTCATATTCGTAAAAATTTATTTATAATGCAGCGTATATATATTTTTTTTTTTTGGTGAAAATTGTGTATCAAAATTTGAGGTTATATTTATATAAGTATTACTTTTTACGAGTAAAATTATATTTTTTAATGACACAGAAAATGGGACATATCAGATAAATTCTTGATTTTGCATAAATAATTTTAAATTTACCAAAAACAAAATTTTCGATGAAGTACACTATTGTAAAACTATTTGTATTACATTATTCATATCATATGCCACTGAGATAACCTTCGTGCTTATTCCGTCGTCATGTGAAGAATTAATTGAACTAAACTAATCGAAATATATTGAATGAACTTTGTTTTATATGACAACAAATATTTTAATATTTTTTAAACTGTATAAAATAAATATTATTTAATTTAAGTGTGATTTATTCAATTTTTTATTCATGGTATTTAATGTCGTCTATCGATCGTTTGACTCGGTTCAAATTTGTTTGATTCGTAAAAAAATTCTTACTTTTTTAACGTATTCACTTTTTAAAATCAGGTCACCTGATTTTTCTAATGCAGATTTTTTTCTTTGGTAATATCTAAAATGCCGTGTGTTAAAAGATAATTCATATACCATTGAAGAAATAAAAGCCAACATAACTCAAGTATACAAGAAATTGGGAAGACGTACACTTCGAAAGGTTTCACGGAATATGAAAAAAGAGGATAAAGGCTTGCATTGATGAAAATTATGGACGCTTTCAACATTTATAAAAAAAAAAATTAATCTCGATATTATTTTGCAAAAATAATTGTAATATTTATAATTAATCGAATTAAATATAGCACGTATTTTTAAAAATTGGGTTGCATTTTAAAACACTATAATTAAATATAATTCATAACAATAATTAGTTAACTATAATTTTATAATTCAATTTGTAGTTTTGTTACGTGTATATATCTCTATATTAACTACTCTGGCTAGTCCATTATTATTAGATAATATAGAAATATTAGGTACTCACATTTTTCCAGTTTTTTTTTTTAATACAAGATTAATTACAAATTTTCTTTTGCGGTTTGAACAATCGGCTTAAAACTGAAATATGATGACTCATTTATTACTCTTAAATCTCTTTTCTCAATAAAAAAGAAAACCTCATTCGTTCTAGATGGTGAAGTGTCATTTATCAAAAGTTATTTTTTAAGGAAAAAGTTAGGAAATAACTAAAAAAATTATCCTATTTTAAACTTTAACTTTAGTCAAACTTTAGAATATCTCGCATTAATATTAATATATTTAGGTTTATATTTAATAACGTTTAAACTTTTGTAGTACTCGGATAGAATTTTAATACAAAAATCTTTTTGGATATTTACGAGTAGGAAAATATATTTATGTATAGAGTGTTTCAAAAAGTCTGCGCCTTAATTTATTGGCGTACTCATTTTATGCAAATTATGAAAAAAATTCTTATCAACATACATCTGAAAACGCTTTATGTTTTAAATAGGAAAGCCAAAGATTTCGCTCAGATTTCTGTTCTAATGGTCAAATAATGCTTTACTAATATTTCCTGGATACAAATAATTGAAAAAAATGAATGGTGATTTTATGCAATCGTAATTCATTCAAAACTTTATGCAATCATGTGATACTCAGCTTCTTTAATTTTATATGTTTTGAACTTACCATTAATCTGCTTACAATGTTGCCCCTTCTTCAATGTTAGTTTGGTCGACTTATGTTAACTTCAGGAAACTTTACAATGAAATAGTCGTTTGTTTCCAAATATATCCATACGGTTACGTATATCTGACATGATTTTACTATCATGCGGTTTTCATGGGATCATGACGTTTTCACACCTTAAGGAATCCAAAAACCGGATGGGAATTTTCCCGATGATTTTTCGTATGTACGTGTGTTTCTCCGGTGTTGGCCTCTAAAACACCTTATATCTCCATAACTTCTGGACCAATTTTTACTAAACTTGGTCAGATTGCTTTATATGGAGCACACTGATCGCATTAAATTTTCAATTTAAAAGACAAGAAGGTGAGGTTGTAGAGCAAGGTCACCCTCAGTATCTCGAGATTTCACCTAATTAAAATCATATTTTTCTTAGGCACATTTGTTAACAATTTAAACATAATAATATTTTCACAAAAAGCTTTTATGTAAAATCGCACCTCTAACACAAAATATGCTATTGTAGTTGTCTGTTATGTTGTGACGACACAGATGAGCGGTAGAATTAAATAAATGAATATATAAAAATTTTTTGTTGTCTAGCCTCGGGAATTACCGTTCAAATATTTCTTCAGAGAATGAATAAGGACGATACGTATGAGTGTAAATGAAATTGAGTCTTTTACGTTCTCAGTTCGAGCTTGCCTTATATGTGGGTCAAATGAAACCCAACCACCAAAGAACACCGGTATTCACGATCTAGTATTCAAATCCGTATAAAAGTAACTGCCTTTCCTAGGACTTGAACGCTGGAACTCTCGACTACCAAATTAGCTGATTTGAGAAGATGCGTTCTTCTCAGACCCTGAAATTAATATTATAAATTAACTTCTGCTTTGTAGCTATTAAGAAATTTATTCATATTATTATTTAATTTAAACCTTATTATTATTAAACCTTATCATTTTTGGGTTGAATTTTTTTTTAATAATACTTTCTTAACCAGTGCCTTTAATCTAATTAGACAACCTTTATGTAATTTTAATTACGTAAGAAAATGATTTGTGAGATATTTGATAAAAGACTAGGTGAATGAATATTGGATGAGAATATTCTGTTTTTACGTGAACATTAATATTATTTATTTTAATTTAGTATTGAAGATTTGAAATTGGGTTTAAAATGTGTAAACATGTAATTTAAGATTTATTTTTTTATCGTTTACTTGTTTAAAAGTTAATTATCTACGAGTAATAATATACATTAAAGCTTTTATTTTATTTTGCGTGAAATATTTATTTAGTATTTTATATGTATTGAAATAAATGGATTAAAAATGGCGCTTCCTCTGGGAAATTATCATTTCTCACATGGGTGTGTCGTGTGAGACTATAATAGAAGTACATGGCCGAGAATAGTCTGTTATTGTACGTGCACTTAACTACAGAGCTATTTGTTTAAATAAGAGACCGCCTTTTTGTTCCTTATTTGTAAGTCTTCTTAATGGTAATTTGAAATTAAAATTTTAATCGTGAATTAATATTTTGTTTCATTTTTTTCTATATCTCATTGTCAATCATTTTCCCTCTCTTTTTTTCCTGAATTTCAACATGTATAGTCTGTTTTAAATTTGTAATTCAGTATCATGTTAAATGCTTGTTTAACTTTTTACTTTCACGGCAGATATAGTTAAAATTGCTAAAGCGAAAAGTATGGTGATTGTATCAAAAATAGGATATCGTAATTATTCAAATCTTTACATTTTAGTGTCCAATTAGTTCATATAGACTAAAAAAAAAAAACATATGTATATGTGTCGCACTCCTTTGAGCTTTATATTTCAGGATTGACCGAACCGATTTTCTTCAACTTTGGCTCAAATTTGTTTATATAGTGGGTCATTAATTATATTAATTTTCTTTTTCCAAATTCGTTAGGGGATGGACGATATCGCGAAAATTTTGATTTCTTTCAGAGGCATTTTAGTAAAAACTTTATTAAAGCGTATTTGTTGGCTGCAATGCATATATTCAATTAATTTTACAAAAACAATTACTTTTCCAAACAATTTAATTTAAAGTAAACCTAAAAAAAAGAACAACACAAAAACAGTTCTGTTATCCTTTTTATTGACATCAATTAACTTATAAAACTACCTAATTTAAGTCCAAGGATCTCTTTCAGTATGGCTTCATTTTAAATCTGAAGTAGATAACGGCGAAGTATTTCGCTAATCGTAATTTGAAAATGAAGGGTTTTTTCGACGTACGTATGTTTATAAGAACTTTTTTTTTTTTTTGATACTAATAATCGGATCAAGAAGTATTATTACTAATTTCGAATTATTCGTATATAAATGTATATAAGCGTTTATATATATATATTAGCAAACCCGGCAATCCTTCGCTATTGCTAGATTTAAGTATATGTAAAGATTGAATGAACACAATTGAAAGTTTGATAAAACATTAACAAAATGAACATTACGGAACTTCATAAAATTTCGCTTTTGCCCTTTACCCCTTTTCCCATTTTCATTTTTACCATATTCTCTTTCCCTTCCTCCATTCCCTTCTTTCTTTTGTTCCCCCATTTTTCTTTCCCTTATGTCCCTTATGTGACATCTTAGGTATATAAATAGTAGGTATATAAAACCACGCGCGCATTCAAATACAACGCTGTGTCAAAATTTCCAATTATGATTTTGAACAAACGAATATTTACATTTTTATTTATATAGATATGTTATCGTGATAGATCGATATCCGGGAAATGTCGATATTCTCCGATGAATGTTGGGACATCCCAAATACACCGGTGAAAGACCAAAATTTTGCTTATTTGGGCCTTCGCCGGTATACACAGTGTATGGTACACAAACCCAGGTAAGTTCTGGTGGGGGCCGAAGCGATAACTAGAAATTAAAAAAAATCACTCGATACCAATCTCTAAGATAAAACAGATTACGAGAAACCTTCGTAAAAAAAGGAAATTTAAATTTAAGCCAAACATAACCTACGCTCGCTTCGCTCGCTAACCTTTAACGTTACATGTAAAAATTATATATATATGTTATACTCCAATAATGGAGGCGATTAATCAAATTTAAGCATTTTATTAATTGAAAGGGCCAGTCAGGATATACAGAATATGTTATCAGCGTGGATGAACGATAACGATACAAATAAATCGTCAGATGGTTTGTCCTTTGTTAAATTTTTTTGTAAAAATAATTTTATTCAGCTTTCACTATCGGTACTTGCTGAATGCCATGAATTTGATTAATCGTCTCCATTAAATATTTAAAACGGAGGGAGTTAGAGTAAACGAAAAAAATTATATGTTTTAAGTTTATGTTTCAAATTGCCAATTAACGAAAAAATGTTTTTAACAAAATTTGCAAAGAACTTAATTTTGAAAAATTTACGTAAATATTTCAGAAATATGAATTTAATTAAAAACAGAATGGGATAGAAAAACTTTCAGTTAAAACAAAAAAGACTATTTTGAATTATAAAAATTTTCTAAATCAATTAATTTATTGATCTTATAATATCAGAACAGAAATTAGGTTTGAAGACACATTTTAAGGTGTTCTTTGATGTCGCTGACATTTTTTTAAAATTTAGTATTCGGTTTTTTATTATATTATTATTAAATTTTCATTATAGATTATGTATTATTTGTTTAATTGCGAATTTTTAATAATTATAATAATAATAATAATAGTAATAGTTTATTTTCCAATAATATTTATGCACAAAACATTTTTAAGTACAGATATTATGCAAACTATTTAATCTTAAAGCAGTGTTTCTCAACCTTTGAGGGCGTGATAACACTAAATGGGGGGCGCAACCACATCAAAAAGAAAATATTATTAAAAAACAATTATTAATTTACTGAAAGGAAAGCAAAACAAAATACATTCTGACATAATAAATAATAAAATACACATTTACAGTGATATAATACACTTACATTTACATTGTATTAGTAATACCCAATTTATTTAGTTAACTTATCGATACTAAATTAAAAAAAAGTTTAGTAATTATTAGCGACTCCCTTGGGTCTGTCTTGAAGAGCAAAGTTTTTCGAAGGAAGATTTAATATTAGAAGTAGGCATTCAGTTCTTTTTCTTTATTTAGCTGAGATCTATATTTGGTCTTCAAAGCAGCCACCACAGAAAATCCGGTTTCGAAAAGGTAGGTTGCTGAAAATGGTAATATACGAAATTCTCTTGTTTTCTGTGCAGAAAACTCATCATCCACCCCTGTTCAAAGAGTGATTTATTACAAATTTGTCTTTTGATTTCACCACTTGCCGTGAAGTCTATGAAGATTTCTATTTCGGCAGTTGAAGAAATGCCCTTCCAGAGTATTTTGAAATGGATCCCTGACCCACTCCTAACTTGCTACCGAGTTGTCGTCAGCAAGAAAATACTTTTTTAAATTCTTTGCCGGCATGGCTAATTGATTTTCAGTGATAACAAAAAGAACTCTTCAGTCTTGTAAGTTTTAACACATTCATTCACGTTTGCAAACATTTTTAGGATTTTTGCTTTAAATTTCTCTTCCATAATTTCAATTTTCTACAAAAACATTAAACTTTATCACTCGTATCCAATATATGTGTATTTACTCCTTGGATTTGAAGATTCAAGATATTTAATTTCTCGAAAATATCGACCAAGAAGCTCAATTCCATCACAAATAAACAATCTCGAATTCCGGTCGGTTTACCTCTTCTAGTAAAATGGAGATTTCATCGGTCAGTTCCTTTCCGTATTTTGTTTACTCAGTCTTGTTTGAGACTAACGTGAGATGTTTTTTTTTTTTTTTTAATAAGTAATAATAGTACACCGATAGGAATATCACACATATGGCTTTCGCGTCGGTGGCATCCTGACTGAGGCAAGAACAAGATGACCTCCGGTAATGCCCGTAAGGACTAGGTACGGGGGGGTTAGAGTGGCGACCGAACTCTGCAGGTGTCCAGGTCGCCATCCCCCTGGTAACATGGGAATGGCGAGCGAAGCGAGCCTTGCAGCTATGAGGTAGGCCCCCAGGAACATCAGAGTCAGTTCCCTGGCTCAGGTTCTGGCTAAACGTGTCGGCTAATATATATATATGCAGATTGTTAGCAAAGTACTGCAGTCATTAAATAATTTTTCAACAACTGCACATTGATAAACTAAATTTTTCACTTTTTTTTGTCCCTACCTCGAAACGATCTTCTATATTTTGGTATCAGGTCACCATTCTGAAGCGTCCAGGGGCTCCCATATCCCTTCCTGAAAACTCAAAAGTTTTATGTTTTTAAAACTTTTTTAAAACCATTCAAAACTCAAAAGATTTAAATGAAAAAGTCTGAGTTATAATAAATAATTTTAAAGGCCGATTGAAAATGTTTTCGATTACGACAGGTTAACTAAAATATTATTTTATTTAATATTTTCCACAACTAATTTCAAATTAATTTTAGAGTACCTCTTAAATAATTGCTCAACAGTGGAAAAAGAAGTTAAATTTGGCAAATACTCTTACTTCAGAATGATCTTTTTTTAACAAAAATAATTATTACAATTTTTTTTTTTTCATTAAAATTAATTGATTTATGCTTTTATTTATTTTATTTCATTTGATCCCCTTTATATAATTTTTAATTTAATTTGTTTATTTTAATTTTTAATAATTTAAAATTAACAACAAACAATTTGTTTATCATTAAATAAAGGCGTTGATGTTTTTTTATGTTTCTCAAATACTATTACATTCTGTTATCAGTTTCAGAATTCATTAGCAAATCACGCAATGCGATGTACCTTTGGGAATTAATATTATTGTATCTATTATATTCGGTTCTTATCATTTTAATTACCTCTTTAATTAATTACTATTTTTATTCACGCGCATCCACACTCTTATTAATTATTCACAAAACTTTACATAAATTATTAATTTTATCCATACAATGTTTTTCTTTTTCTTGTTTGTTTTGTTATTTATTAAAATATAGATGATGACAAAAAATATCCATTTACTTGAACGTAGTCGTTTTTCTTTAATATTTTAAGGCTAGTTTTTCTTCTAATCTACTGCATTATTTTATATTGACCTTTTAAAAGGTTTTTTTAAACAGAACAAAAATAGTGTACATTAGAATGTAATTTTAGTTTTATTTTGATATAATTTACAGTAATAATAATAATGCAGGAACAACAATGTGCTGCGCAACATGAAAACATTATATTTTATTGTTGTTAATTTTTGCGTAAACCCCTTTATCAAAGCCATATTTTAACTAAAATAAATATTTTTAAAGAGCTATCGTGAAAAGTAGATGACTCGACACGGACAGTATCCCCGCCGAATCTCATTGATGATAACACGCAAACACGCAGGCACAAATACCAACCTGACGTACGAATTTTTCTTTAAGAACTCTCATGAAAATTAAAGAGAACTATGTCCGTCGGGTTGGTAGTCTTGTCGTGTGTGCGTGTTAACATCAATAGCTAGTGGTAAGGGTTAGCGTCCGTGACGCGTCGTCTCTTTTTCACGTTAGAACATGAAAATTTGTGTTGTAGTTTGTATTTCATCTAAAAAAACCTCTACTTTAAAATCGTTTATTTCTTTATTAGAAATACTGGATTTTTTATAAGTTTTGCAGATTAATATTTAAATTCTTAATTCTGAATATTATTTTTAATATTAATCTTTTCAAATATTTTACCTGTCTTCGTGACTTAAGGGTAGCGTCTCTGCCTATTATCCGGATGTTCTAGGTTCGAATCCCGCTTAAGCATGGCATTTTTTCACACGATAAAACAAAATTCATTTCATTATCATTCATCGGTAACTATTACAGAGTGCTAGCCGGAATGAAACGGAATATACTAGAATTAATTGTTGATGGGCTTTCTTTCCTTCAAATCAATTATAGACATTCATTACATCTATTCATTGTTCCCGAGGGAACAGATTATAGATATATCTGTCAAAAATATTTAAATTATGATTTGAGATGAGTTAGCTGAAGAATAGTAGTGATATAAAACTGATGAAAATAAAAAAATTCTTAATATGCATTGAAGAAAAGTGAAAGTAATTTTTTTTTTTACAAATCAAAGTAATAAGACATTAAGTACAGTTAGTTATTTTCTTAAATCTTCCGAGTTTGATTCCCGGGATCTTAAGCCGGTAATTTCTAAGAAATGTTTCTCTATAAGAAATTTTTTGTTTAAATGCACGGTTTTCTTTATGCAAGATTCTTTGAAAGGAAACTATAGGTTAAACCAGAGATTTATTTATGTTTCATTATATTTTAGATTTATTTATCTTACATTTTATATAGAATGTTTATAATGTAAGGACACATACCAACATCCAATAAGGTAGACGGTGAAATTGAGAGCGTTTACGATTAATTAAATGTATGAATGAAATAAATGATGCTTTAAGACGAGTGAAGGAAGTAGACAACTTTATAGTATTAGCTGTTGGAATCCATCCTGACCGCCTCTAGAGGAAGACACCATCTGATGACGGACCCGGTCGTCTTTTAGACCCTCTAAACTTGATGACACAACACAGTCACCAGATTTGCGTCTGTCATGATACCACCGATGTAAATGCCTCGGCAGACATTTCCTTACTGTATTTTCACAGCCTACTGTGGCTTTTGTATTGATCTCTTCCAATCACGACCTCCTACCTTAACTTACAACCCTAAACTATCAAATTAACTGATTCGCAGAAGCGTGATCCATGCACTTTCCTGTAACACCAAAAGTTTCACACAAAAACTCTTCCTGAGTTTTTGTGTGAAACTTGTTTTTGTAACTATCATTTTTTTATTGAGTCATTAAACAACAAAAATACTAGCCTCATACAAAAAAAACCAAGTGTTGATCGTAACAACGACAATTTTGTCTTACAATTTAATTTATTCAGACTTCTTGATTTATTTAAAAATCAAGAAACAGATTGTCAAATTTAATAAGCCTCTAATAAAAACATACCTTATCTCTCTCTGCTTTAGTCCGCTTTCGGAAGCGACGTTAATTCCTACAACCTCCCATACCGCAGTTCCGTCACAGAGTTCTACACACATCCATCTCATCTTTACAGCAAATATCTCAGCTAACCGGGAGCTCGATACTAAAACTTGGACATTTGGGGAAACAGAGGAAAAGAGGATTGAAGCCTTTGAATTATAGTGCTACTCTAGGGTGATGAAAATTAGCGGATTAATAAGCTTAGAAGTATTCAACTTTTATCGAGAATGGGATTAGAGAAGCCATGCTTGTTGGAAATCATTAGGAAAAGAAGAGCCATATGGCTTGATATATTCTAAGACACGATAGGCTAGTTAATTCCATCCTCAAACGTCGTACTAAAAGGAAAAATGCTAGTGGTAGACCTAAGATGCAGTATACTAATCAAATACAAAATGACATACCCTGCAGAACCTACTTTGAGACCAAGAGAACGGATCAATGAAGAGATAAATGAAGAGCCAACCGGTTTAGGTATTGATGACTAAGAATAAAGACAATATATTTCTTGTAGTTTCTGCAATTCCTTATACATGTATTCTTCTGATCCCGATAGAAAAATCGCATAAATATCATGTGTATTAAACGGTTACGTTTAATTTACAAATTATGACAAATTAATGGTTTTTATTCTTTTTTTAATCAAAGATATTAAGATGCAAAGCCACTTAGTACCTTTGATAACATCTGCAACGGTTGATAATTCCTTTGCTAGATAAAGCTATTGTCTAGAGATCTAAACATTTTTTATGGGAAAATGAGCAAGTTACAGTAGTCGTTGAAAGTGGTCTCCGTTATGCAATTCACATAATTGTATGCAACATTACATGCTTTTAAACACATATTGTAACGTTTTTTTGAGGAATTGCATTGACACTTCATTCGATTTCGTTCTGCAATTCGGGAATGATGTGAGGATGAATTTTTGTAAGCAGCATCCTTAATGTTTCCCCACAAGAAGTCAGGAATGGATACATCAGGAAACTGTGGAGGCCACACTCCTTCGAAATCAATTTTTCATGAAAACCAATCCAAGAAGTTAATTTGTTTTTTATGAGCCGTAGCATTGTCTTGCTGAAACGCACCTGAGTACACGAGTTGTAGTTGTAGGATTTACAAACTATTGTATCATCGGTATGTAGCGTTCACTGTTCACTATGCCATGAGAGGATATCATGATTCGCCTACGTGAAATTGCACACCAAATAAACCATTTTTTGTCTGTGCAAAGAAGACTCGTGCAGTTGATGTGGATTTTCCGTACACCAAACGCGTAAATTCTGTGCGTTCAGCTATCTATCAAGTTGGAACCATGACTCGTCGACAAAAACCAATCATCATGTTCTTCCCAATCTGGTGTTTCAGATGTAATTAACCAGTGATAGAAAGCTACAAGTTTTCCATTGTCTGCGGTAACAACTCGAATTGTGTACGGATTCATCTTAAAACACTTGCGCAATGCTGAGTTTGCAATACAAACGGAGAGATCACATTGGCTTGATCGGTGTCGCACGGATTTTTCTTAGGACTAATAGATTATGTAACTTGCATGTTGATCAACTTTTCTTGTGTTAGTACTTTCGGACGACCACCTTTTCCTGCATCTGCCATATTTTTTGTCTCTTGGAAGTTGTCGTACATTTGCTTGACTGGGACTTGGGTGTATCCACACACAATACTGGTCTACATTCCAGGTCTGGGCATAACTGGTATATATAATGTATTGAAAGACAATGAATATTCTCTTCTACATTTTGCAACTCATTTTCCTCAATTAAACTTGCTACAAAAGAAGGGAACATTCTTCCATTAGGTTGCATCACTTTTTGAACACTGTGTTTTGATTATAAATGGTAATTATTTACTATCCTTTAGGCATTAATCATTTAATTATTTATTACGTGATATTTTTTGTTGCTTTTAATCGATGGATAAAACTGTTTCTTGATGAATTTTATTGGGTTTTGTTCGTGATATCAGAGGAAGGTACTGTGTACCGGAACGATTGTAGTGATTTTTAAAATAAATTTTGTGAAAATAAAATAATATATATATTTTCTTTGTTTTATTTTTGTTGCTCTTAGTCAACACTATTGTAATTTTGTTACAATTTAACTTATTTTTGTTATAAAAATATTTTTCTGTATTTTCCGAAAAAAAATTCAGTTAAAAGTAACGTTCTCCATTATAATTATAGAAATTTATTTAGTTTGATGATTTCTTGTAAGTTACAATTTATCAATCGTTTTGTAAAAAAAAAAAAATAAATTTCATTGTGGCATATGAATTGAGTTTTTTTTTAATCGGAAATGAAGATTCTATTTATTGAAATTAATTTTGTTATTTTACTTCCAATAATGCTTGCAATAATTATTAATCTAATCGTATACATTCTATAAAAGTGACTGTACCAATCTTTATAAACAATTCTTTTATTAGTACGACATAGATAGAATCATTAACTTATTCTGTTGCTAGTTTTTAACATTTCTTTTTATGACGTAAAAAAATTTAAATGGAAATGTATTTTAAAGATTAAAATATGTGATCTCAATATCGATTTTTTTTTTCTTTTTGTTGAGAAAATATCAAAAATAAAATGAAAAAATCGGTGTATGATGGGAATCGGTTTTGATAATCGTATAGTACGGCCAATATTTTGTGATCGGATTGTCAATACAGAAGTGTACAGATCGTTAAAAAAAGTACGGCTTTTTCTAACAAGATAGAACAACGTATACACAGCAAACAAGCTTTTACTTGTATACAACTTTTAGAGAAGAACGAATTGTCAGCAGAGGCTGGTAGCCTTCGCGATTCGCAGATTTGTCTAGTTGCGGTTTTTCATTTGCAGGTGTTTGAAGGATAGAGTTTATAAATTAAATTTCATATCATCAGTGAACTGAAGGCAAAATTCAACAAGAAATCATCGGCAAAGTTTTTCGTTACTTGATTCTCTATAATCAATTCACTCGAGCACAAAAGCGCATCGCTGCGCAGAACCCAGAGATCCCGGGTTCGAATCCCGGTCAGGCATGGGATTTTTTTTTCACACGCTACAAATCATTCATCTCATCCTGTGAAGCAATACCTAACCGTGGTCCCGGAGGTTAAAAAAAATAATACAGAATCTAATTTAATTTTTCATTCATTAATTTTTTCATTCATAAAATGTTACAGGTTGCCGATGTTTTTAGTTTGTAACAATTTGGTTTTGAGTTGGTCATTCGCTAGAATATTTACTTTCTTAACGTTATGTTTGCTATGTACGGAAATATGGAATTTGTAAATGACAAATTATATTTGAAATGCTTAATGAATTTTTTTTTAAAAAAGATTAGGAAATATTGTAATCAGTTCTACCCTTTTTGAATATACTGGAAATAATCCTTTCTTTTCCATAATTGTCTAAATTTATTTTGGAATACCTCTTTATTACCAAAATTCCAGTTGATAAATTATTGACAATATTACTTTACAATTTCTTTATGATTACCATAAGGGTACTTTTAAAGTACAATTTTACGGTTGGAACGATGCCAAGCGTGTATGTAAGAAATGAGAAGAAGTAATAAAAGAGAACTGTACAATTCTCTTTTTATTGGTGCGTTTATCGTACTCCTTCCTTACTCTCTCCTCACCACGACTGTGTTGATTAACTTAAGCATATCTCAATTAAGGTGTTATCTGACGCGACTTCACATGAATAGGCAATGATGTATTGTTATAGCTGTATATGATGGCCCCCACAAATTGTGACGTCATCATGCCTATTGCTATTATTTGTATTTGAATACAATACTTGATGTCATAACACATGGTTTATCATAATAATAAATTATTCTCATTAATACTACGTAAAAAAATAAAATAATAATTAAATATTATAATTTATATTTATTATATAATATTATAATTCGTATATTATATTTATAATTACAAAATAATAATACTTGTACGTCTTCTACTTATTATAATTTAATAATATTAAACTTTTATAATTTGCAGAGAAAAATTTTTTTCTTTTATAATTTATTACCTTATGTAATCCAATTAAATTCCTTTAATTACTTAACCTATAATTAGTGGAGAATTAATTTTGTGATAATTTATATAAGTAAACTCAACTTTAGTAAATGATAATAAAAATAAAAAAAACTGATGTGGACACCATATTCAGGTACGCCTATTAAATTACATATACACATTTTTAAAACTACATAAAATTTTATTTCAAATAACTTTATTTTTAATAACTTCTGATATTTTTTTTTATTATTATTAAATAATTTTTAGTAATTTTTTTTTTACAATCTGAGGTTAATAATTATTTGTAAATTATTATATTTAAATTAAACAAAAAAATGAGTAAAATAAAAAGGAGATCAAGTTTGATTTGAACCGATATGCCTTCCCTTTATAAGATCCAAGTATTTCATTAATTAAAATTTCATCGGTTCTGGAACCAAAGAAAATAAGTACCATTTATGATATATCTTTGAAAATCTCTTAATGAGGGCTTATAATTTCAGTTATGTAAAAGTTCAAAATCCAATTTTTTTTTTTATTTTGTGCTTTTTTGGACACTTTTTTTTCAGTCGATTGCAATAAAAAGGGAGATGTACAAATAGATGTTACAACAGTCCTAAATCCAAAATTTCAACATCATACAGCTAATAGTTTTTGAGTTACATGTACGTATAGACGTCACGCCGAAACTAGTTAAAATGGATGTTTCCATTGAAATCTGAAAATCAGAATTTTTCTCGATGACAATACTTCCTTTACTTCGTACAAGGAAGTAAAAATATATATGTAATCATCATTTAAATATTGAAAAATATCTAAAAATTTTACTTTTATTGATTTTCTGATGATAAATTCTCTAGAAATTGTGTTGAAAAATTTTATTTGTTTATTTATTGGAAATTTAACGAATGTACTGTACGTCAAACCTAAAAAATTATATTTGCGACACCAATTTGTTGTATTAAAATATATTTTTTTCAAAACTTACTTTGAATAAAGTTCTGGGGTATTTTTTATTCAATTTTTCAATTTAAAATTCCCATAAAATCATCAAATTTATCCTTTACGTATCAAAAACTTCAGTGTGGTTTATTTTTATTGTTGTAGCAGGAATCAGGGTAAAATACGAGTATTTCGCAAGCTGTAGCTTAAAAAAAAGCGTTTTTATGAACGTTTTTTCTTATTTTTTAATTGTAGAACATATTCTGAAATTCTTTCCATTCTTTTTTGCGTGAGACACTGTGTATATAAAAAGTATTTTAAAATAAATTTCGAAACATTTAATTTTTGTTATTTCATATTCGATATCTAAGCGTAAAACTAATTTACGTTGTCATACGGTGTCAATACATTTGGTAATAAGCACTCTAAACTCAATAGAGTTCATATATACGTAGTTTGTGTAACTAAGATTAGACCGTTCTTCAACATCTTGCTAACTGTCAGGAAATATTTTTCACCGTTTTTTTTTTGCCTTGTCTGTCTATATAGAATGTATCAAAAAGTTCTCCCATGACTTTTATAACCTATTCTACTCGTAAAAATAATGGAAAAAGTCATATAAACATATCCTATAATGCTCCGTTGGCGAATTTCGGGTAGGGAAAGATTTTGCTAGGATTTCAGCTACCCCGGTAAAATGAGGTGATAACTGAAATTTTTAGGACGTTAAGTGAGAGGCAGAATTAGTTATTTCTTATGGTTTTTGACCTAAAAAATTGAATAAATCTAATAAAATAGTTCCAGGACCGGCAGTTTTTAACACCGATTTACAGTGTATGTATGATGCGGCCTTCTTCGCAATCAGCTATTTGGATCATTCATATTACCTGGCCGCTTAAATGCTGAGGTCTACTTGCACTTTGTTCAACAAGAATTGCGGCGGCGGCTTGAAGATGTTCCTGCAGCGCTGAGACTAAAAAGTATACTTTCAGCAAGTTGATGCGCCTCCCCAATTCTCTTGTGTCGTTTCCTTTAATTTAAATCATCGTTTTCCTCAGAAACGATTCGGTTGTAATGATCCAGATTCGTGGCCACCAAAATCGCCTGATTTAACACATTTAGTTTTTTGCGTCTGGTGATGGATGAAAAATTTTTTATACATAATAAAACTATATTCTCGTGAAGAATTAATTGTCCGCATTATAGATGCGGTTTAGCAACATAAGGACAGCCCTGAAGAACTGAAAATTGCAACACAAGCATAGCATAGCGGTACAGAAGTGTGCCAAGAAATTTGTTGAAAATAGCTGGCTCATTTTTGAACATTTATTATTAACTGGTACGAATAATGCATCTTGGTGTAGTGTTGTTTCGAAATAAAATTCCAATTTTTTTTTAATTTTGTTTTGTTTTATTCAATTTATATTACAACATTTTGTTCAGATTTAAATTCTTCACAAGTTTTGTTTTATAAGTTTATGTGTTTATTAACCACTTAAAAAAACTTATTGTACGTCAAAAATAAAAAAAATACAGGGGGTTTTACCCCAGTTTATTGGTTTTCAATCCAGGCTGCTCAAACACTACTGCAGATACGATTATTGGATCTATTTTATGTATTTTTCAGGACAAAAACCATAAGAAATGCCTAATTCTGTTCCTTAATTAACATCTTAAAAATTTCAATACCATCTCATTTAACCGGGGTATTTGAAATCCGAGCAAAAGTTTTCACTAGCCCTAACGCGCAAACTAAACATATGAGGAAATTTGTTTATCCGAACTTTTTCCATTATTTTCTCGAGTAGAATAGATTATGAAAGTCTTGGGAGAAATTTGTGGTACACTCTGTATATAATTGTTGGGTTAATTCCGGCAATTTTTCGTATATTTAAAAATGTAATGAGTTTAATTGATAAATTTGATTTAATTAAATTAAAAAAATAACCTTATGTTCAAATAAAAGATAAGATATTAATAAATGCAGTTTTAAAACATAAATTGATATTAACCGGTAAAATAACTTTAGGCAGGCGTTCTTCGTTCAAAGAATGCAGTCAATAATTTCGCCTTTTATTAAATCATAGTTTTATTAAAATACATACTACTCTAATATTCAAGTAAATTGCTGTTTAAAATAACCACGTTAATAGTCCTATCAGATGAGGTAAGAGATCCATTTCAATTGGCATGGTTCAAGAGATTTAATTAACAACTAAATGACGGTGTTGTGAGCAGCTGTAGGGTGAATGCTGTATGGCAAATGTTAGACAGATATATTTAAGTAGTGAAGCAGCTTACTAGTATCTATTTACCAATACCGACGGTGGTACATACCCCTACCCTTATAATAAATATAAATGACACTTATATATTTCACGTTTTTTTTCTCTTATATTAAGTAATAAGACATTTTTTCTTGTCATTGTAAACTATTACTTTTAGTAATTTTAAAATGAAATTAGTACAAGTGAGTAGTTACGAAAAGTATATAATAAAGGTAAATTATATCTTATATAAAAATTATAAATCCGCTTACGAAAAAATATTTGAATGAATTTACATCCTAGTGCTTTCGGAAAATTATTACCATCTTCAGGGACGGATCGTAACTAATTATACATATAATAGTATATTTCACATATTAATGAATTAGATAAATAAAAACATATTTTTATAAATATAACAATTGATCGTCAATTATTAAAATTAACTCAGACGTAATGCGTCTTGTCAGTGTGGTAGTCACAATTGTTATGTTTATTATAAGGAAATCAGTTTGGCCAACATAAGAATTAATAATTATCGTTTAAAACTTACCTGAATAAAATATCATCTTCAAACTTGGTTTTTTTTCAACCTCCGGGACCGCGGTGGTGATGATCACGGGGCAGCCACCTCTTCAGAAGCTGGCAGAGACTCGAGTGTTGGGCCACCGGGGAGTGCCCAAGGGGGGACAAACATGTGGCCCTGTTTCGCGATCGGCAAGCTAGATGGAATGCGTCCACCAAGGGCAGGTGGACGCACCGTCTTATCGCGGATGTAAAGCCGTGGGCCGGTCGGAGGTTTGGTGAGCTGAACTACTGGCTTACGCGATTCCTGACCGGCCATGGAGTCTTCCGCGCCTACCTGTGTGGTAGGAGGAAAGTGAATGACTCGTACTGCCTTTACTGCGGCGACCCGGATACCCCAGAACACGTAGTGTTCTGGTTCCCGTAGTCGGATGAATACCGCCTAGCTTCTTCAGCGTGGCATCGCCACCGTGTTGCGGAGCCACAAGAGTTTTGTGATACCATTGCAGGGTTCGTGGCGAGGCTTCTTCAGGAGAAGGATCGGGGGGCTCGGGGATAAGGAACAGCCCTCTGCGGAGCTGCCGTTCGCATGTGCTTGCACGAGTGGGCGGTAGGGATGAGGCTCGGGGACTCTCGCACTCCCGAGCGAAAAAGACCGAGACCCGGCGGGGATGCCCCATTCGGAGTGTCCCCGTTAGAGGCATTGACATAAAGACCGAGTCCAGGCTCCCGCAGTGAGGACCCAGGGACGGTATAGCCCGGCCTGGTGGATCCTATTCTGGGGGTTTGAGGCGGGTGCAAAGTAAGATCCGACTGGTCGGCCGTGATGTGGAGGCCCGTTAGAGTAAAGGACATTCCCTTGGGCTGTGTAATACTTAATTGCAGGATCCGGCTAGTAGAGAAGGGATAATGAAAACCTCCGGGACCATTGTTAGGATGTCATTCATCTCATCCTCTTTCAGAGGATGAGATAATTTTTTAGCGTGTGAAAATGCCATACCTGACCGGGATTCGGATCCGGGACCTCCGGATGAAAGGCCGAGACCCTACCACTCGCGCCACGGAAGCCGGCAACTTGGTTTGTTCGTATATCAGTTTGTTGTTATTTAAGTATATGTGAAATTCCTTTAAAAAATTTGCTTTATATGTACGAGTATTATTGGAGTAATTAATGATATTAATAAAATTGTTTGGGTCATAAATATAATTTAGATGCAGGACGTGTTTGGAAAACTTTTTCTCTTTTCTGTTTAGCCTCTGGAAATTATCGTTCACGTATTACTTCAGAAGATAAATGAGGATGACAAGTATGATTGTAAGTGGAGTGTGGTGTTATACAGTCTCAGTTCGACCATTCCTGAGATGTACGATTAATTGAAACCTAACCACCAAAGAACACCGGTGTCCACGAACCAGTATTCAAATTCGAATAAAAGTAACAAACCTTTACTAGGACTTGAACGCTGGAACTCTCGACATCCAAATCAGCTGATCTGGGAATACGCGTTCACCACTAGACCAACCCTGAAGGTGTGGTTGGCAAAGTTAGATTTTTCTATGTATCCGTTGTTCATATAATTTATGTGTTCTTTAATTCTGATTGAGAAGGATAGATTTGTCATACCGACGTATTTCAAACCGCAGTTTGCGCATTCCAAACTGTACATACGATGTTTGTCTAGATTAAATTTATTATTGCTTTTTGATGGATCTCTATTATTTACGTAGTTTATTATTTTATTTGTTACGTCAGCAGTTTATAATTCGAATGATTTAAAAGTTTTATTGAATTTTCTACAACTTATTTTATTTTACATTTTAACATATTTATTTCCATTATTATTATTTGTTAGCTTTTTTTATCTTTTATATATATTTTATTATATAATTTATTTTTAACATTTTTATTGCATCCATTAGTTGTAGTGATATATTTAATATTATTTAATTCATTGTCTAAATTCATATTATTGTTTTAGATATTTTATTGTCCTATAGATTAAGGTATTAAATGTCGCTATTTAATTGTGACTATCGCACTGACAAGATGCATTACATATGTCGGTATTTTGATAATCTACGATCATTTGTTATATTTATACAAATAATTTTAATATTTTAACTCGTTTATGTATTATTATTATTATATGTATACGTGAATTATTATTATATATGAAGAATACAGAACAATTAGTTTAACTAGTCATGCATCAAAAATCTTAACTAGAATTCTATACAGAAGAATTGAGAGGAGAGTGGAGGAAGTGTTAGGAGAAGACCAATTTGGTTTCAGGAAAAGTATAGGGACAAGGGAAGCAATTTTAGGCCTCAGATTAATAGTAGAAGGAAGATTAAAGAAAAACAAACCGACATATTTGGCGTTTATAGACCTAGAAAAGGCTTTCGATAACGTAGACTGGAATAAAATGTTCAGCATTTTAAAAAAATTAGGGTTCAAATACAGAGATAGAAGAACAATTGCTAACATGTACAGAAACCAAACAGCAACAGTAACAATTGAATAACACAAGAAAGAAGCCGTAATAAGAAAGGGAGTCCGACAAGGATGTTCCCTATCTCCGTTACTTTTTAATCTTTACATGGAACTAGCAGTTAATGATGTTAAAGAACAATTTAGATTCGGAGTAACAGTACAAGGTGAAAAGATAAAGATGCTACGATTTGCCGATGATATAGTAATTCTAGCCGAGAGTAAAAAGGATTTAGAAGAAACTATGAACGGCATAGATGAAGTCCTACGCAAGAACTATCGCGTGAAAATAAACAAGAACAAAACGAAAGTAATGAAATGTAGTAGAAATAACAAAGATGGACCACTGAATGTGAAAATAGGAGGAGAAAAGATTGTGGAGGTAGAAGAATTTTGCTATTTGGGAAGTAGAATTACTAAAGATGGACGAAGCAGGAGGGAAATAAAATGCCGAATAGCACAAGCTAAACGATTCATTATATTTCAGTAACAAATATAATTTGTTTACATCAAAAATTAATTTAAATGTCAGGAAAAGATTTTTGAAAGTATATGTTTGGAGTGTCGCTTTATATGGAAGTAAAACTTGGACGATCGGAGTATCTGAGAAGAAAAGATTAGAAGCTTTTGAAATGCGGTGCTATAGGTGAATGTTAAAAATCAGACGGGTGGATAAAGTGACAAATGAGGAGGTATTGCGGCAAATAGATAAAGAAAGAAGCATTTGGAAAAATATAGTTAAAAGAAGAGACAGACTTATAGGCCACATACTAAGGCATCCTGGAATAGTCGCTTTAATATTGGAAGGACAGGTAGAAGGGAAAAATTGTGTAGGCAGGCCACGTTTGGAATATGTAAAAAAATTGTTAGGGATGTAGGATGTAGAGGGTATACTGAAATGAAACGACTAGCACTAGATAGTGAATCTTGGAGAGCTGCATCAAACCAGTCAAATGACTGAAGACAAAAAAAAAAAATTATACGTATTTAGTTATGTTACATCCCTGAATATGGAAATAATTTTCAAAAAGCACTAGGATGTGAATTTATACAAACATTTGTTGGTAAGCGGATTTATAGGTTACATTTATAAATTTTTTTATACTATTATATTAAAAACGGGCCATGTTAAATAAAATTAATATAAATAACTTGTTGTTCATACTTTTACTTTCTCAGATAATACAGCCAGTATTAAAGGGAAAGTATAGTAATCTACTTCAAAGAATGATAAAAAATCACTTTTTTTTTAAATTGTGCTTCAAGGCTACATTTTTTGTTCAAAAAAATTATTGTATTAAAATTGCAAAGGAAATTTTTAACATTATCCCTGTATCCAAACTCTCCAGTTTCTTAAGTGAATTTTTATGTTTGTACATCGGTATGTTGGCCTGTTTGAGCTGATGATTCCGGACTCCATAAACCAATTAATTTTCTTCAAACTTAGTAGGAAGATGCGGCCGATTTAGATTTAGATTTAGATTTATTATAAATTTATATATAAATTACACTGATAAACGTTATTAATAACATGCGATACGTGATTTTAATCTGTTTTTTGATGCTGTAAATGAATATGAACTCAGAATCTTTCTGTCTCCATCATTTATGAAAACTTTTTAATTAAAGGATTTTTTCATTTTTCAACGTAGAGTTGCGTAATTTTTAATATTTTTAAAAAAGTATTCAAATTTTTTTTTCTGTAAAAAAATGATTAATACTTGCAGCAAAATATATGCTCAGTTAAAACTGTGAGTATTTGAATAATAGCCAGTCCATGTGCGCTTTTTTTTAATTAAACCGCCAAGATATATGACGCTTAGTATAAATCGTCGTCTTTCTTTAGTACTGATTTCACTTGGAAGACTGATATTTGAACTAATATTGTCTGTAACAGAAATTTCAAACTTATTTTATCCTACTCTAATAAGAAAATAATTAAAAGTTTTATTAATCGTGGAGTAAAACAAAGAATAAAAAAAAAAATTGATATAAAATCATTACTAGCTGGAATTTGGAAAGCTCAGTTGACGTGAAAGGGAAGAGTTGGATTGGTGGGCTGGCGACTGGCTTCTTGCTATCTTTTTCATTTCCTGTTTAGCCTCCGGTAACTACCGTTCAGATAATACTTAAGAGGATGAATGAGGATAATATGTATGAGTGTGAATGAAGTGTAGTCTTGTACGTTCTCAGTTCGACCGTACCTGAGATGTGTGGTTAATTGAAACCCAACCACCAAAGAACATCGGTATCCACGATCTAGTATTCAAATCCGTGTAAAAATAACCGGCTTTACTAGGACTTGAACGCTGGAACCCTCGACTTCCAAATCAGCTGATTTGGGAAGACGCGTTCACCACTAGACCAACCCGGTGGCTCGGCTTCTTGCTATCTACGACGTCTGCGGTATACTATCCTTTCACTGTAAAAATAACAGTGCCAACACAACTTCAGTAACCCAGTTACGTATAACTACTGCGCATGAACATTTTTACGCTTTCTAAATTTTGACGAGTAAAAATTAAGGAACACAGATTATATAAACCCACCCGGTTGGTCTAGTGGTGAACGCGTCTTCCCAAATCAGCTGATTTGAAAGTCGACAGCTTTTACAGTCACACACAGACTCCTCATTCATCCTCTGAACCAATACCTGAACGGTAATTTCCGGAGGTTAAATAGGAAAAGAAAAAGAAAGATCTTTATATAAACCTAACGTACAGTGTAAATTTTCAAATTATTCTACCGAACAAAATAATAGAGTGCAATTTTATTTGTAATCTGGATTGAATGATATTTATCTTTCTTCTATTTACTATAACTTTTATAATTTAATCGCAGTAAATTATTCGTATAAATTTCTGTAATTTATGTTTCTTTTCAAATAATTAATTCCACCAACCTTATCTGCACAGTGTTTCTGTTTATTCAAGACTTTGTCAGATTTAATTATAATACAGAGAACGGTATATTTCAGATAACGGTAAATATACTGCTTATTATTGATCGTTTATACAGATAGTACAAATATCTGACAGCTAGGCTACTTTCCTTCCTTTATTTATTTAACTTTTCTTTATTGATTTGGCCGTTAGATCCGCATTTCAACATTTATTTTTTCTTACTGTATTCTTTTCTTTTTTCCAGAATATCTTCATTAATTGAAATCTTCTAACCTTCTGGAATTCTTTTTACTAAAAGTTTCCCTGTAATGAATATCATTAGAAAACTGTTGTTTTAAAATTCTGTTGTTTTAAAATAAGTGACATATTTATTACCTTCTTTTTTTATTTATTTATCATTACTACTATATTTTTTAACCGGTATTTTGAGAATTCTCGATATATCCATTTCTTACATATCATAACCGTTCTACAAGTAACCGACATGACGGAGAATGGCATTACCGTTGTCGAGAATAAAAAACAAAAAAAATATATATATATTCTATGTTAATTTAAACGGGACGTGAAAAATTATTTGGTTTAAGGATATCCACTTCAATGAACTGAATATACTAGTGTAGATCAAATATTGTGTACAACATTTGAATATCACGACAGATCACTCTGTTCTTCATGGTCATCAAAGTAAATTTTTTTTATTGAACATCGTTACTTTCTTTTTTCTGTTTATCCTCCGAAACCGCCGTAAGTTATTCCTTCAGAGGATGAATGAGGATTGTACAAATGTAAATGAAGTGTAATCTTGTACGGTCTCAGGTCGACCAGTTTTGAGGTGTACGGTTAATTGAAACTCCAACCACCAAAGAACACCATATCCACGATCTAGTATTCAAATCCGTATAAAATTAACTGTCGTTACTAGGATTTACAACTCTCAACTACAAAATCAGCTGATTTTCGATGACAAATTCACCACTATACCAACCGGGTCGGTGAACATCGTTACTATCACAGAAGATGATTTTTCTTTACATATGTTAGTTACTTTAAATATGAGTAACAGATATTATACAAGACTGTGAAATACGAGGGTTGTTTGGAAATTTCTCGGCTTGGCAAAGAAAACACAAGGTTTTTCACAAAACTTTTCTTTAGTTTTCAACCTAGTAATCATGCTGTTCGATACATTTAACCGATTGACTTTCAATTTCTTTAAATATCTTCAATATAAGATGATTTGTACAACTTTTCCCAATAAGCGATTGTTTCAATTTTGACGTCATCCTTTGAAGTGAATCTTCATCTAGCTCTTGTTTTTCTTTCTTTCTATTTTTTAACCTCCGGAACCAACGTAAGGAATTACTTCAGAGGATGAATGAGGATGATATGTACAAATGTAAATGAAGTGTAGTCTTGTACAGTCTTAGGTCGATCCTTTCTGAGATGTGTGGTTAATTGAAACCGAACCACCAAAGAACACCGGTATCCACGATCTAGTATTCAAATCCGTATAAAAGTAACTTATCTTTACTAGGATTTGAACTTTAGAACTCTAGACTTCGAAATCAGCTGATTTGCGATGACGAGTTAATAACAATTAGACCAGCTCGGTGGACTAATCTTCATCTAACTAGCGATTTCTCCAGGTTTGAGAACAGGAAGTAATCGCTGAGAGGCAAATCCGGCAAGTAAAGCACATTGGAAATGCGGCATAAGGTTATAGAGTTTTGCAGCGGCAATCCTAGTTGTTTGTGCAGGCTTATTGTATCTGTGAAAGAATACTTTTTGGCCTGATATGAACGTTTGGTCTGAACAGCACGCTTCAATCGGTCCTTTTGCGAAGCATAATCCTGATGGTCCAGTATTTTACCGTAAAGTCTATGAGCACCGCACTACGAGAATCCACCCCAAAATAATTGTAGCCATGAGTTTTCCTATATATATAAACCTTCTTCGCTTTCTTTGGAGCATTTTCATCTACTCCCAATCATATTTTGGATAGCGGCTTAGCCCCTCGTTTTTATTAATAAATCTGTGTTTCATTTAATATTATAAAACTTGAATAAACTCTGCGGAATCGGTTTAAATAAGTATAAACAACCTGTAGAAGTTTTCAGTAGAATCGATTCTTTTTTTTTCAACTGATAATCAAAGTGACACCATCCAGAGGAAAAAATTTTATACCCAAAACATCGTGTAAAATGAAGTGGAAACAGTGTAGCGAAATATTGCGATGTCAACTATACTCATTGTGGATTTTTGTAACGATTTCGGATGTCATAGCGGTTTCTGGGCGTCCTGAGCGTTCATCATGTTGATTGGATTTACGACAAGTTTAAATTCAGCAGCCTATTTTTTTTTTTTACCGTGGTGTCGGGGTTAAAACAATGCTTTTTAAATTAAAATCATAAAAAAAAAGTACTTTATTACTGTTCAAACTTCAATTTAGCAATCTTTTTAGAAAATGTTAAGAATTTTTGTTTTAGACGATCGGTGAACAAGTAAATTCACCGTTCTTAATCCGCAGCACGCCATATATATAAATATATATATACACACACACACCTATATGTAAAATATAATTAACAAATATGATAATCATTTGTTCATGCTTTTGCTATCTCTGTGTGAGGCTGAAAATGTTCCGAACGATCCTAGACCTTTTTCATATGCAACCATTGTCATATTTAGTAAATTTGAAATTTTTCTTAACTTTAAGGTGGAAATCTTTTTTATCCCCTACTTAGCACCGGTGAAATCTACCTCGGCCTTCCGGCGTGCCGAAATGGATCTTTTATTTTTGGAGTATCATATTACCCTTTCGTGACTTTACTTATAAAATCTATTATTAGGTATTGATCAGAGTTAAAACATTTTTCCTTAAATAGTGAATAATATGAATTGGATTTACTGTTTAGAACAAAAGTCAATTAATTTATTAAATTCTATTTTTTAATGTTTCCACATTTATTTTATAGAAAAACCATACAATAGAATTGCCATTTATCAGTATATAAGTTGTATTTTATTTATGTTTTTTAAAGTTTGTCATGTTATAACGATTTTGTCTTTTAACATCCAAATTTGATTACACCGTAAAAAGTACAGTTTTATTTTCTGCCATACCAATAATACAAATATTAATTTACAGATTAATAACATCGAATTATTTCAGTAAAACCGGTTAAAAATATTCGTACCCCTGAAAACACGGAGCAACAAGTATTTTGGAGAGGGACAAACCGGATAGATGAACCATTTAGGTAATTATGTGCAACAGCCAATATTTCTTGGGCGTTGAGCCAGAAATCTATAAAACAAGCAATTTCTTACCATTCTAACAGTTACCTTAGTCTCGCAGTTTGGAAATAAATATACGAAGTTAATATAATATTGATTTGAGTATGTGTGATTTTATACATTTATAACTTTTTATAAATATTTAAACAAATATGTTACAAATAATCGAGAAATTATTAATTTTTTTTTTTTTTGCTTTATTGTTAATACGTTTTACTGGATATTTCTTGTTCATATTGCAAATAAATTGTAATTATTTTATTAAATCTATCTATATAAAAATGTTAGTTTACATTTATATAAAACGTTAGTGTAAATTGATATACAAAAATGTTAAGTTCGTTTGCGTACGCTTCAAAAACTCAAAATGTTCTGCACCGATTGAGCTCAAATTTTAGCACGATATATAACCCGCATCAAAGATTGTTTTCATCTATTTTTAATAAATCTATGTATCTATTTTTAATTTGGAAATGTAAACAAAGAAAAAACAATCAGCTCAATGCAAGATGGCCGCTGTCAAACACAACGACCAAATTTCTTTGAATTATATTTAACAGCTAAAACATCTGTATTTTATTTTTAAAAAAAACGATAAAAAAAAATTTAGCACGATATATAACCCGCATCAAAGATTGTTTTCATCTATTTTTAATAAATCTATCTATCTATTTTTAATTTCTACAGTTTTTTAATAAATAAGAGGCTAATAAATCATATGGAAATATAAACAAAAGGAAACGAATCAGATCAATGCAAGATGGCCGCTGTCAAACACAACGATCAATCACAAAGAGCCCGTATGGCCGTTGCCAATGTAAACAAAATCACAACTAATTAAGTAACAAATTTCTTTGAATTATATTTAACAGCTAAAACATCTGTATTTTATTAAAAAAAAAAAAAGAAGAAAAACACCAATACAAAACGAGAAGCCACCAAGAAGGAAAGGATGACTTACAGTAAATAAATTAAAACACCCAACTTTCTTATAGCCCAGATAGACATAAGGAAATGCAAACAAAAAAACTTGAAATAACCAAATACACAGAAAATAATATCTCTACATAATGACCAAAAAATCCTTTGTTAGTTTAAATATTAACTTTTGTCTGAATTTACAGAAGGCATTTACAACGAAGCATTGATAAATATTGAAGACAAGTGCTTAGCTAATGCAAATACAGTTCTTAGTCAATTGGGAATGCCAGCACCCACCCGAGCTGCGATTGCCTCATTTGATGTGGAATTACGCCGTGAACAGATTTAGAACATTGGTGATCTTCAGTCTTATGTCCAATCAAACATTCCCAAATTAACGCGTGAACAGAAAGGTATTTATGATCTCGTAACGCAAATGATAAATGACGGAGTTGGGGGGACCTTCTGCTTGGATGCGCCAAGAGGAACTGGAGAAACATTCCTCATTAGATTGATTCTAGCAACGTTCGATCAAAAAATGACAGCCTTAGCTCTTGCTTCGTTTGGAATAGCTGCGACATTGTTACCAGGTGGAAGGACTGCGCATTCAGCTCTGAAGTTGCCATTAAACATGCAAATCATCGAGACTCCCGCGTGCAATATTTCCAAAGTATCCTGTATGGGAAAAGTATTACAAAAATGTAAACTCATTGTTTGGGATGAATGCACGATGGCACATAAAAAATCGCTTAAAGCTCTTGATCGATCGTTACGAGATTTGCGTGGAAACGTTCAACCGTTCGGGAATGCTTTGATATTGCTCGCAGGAGATTTTAGGCAAACATTGCCTGTAATTTCTGGATCGACACCAGCAGACGAAATAAATGCTTGCCTGAAATATTCAACACTGTGGCGACACGTACGTACATTGCAGTCGACTACGAATATGCGTGTCCAGTTGCAGAACGATCCACCAGCTGAGATATTCTCACGACAGTTACTGGACATTGGAAACGGACAACTGCCAGTCGATGAGACGTCTAGACGAATATCATTTCCTGATAATTTTTGTAATTTAGTAACATCGAAAGAAGAACCGATCGAAAAAGTATTTCCTGATATTCAAATTAATCATAGAAATCACGTTCGACTCGGTGAACGAGCTATACTTGCCGCAAAGAATAAAGATGTCTATCGACTTAATAATGTTATTCAATCCGGCATTCAAAGTGAGGAAATTACATATAAGTCGATAGACACCGATGTGGATGCAGATGAAGTAGTTAATTATCCAACGGAATTTTTAAACTCACTTGATCTGCCAGGGATGCCACCACACATATTAAAATTGAAAATAGGTGTGCCAATTATCCTGTTGCGGAATATTAATCAGCCAAAACTCTGCAACGGCACGCGACTTGCAGTTAAGAAATCGATGAATAACGTAGTGGAAGCAACGATTTTAGCGGGGCCTTTCAAAGGTGAAGATGTCCTCGTTCCTCGAATACCCATGATCCCGACCGATACACCATTTCATTTAAAAGGTTGCAATTCCCAATTCGATCGGCATTTGCAATCACAATCGATAAAGCTCAAGGTCAATCTTTAGAATTGTGTGGTTTAGATTTAGATGCGGATCGCTTCTCACATGGACAACTGAATGTGCGTGTTCCCGAGTCGGCAAACCAGATAGCCTTTATATCTACGCATACAGAAAAACAAAAAAAAATATTTTATATCCACAAGTATTGCAAAATTAAACTTCTATGAAACGTATGCTTTGTTTTGTTTCTCATTTCTCATCCATGCAACCACAATGTGCAACCACAAGCGAAGCGTGGCGGGTACAGCTAGTAATGTATGTAAATGTAATACTAATATATTAATATAAGTGAAATGTAATAATATTTATGTCCAAAAAGGTATTCAGTTGAATCGGTCGGGATAAAATTGAGTAATTATTTGATGCATCTAAACTATTATAAAAAGAGGAAAACTGTTTCAGTTCGTTCAGAATAAACAAAAAAACTACTCGATCAGTAGTAAGCAAATTTTTACCCTTGTTTCTTGGCTTAACTGAGAAGGTTTTTAGATATATTTCAACTCAAAACATCTCAAAAAATATGTAAAAGTAGTAGTGGAGATTTGCCGGTTGAAAAACAAACTTTAATAGATTGGATTAATTAATTGTGAACTGTGAGTATATCACTGTGTGAGCTGGGTTTGAGTTGAATTTTTCGGATGTATCGAATGAATAATATTAAAAATATAATAGCATTAAATTTACGTTAAATAAAATACAATAGTATTAAATAAATTAAAAAAATGTCTGTTTAATAATAATGGGCTTCCTGTGGTGACTGCGAGTGAGGCTAAAGTGGTGAGGTGATGCGAGCACCTCGGTGGAAGATAGACCAATCATTATCATCAACTGGTAACAAACGGGGGGTCACTGTTTTGGGAGGTTCAATGGGGTGCTCTTATAACATATCTTCAGTCAATCGTCAGATTTTCAAAATTCAAATTGGATATTTGTTAGTAGGTTGAAGGCTAACTTTTGCGTGCATCAGCTACTCTTGATCTAAAAGATCACGGTTATTTGGAAATTGCATATATATATAAAGTTGGTCTGTTTGTTTGTTATCGCATCACGCGAGAACCAGTCGACTTTCAAATTTGCAGATTACATTCGTGTTATCCCAGAAAAGGTTTTAAGCCATCGTCCAAGAACTTAGGTTCCTTGAAAAATATTCATTATTTCTTCCTACCCCAAGGAGAGTGAAGTTGTGAATTAAAGATATTCATTAAGGTAAAAATATATTAATCCTTTTACTTTATTATTATATTTCTCGTTTATTATATTAAGGATTTATTGAAATTTAGAGTTTATAGCATTAAAATCGAGTAACAATGAAATTTACTACTTTATTAATTTTTAGATAACAAATCTAGATACAACTTGATTTTTGGTGTGTGTAATGTTCATGTAAATATCTTAAATTCAATTGTAGTTTTTTTTGAAATTCCAAGTTTAAAGGTTAAAATGGACTTAACAATTGTATTTGAAACCTAGCTATTTTTTTAATTTCTCGGTAACAAATGAAGGTATTTGATTTTTTTTTGTGTGTGTGTTATCTTCATGTGAATACCTAAAAACTAATTTTCAAATTTTATGAAATTCGATCTTGAAAGGGGTGAAGAAAGGTAAAATATTTTTTGCTAATTTTCCCGATTTCCGAATTTACTTAACGAGATTTTCAGTAGATTTGATCTTGCAAATACATTTCAGATAAATATCTAAAAACCATTTTTGGGTTTTTTAATTTCGATTTTTTAAGGAGTGCGATGGTGGGTACAGCGCGCTTGCTAAATCAACAGAAGCACGGCCACTGTTACTGTATGTGCGACACGACTGGCTGCACTTGCCTCCGGTTACTTTATTAAAAATATAAAATAAAAAAATAATGGACCGCGACGGGAAAAACAAGTAACCATATAGATCGGGTGAAGCGGCGACAACATGCTACTATGTATATAATTTACATTTCATTTATTTATATCCATGTTTATTTCGTTGTACGAAGTAAAGGAAATATTGTGATGGCAAAAAATTTTGGTTTTCAGATTTCAATGGAATTATCCATTTTGACCATTCCTGAATCCATATTGATTAGTTTCGGCGTGATGTCTATACGTACGCAAGTATCTCGCATAACTCAAAAACGATTAGCCGTAGGATGTTGAATTTTTTGATTTAGGACTGTTGTAACATCTAGTTGTGCACCTCCCCTTTTTATTGCAATCGACTGGACCAATAGTGCCCAGAAAAGCCCAAAATCGAGAAAATTTGAATTTTGGACTTCTTTAATGTTTTTTTTAATTATTGCGAGCTCTTTAACCCGCTCTTAACTGCAGTAATAAGCCCTCATTGAGAGCTTTTCGATGATATATTGAAGTGGTACTTATTTTCATTTGTTTTCAGAGTTATAGCCCAATAAAATGTTAATTAATGAAATATTTGGATTCCTCAAGAGGAAGGAACATCGGTTCAAATCCGACTTCATCTCCTTTTTTTTGCCTTTTTTTAATTTAAATATACTGATTTATTAACAATTACTAACCTCTGATTGTAAAAAAAAGGTTTACGATAAATAATAATTCAATAAGAATAAAAAAAAAAATATCAGAAGTTATTAATGAAATAAAATTATATGTACTGGTCATTTTAAAAAAAAACGTGTATATGCAATTTAATATGCGTACAAGGAAGTCAGGTGATGTCCACATCAAATTTTTTAAACCGACTTTTATACAATACATATATATTATATTTATTAAGTATCATTTTAATCAGTTTAATAACAAATTTCTTGAACAAATGATTTACTGAAAAAGCACCGTCTTCGCGTAGGAAAGAACAATGACGTGAAGGATTCTATATTCTGATAAATTTGAATAAACTAAATTAATACAACACAGAGAAAATATTTAAAACAAAACTAAATAAAGATATATATTTTAACTAAAATTTCTGTATATTTCCGCTGAAATTTTAATGACATAATCAGGAACTAACTAATAAAAGGATCAGTATTGTCTTTTCACTAGCTCATTAGAAACGTAAGCTAAAATAAAATTAGGGTTTAAAGTGAATTTACTCCAACTAGCCGTAGCAATAACAAAAATTTATGTAAATTGGGAAGAAAAATTTTTGAAAACTTTTGGTTCCAAAATTATTGAACGAGTCTAAAGTTAATTTTAAATTTGGAGATCTATTTTTCTTCCAATGATAAATGAAAGAATATTATGAAGGTTTTAAGAAAAAGTGTTCTGTTAGAGCGATTATACTTCACATGAAACAGGTTTTATGTTAGGATATCTATTTATTGATCTATTTTATCTGTTGTATTTCTTTTCAGTTAATGACGAATTTCTTTAATGTTTTTTAATTATTGCGAGCTCTTTAACCCGCTTTTGATAGTTTTGACATTTCTTTAAGACTGGATTGTATGTTTTTAAGTAGGAAGAACTTAGTATATGCCTTTATCATGTGATTTTTCTGAGGTTTTATTGTATATTATGACAAGTCTATTTTCCAGATGATCTGCTTGAAAAGACTGCCTTTTTTTCATTTAGTCGTTTATTTTTTAGCTTGTGACAAGGGCTAATGACTGCTGTAGTCGATGCCCACTGTAGGAAAAAAAAACAGTCAGGAAATCGTGGCTTTAATGCCAAAATTGATTGTACTAAAATAATGTTTCTGTGGTTTTCCTATTTCCCTAAGGAAATTATTGTAACTGCAATATTTTATAATTTACTTATTCGCTGATAGTTACTTTGCAATAAAAGATATACCACTACCAATTCATTTATTTAATACATCTAGAGATTCTATATAATATTTACTATTTTAATTTTCTTCAATTTAAAGTTAAATTTTTATGTCCTGCATCCTTTATGAGAATATTAGGTGAGTGTTAATTTTGATATTTCCTAATTGGTTTTAAATTTAATTCCTGTAATATAATTTTTTTTTTCAATTTTTTTTTTTTTTTATATAATTTTTCGTTGTAAATTAAAAAAAAAAACACAAAAAAAAAACAAACATGATACAGGAAAATAAATGTCATGTTTTTACGTTATTGAAATAAATTAACCTAATGAATGAATAATTCAGCAAATAAATAAATAAATTATAAACAGAATGACAGTAGGGAAATTTCGTGCGGCCGGTGGGAAGTATAGCATTGTGAAACGCAAGTAGTTATGGTAGAGATGGTTTGAGTGACGCTTGGTTTCAGTTGCGACCCGGACATAGTGCTGATGTGTTGTGGGTGGTATCTGAACGAGAGACGGCGTGACGCGCTCTTAGTCGATTTTGTTATTGGACGTTATTTTAATTTAATGTTTTCGATTTGTAATTTTTTTTATTTAATTTTGTTTTTAAAATATCTTTATTATAAATCTTATGTTGGACTTAAGGTAAATTTTTATTAGAAAAATATGACTTATTAAAAATTAAAATTTGTAGAATAATTTTGAGATTAAATATTTTTTTTTATTAATTTAGAATTAGAATTAAACAAAATTAGTAGTATAACCGTAATACTTTTTTTTTATTAATTTTAATATTAAAAATGTTATATAACGGGAACATTTTTGAAACAGAAATTTTAATAAGCTTCAGAAACATTTGTATCACTTTCTTTTAAATTATATCCATAATTTTGATGTAACATCAATAGTTTCATTAATCCAGTCGCTTTTAAATATTATAATTTTTTTTTTAGTATGGTTAAATATCTTCTTGTTTTATTACAAAATCTGAAATTATTATTTGGTTTTTATTTTTATAAATGCGATTTTCATAAAATATCAAGTTTTTATAATTTACTAATATTTATTAGATTGTGACAGAAGCGTATGTATTCTTAGAAAAATAAAAAAATATATAATTCTTTCTCTTTATAATTCAATTATATTTTTAACCAAATGCAGTTTTGTTATTTCATTTTTTTATGTAGGTTAAAATTTTCACCAACTGAATCGATTTCAATAATTTTTTATTTATGAATTTCTTCTGCTATTTTCATTGTCATGGTTAACTGTCAAATGTAAAATTTTCTCAAACAAAAAAAATTATAATCGATTAAACAGAAAATTTAAGGGGTTTTCATTTTTATTTTTGTTTTGAAATAGGTTATTAAAGCATAATGATATTATATGCCGACATGATTCTGATATTTTAGTGTATTTTACGTGAATAATGTAGGAAATTTTAATTATAGAATAAAATATTCAATAAAACGAATTAAATAATAGTGAATTTTGTAGAACGCTCGGTAGTAACCACTTTACATCATTTCTCTGTATTACTTAAGTTATTCTTATCAAACGGACATTTATCTATTTAGCGGTATTTAGTGCTTTGTTTCCATCCCGATAATTTAAGCCTATTCATATTTTAAATATATAATTGTTAAATTAAAATAGTTAATTTTTTTAATAGTACTTTTTAATTCCTTATTTAAATTATATTTTTGAAGCAGGCGTTATATTAAAGTTTAATAAATTGCTAGCGGTAAGTATCGTCTTAAAAAATTCATAAAAATTATCTTACTGTTTAGAGCGATTTTTTTTCAGTCAGCGTTATTAAATTTTATGTGAATTTTCAATGCCGAAATTTATATTTTTCCGTTAAAAGATTTTTTCTATAATATTCCGTTTAATCGTAGAAACGTATTAAAAATAATATATATACTTTCTCATATTAAAAATAAATTACATTTTTTAGGTAATAAAAATTTTTACCGTACGATTATATAACGCTGAGTCTGCACAAAAATATATTTCTTCTTGAAATACGTATAATTTTATTTCAGATCCTTTCTTACATTTTATTTACTTTATAAAAATGTAGTCTGTTTGTACGTGTACGTTCTCAATTGTTTGTACGAGCGTGAATAGAAGTGTGTAAATAAAATTCATGATTGTTCCAAATCTAAAGCGTGACTGTTCTACACGAGTGCCAACCACTATTGCGTCCCAGCATATGTGGGTCTTATTCACAGTGACTAGTTGCGATATAAAATACATTAGTGTTACGAAACAATAATTTATTCATATTTAATAATAATCGAAAGTTTTATTTATAAAAATTAAAAAAATATATATATATTTCATTATTTTTTATTATTATCGATGATTCGTAAAAAAAAAATCAACTGGATAATGTACGAGTGTCATAAATGTTATCAATCTTTTCCTTGAATAACATAAACATTTTATTAATAATTTAATTAGTAACTTAGATTATTATATTTCTGATTCGTTATATATTATACCGATCTGTAAAATGGAGTGGTAGTGTCTCTTTAATTTTAAGGTTTTGGGTTCGAGTTATTCATTAAAGAATTTATTATTTTTCATTTAAAAAATTATTATTAGGCATTTATTGTTAAAATAATTAAATAAATAATATCGTATTAACTTTTCCACGCGTGTTAAAACAAATAAATTTATTTATTTCTAAATTGTATTATTAAGAACAAACGGTTATTTTAATTGATTATAATAATAATAGTAATATTCCGGTAAAAGACTAAAAGTAAAATAGTCCGGTAGTATAATAATAACGGTTTGGTAAAACATTAATAGAAACACGACTGAATAAAATAAACTTATCTTGTAAAACAAAAATAGGTTATAATTAATTTACGTAATTATTAATACATTTTTTAATAATAAATATAAAAATAATTAAATCTATTAACTTATAAAAATGCCATTAAAATATTACAGAAAAAATTATTCTAAAAACAAAAGTACAATTACTAATATCGTTAAAAATTATCATTTAGAAAACCGATTAAACTGAATAATTTATTTTACAATCCTCAGGGCGTTTTTTCTATGCGCTTCCGTACTTAAATATCGGAATTAATTTTCTATATTGTTAAATAATTCTGTTTTTATATATATACTGAAACAGAATCCTTTGTTTTTATTAATTTTAAATTAAAATATTTTTTAAACGTATTTAAATCGAGTATTTTATTTAATTCAGAAAAATTTTTAACAAGTTTGTCATAGGAAAATCAGTTCAACGTCTAAATTGAAGAACCGAGCAGAGTTTTTCGAAAATATAATATATCCTGAATTCCAGTTAAGAAATTTTTTATTTTTTACCGTACCCGGATTTTAATTAACTTCACTGCTTGTCGGTCTGATAATTTATTTAATATATCGTGCATTAAAAACAGTATCGGATCGATTCTTTCTTGATCGACCTTTTATTAGCTGCACGACCGCCAGCTGATTATCATATTTTACTAATAATTTTTTTAGTGGTATTCTGATGAACTAATCTTATGAAAATACATAATATTTTCTCTAATTTAAGCTAGGGTGATCCTATTTTCAATGAAATTTCTTTTTGATTTTAAACTTTTCTATTTTCTATTTTTCTGATTTTACAATTTTTTTAATTTTCCCTAATGGCCCTAATAAATGCAGAATAGTTTGTGCACAGTTTGTATAAATCGTTAGTATAATAGGGAAAAATAAAATAGATGTATAATAATAATAATAATTATAAATATATATATATATTATAATAATAATAAATCGTTTATATAAGGTATCAGCAAAATTTCATTTATTATTAGTCGACTGCATTTAACATCCATTAATATTAAATGCAATTTTTAAAATTTAATTTTAAATTGTATTAAAATTATTAAATGCCAAGAAACATTTAAATTATTACTAAAGACACTTCAAAAAGTTAATCTCTTATACAAACATAACGCTAATTATAAACTGTACATAAAAAACATTGTAATCCTCAATTATTATTATTTTTAAATAATCTTTCACCACTATGTTTACATTTAGACAACATTACAGTTACATTCCATAGCATATTAGAGATCCAACATACAAGTGACAGATTAGTAATTGTGTTTCGAAATTTATTATTTATTATTAATTTATTCTGTTATAATACATATTTGGTATATATATATATATATATATATATATATATATATATATATATATATACATATATAATATATTTTGTCTAAATGTTTGTTATTCTGATTTCTTAAAAGATATCTATTATTTAATCTGTAGGCCAAGAAATATAGTTATTACAAGTATTTTCCTTTAAAGTTAAGCTATCAAATATAATTGTTTATGTAACCAGATTATCAACAAACCAAACTTTTTTTAAAAAACAAAATTTCTTACTATTTTTGCTAATCATCCTGTTCTTATCTAAAACTAAACAATTTACATTTCCGGCGGAAATTGGCTAAAACTGATAAATTGGTATTAAACTATTAAATAAACATTATCGTATTAAAATATTAAAATCCCTAAATTTTATTTTTAGATTAAATATTAAATTTATATTTAAATATTTATAATTTATAAAAATATTTAAATTTATATCTAGGTATTTTATTTAGATTAAATATTAAAGACCTGGAGAAAACTTCGTAAAATTCTATTGTTCGTATTAAAAAAAAAGGTTTTTGAGTTTTATACATATTGATGTATTCTTATACTCGTAAATTTTATTACCTTATCTAAATGTCATTTCAAATGATGTTTATTTTATCAAAGATGGAAGTCGGTTATAAACCTTATAATCGAATGCTTTTTTGTAGATCATAAATAATATTCTATTTCGATTTCAACTCCATTAATAGATTATTAATAAATTAAATAGTAATTGTGTCAAATTTATATTTCAAAAATCTATTTCGATCTGATAATTTATATACAGAGTGATTTACGAAATATGTAACAAATATTCAGGAAATATTCTGCGGGTGAAAAAAAAAAAAAGACAGTTCATATAAACATAGGTTGGAAAGCGCTTCGTTAGCGAGTATCGGTTGGCGAAAGATTTCGTTCTGAATTTTAATACCTTTGATAAATTTAAGCAAGATTGTAATTCTTAGACGCAAATAAAAGCGGTAAATTTTGTGGTTTGTATGAAATCTGACTCGAAAAATTGAAAATAAATACGTCTACCAAAACGGTAGTATTTTTCGAGAAATCTAGCATAAAACACAAAACTTTTGATGGATCGAAAAACATACTTTTTTATGTTTGGCGTAAAGTAACTTTACTAAATCTGTAATAAACACGAATGTTTTTAATGAAACTTGTAGAGAATAAATTTCTTAAGAAATTTAAATAATTAAAAATATTGTCCATATAAATGGATATAATACTAATACAACAAATAAATTGTATGAAAGAATAAATAATAAAATTAATACTTTAAAACAATATAAAATTATTACCAGAAAAAAACTGAAAAAAAAAATATAAAAAATGAATACGCGCTTTATAGTCAAAATATTGAAAAACTTTACAAAATGTTAAAATAACACCGGCGTATACCACAAATAATAAATGAATTAAATAGCGGAAAGTCTAACTTGGCAAACATACATTAAAAAATGTATCTCAATAAAATCCAAAATTTACCGTTATAACACAGTAGTTCTTCCGGTGGCGCTTTATGCTTGTGAGACTAAATTTCACGTTAAGAATGAAAGTAAAACGGACCGTTTACTTAAAACAGAAACCCGAATTATCAGAACTTGTTTAAATAAAAGTTATCAAAAGGATGGTGAATTTCCACAAATGAAACAGTCTACAAAAAAGTCGTCCCGATTCTCAGTACAATCAAAAAACGAAAGATTTCCCATTTTTCCACGTATTAAGAAAGCCTGAGAACCGAATTCTAAAACAATAAAGGAATAAACAATATTAAAGGAATATTAATAAAAAAATCTGTGGAAAATACCTTGGAGAAATCCAAAGAGATCTTCAAGAAATTGGCTTGAGAGTTCAGGACGCGTGTGATAAAATGAAAATTAACTACGCGCTTCAAAACGATAGATTCAACGTTAAAAAAATAAAAGGCATTACAAAGTGGAGGTCACAGACGAGATCAGGAAGCAACGATTCGATCGAATGAGGAGATACTGGGAAAATCGAAAGGCCAGACAATACAGAAATTCAAGAGGAACTGAAATATGGATGACTAAAATGGTCCGATGTGGCCTCTAAAGTAAAAAAAGAAAAAAACATTAAATAATAGCGATTCTAATTTTAATAAAAAGATTTATATAGTTTTACCCGGAGGTTAAAAAAACAAATACGATGTTTGGAAATATTCATGGGAAAAGAGGAAAGAAAACAATTTTACAATTACATTTTACGAATACAATTGTAACTGTATTTGTATTTTAGAAATACAAATACAGTTACAATTTTTTTTAAATACCCCTAATGAGTTGGAAAACATCTGCTATTATTTTTCTTTGTATTCCATGTATCTCCATTTAATACTCTTTCATTCAGAATTTAAAAAAATTAGTAACGTTTTTAAAACAATAATATTTGAATTGTTTTAATTCCTAAACCTTCTAGAAAATATTATTTATTGTAGTTTATAACTGTATTTAACTATTACGCCAAGCGGACAGATGTCTGGAGATGTGTACAGCTTAAGAAAGGCGAACCATCTCACTGTAACTAGCTTCTTGATTGTAACTATGGTCGTCTTTTTACCTAGGTTTATTTTCTTCTTTACAGTATAAGCCACGCAGGGTAATTAAGGATAGTTTCCTTGGTTTTTAACTATTAAAGCCTCAGAAACTTATTACCACTTTTTTTTTAAGAAAGAGCGGGCAACAACAGCTATAGTCATTAGCCTGGTGGACGTTGTAACCGTATGAAAATATGGCATACCCGACCGGGATTCGAACCCGAGATTTTCGCACGAGATGCCTAGATGCTACCTATTCAGACACGGAGGTCGGCTTTTTTCCAGCTTTTACTTAAGTTACTTTGTTGTAAAATAATCGAGTAATTTTCCTTTTGACTTGCTTATGGAGAGGAAAGGGGAACCTTTACGAGAGTGGTATGGTTTTACAAGCAAAAAAATTGAAATAATCTCTGTATAAAATCTTTCTTGAATTTATAATTAATTATTCGGTGATTTTGTAATAGTCATATTAAATAACCAAACTACAAATTTAAAAAAATTGATAATTCTTTTTTTTAATTTCACGATTAATCTAAAAAAATACAGGTTTTTTCTATCTGACATAATTTTATTTTTAAATATTTCAATAACGATATAAAATTTTACTTGTATTTTAATAGTATTTTGTATTTTAATTCTTAAAATACAATTTTTTTGGAAATATTAATTGTTAACAAAATTCCCTAAGAAAAATAAGACCTTAATTAGGCGAAATCTCGAGATAATGAGGATAACCTTGCTCTACAGCCACACCCCTTTAACCTTTTAAGTTGAAAAATTAATAGCATCATTGCCCTTATACAGAGGTAATCTGACCAAGTTTCGTCAAAATCGGTCCAGTAGTTCTGGAGATATAAGGTGTGAGAAACCGAAAATACACACACACGTACATACGAAAATCTGGAAAATTTCCATCCGGGTTTTGGGTTCCTTAGGTGTCAAAACGTCAAGATCCGATGAAAACCGCATATGCCCAAATTGGACCGATTACAATACTTTCCCTTCTACGGTTAGACGAGAAAGTAAAAAAAAGAACAGGTAGGTAAAAAAAAATTAGTAAAAGTTAAATGATACAAATAAAAGGAAAAACAATTTAAAAATAAATATAAAGGAAATGTTAACCATATAGAAAAATACTTTATGAAACACGACAAAAGTGTATTTCTATTTCTGTTTTTAAAAATAGTAATAAATAAGTTAGTAGTAGAAAATAAAAATAACTGTTTCGTATAAAAAAAAGGCTTATATTTTTATTTAACAATTTTTTTTTTATATACACAGTCATAAGCTCTTTATGTTAAGTTTAAATATAAGCTCACATTAAATGAAAAAATAAAAATACTTTTTTCGTTTAAATATTTCGTTTTTTCTATAATTCCAAACATAGATTTTTTGAAAATTATCCAGAAAAAGATGTAGGACCCTTGTAACTGTTGGAATTTTTTTAAGGATTGTATGCCATTTTGTTTTATTTTTCTAAAATACTACATTATTAAACAGCAAGTGCACTTTAATACCTTAGTGAGGAGATAGAGATAACAGTCGTTTTTTTTTTGTATTTCTTTTTTTTTCAATATGCAAATATTTTGAAATCTGTTGGCAGAGAAACTTTTTTATCACCCTTTTTACCAAGGGGAAAAATTCGTTGAAAATCAACGAACATTTTTTTTTTACATTCTTATTCGTTTAGTACTTTTTAATATTATGCAAGCATAATTTCATTAGTTAATTTGGTTCATTTTTTTTAATTTTCTTTTTCTGATATTTCAGTCTGTTTAATCTATTCCGTTGCCCATTTTTATCTTATTCCTTTTTTTATAGGATTTTAACTCCTGTTTTTCATTTGTTTGTTTTTAAATCCACATTTTATATTATGTGTGTCTGTATTCACCTGCATTTCGTTTTTCTTATTTCCAAAAAAAAAAAAAAAAAAAAAAAAAAATATATATTTACAACAAAACGTTTTTTTTATATTAATAAATGATATATTTGTGTATATTTAGTTAAAAATTAATTATTTTTATCTCAGTGACATATCCTGTAACAAATTCATCGTCATCAAGAAAGAAGGTTTTCTTAACAAGGAATACTTTCAGGAAAAAATAAAAAAAAGATATCCAAGTCCTTGGTTCATTTTATTTTCATAAAATACTTTTAAAACAGTTGTTAACAATGTAAGGTTTCATTTAATTGAAATTCTTTCTTTATAATAAATAAAAAATAACTGTAATTAAATTTAGAAAAGAATAAATGAATATTAAGTATCTTGATAAACATAAATTCTCTAAATTCACTTTTATTTGAATTCGAAATAATATAAAAATTAATTAATATATTATTATTATTGTTATTACATAATGAATGTTATTAATAATTTCCATAATAAAACATTAAAGAAAGATAAATAAATACTAAAATACGTAAAGGTTTATTTAAGTGGATACCTTGAAATATTACTTTCTACTTGCTTCCTTTTAACTTTTATATTATTTTAAAAACTAAAAGTTTGAAATTCTTAAATCTTAAATATTACTTTAAAAATACTATATGTAATGAAAAATAAGGAAAATCTCATTAAAAAATCCTACTTTACTTTTAATTTGAAGTTTTTTTTATACTAAAAAATTTGTACTAAAATTTTTTGTACTAAAATGAAAACATTTTATTGAAATAAAGAAAAGATCTATAATTAATTGTGGAGTACAATTTGTTTATCCGTAATTAATTCATTAAAAAATTTTTTGATAGATCAGTGTACCTATGTCACTGACAACCTAGCATTCCTTGAACGTTGACATTATTTAAATGGTTTTTAATAAAATTTAGATCTAAAATATTAATAATGTTCAGAAATATAAAAAAAATATCTTACGTGTATTACAGTAGTACGGAAATGGGTGTACGGTCGCCTTTTTCCAAGATGGCGGCTGTCCGCCATCTTGGATTCCAATATGGCGGCCGTCCGCCATCTTGAAACGTCACTACTGACGTCATTAATTCAAGATGGCGGTGGTCGGCCATCTTGGATTGGCGACCGTACCCCGTCAGTGTTGCCAACATGATTTATTTTTTGTCGACAGTATTTATTTTTTGAGTCAGTGTTGCCAACTTGATTTAATTTGTGTTTGTATTGTTATATATTGAAGTAATATTTCAAAGGTTGGTATCACTGTTGTTTGGCGGTCGGTTTGAATTAAATGAATAATATTTAAAGTGAAAAAAAATTCTGTCGGCTAGAGGATTCGAACCCGGTCATGACGGGACGCGACCGACTGACGCCTTAAACCAATCGGCTGCGGTGACTCCCTGATGTAATGAGTGAAAAATGTTCTACGTAAGCTGTGAATTTTAACGTAACATCAGTCTGTACACAAACACACACAATCACACATGCACACACACACGCGCACACACATACATATATACACACAAGTGAATATAGACGTACCTCGAGGATGATCCTGGTCGTCCAGGCGATGGCGTCGGGAGGCGTTACAGGTTCTCGTCGTAGATCGTGCACCGGGAGGCGGTGGCGGTAATGTCTGCTACGACACACACACACAAACACACACGCACACACACACGCGCACACACATACATATACACACAAGTGAATATAGACGTACCTCGAGGATGATCCTGGTCGTCCAGGCGATGGCGTCGGGAGGCGTTACCGCGACGGAGAGAGGTTCTCGTCGTGGATCGTGCACCGGGAGGCGGTGGCGGCGATGTCTGCTGCAACACACAAACACACACACACACGCGCGCACACACATACATATACACACAAGTGAATATAGACGTACCTCGAGGATGATCCTGGTCGTCCAGGCGATGGCGTCGGGAGGCGTTACCGCGACGGAGAGAGGTTCTCGTCGTGGATCGTGCACCGGGAGGCGGTGGCGGCTGTGTTTGCGTGCGTGCGTCAGCGGAGTGACGTAGAGGTGTTTACCGTGCGAGATGCGGCGCTCGACTGAAGAATTGTGGGACCGACGTGGTCTGAAGTTGTCCGATTGACCAATCGCAGCGTTGGAATTCGAATCGGCGCATGCGCACTAGCCGTTAGTGCGTACGTGCGAACTCGAACGTCGTCTCTAATAAGAGCGGATGCGATAAGGAAAATGTTTTTTTTTAATAATTATCGGATCACTAATACAAAAGTGACTTGAGTTGTTGTAACTGGTTAAATCCGGTTGTGTCTGGATCTGTAAAAGGAAAAAAAAAGTTATGAAATGAATTTATGTGTTGGAACACTCTCCTCACCATTCGCAGGTGTAATTCGACAACAGATGGTGAATCTGACGTCGGGTTACACCGCAGGCCTTGGAACCTTCATCCAGTAATGCCAATCAACTAAATTTTATTTCTAAAAAATAGTTTTACATTACTGTATGGGGGTTTAGAGTGTTGTTGCATTTCCACACCACCCCAGAGGTAGCAACCGCGGTGCGTTGAGATTTTTTTTTTTTTAGAGTGATATCTCTCCCCAGTAGGCCTACAAAACACTCGACTATATATATATCTTAAGAAACGTCTTCATGATACTTCTTTACAAGAAAGAACATCTATGTTAAACAAAAAAAAAAAAAATCCCAAGATAACTCTAATTTATGTTGTAGTCCTTAAAAGGACTAAACATCGTAGAAATTAAAAAAATCGTTGACGGTTTTCTTTATACTCTTCTTTGCGTTTCGTATTCTTGTATAAAATAAAATAAAGAGAAGCGATGTGACGTCCTTTCATATATCGATTGGTTTTAACGTAATCGAATTCTGAATTTTCATTTGTGTCGTACGCCACCAACAGCGGTTGGGTATCATCGTCACAACCATCGGCAGAACAATCTACCTCATCACGACCTCTGAAGAAAAGTCCTCCGTCCGTCGCTACATTAGCTGTTACTCTTCTTCTTTCGTTTGCAGCAAACACGTTTACAGCGAGTACGTTATTTTTTCGATGCGACGTATTGAGATTTTTTAACACGGACGCATTCAACTTCATATTCGACGAACGATTTAATTTGAACGCCTTTACGTTACCGTCGTCACCGTAGAATCCAGAAAACAGTACTTCTTTGCTGTGAATAAGTGCGATAGCTTGTTCACCGCATTCAAATTCACAATAATATTTTCGTCCATATCCAAAATCATCATCATTGAAAACCACTCTTATGGTCAAGTTATCACCGTTTTTATCAAAATCATAATCAGATAAATCGACAATATATACGTAACTGTGTTTTAATTTAAAACACATAGTCGTCAGTTGTTGGTCACCAACGCGCACGCGTACATCTTCTTCACTAAACTGAATCATGTTTACAACTCGAACGTTTCTCAACGAATAAACTGCTTCACTCAGTTACACTGTATTTATAAGCTCCTCCCCACCACCACAACTACCACACCCTGCTATCAACGAATCAGAATGTCACAACCTCCCCTCCACAATTCGAAAAAAATTCATCTGATAGGTATGGTGATATCCTGACAAGTGCATTTTGTATGATTTGAAGCTACAATTTTTCAATTTATTGTTAAACACTCTCCTCACCATTTGCAACAAAATCCGATAGTAGATAAATCTATTACCAGATCGTGTCGCGGGCCTTGGAACCACTACATTCAATAAACGTAACTAAATATCGTTTTCTATCTTGTTTACTTTAAAAGAAAACATTTTTTAAAAAAACAATAATTAGTTACAAATTTATTGATGGGGGTTTAAAGTGTTTTTTGTTTTGTGTATGTATGTGTAATTTTGTGTTGTTTGTTTAATGTGTTGTTGTCCTGAAAAGGACAGTTTGAATAGCTACCTGGTATTACTCGAATACCACATCGAAGGCTTTTCCGATGCGTCCTTTGAAGACGAGTTTCAGCTTCATTTCAGTTATTGTGTCAAATTCGTCCTCTTTCAATGTTTCCGCAAACCGTCTCGGCAAGTAAACGTTAAATGGTTGTTCTTCCTCACCTTCACGTAAGCGACATAATATGCTCTTCCCATAACGTGTAGCGATTTTCCTTAACCATACAACCTCGTACGGTTTCCCAATCGTAAGATCACCAACGCTCTTCGTCTCTAGGTTGGTTGCAACAAGTCGCTTATTCAAATGATGAAGAAAATCTTTTCTATTACCGTCAGTCATGATGATGTTATTTCTTCAAACGTTAGCTTTAGAATGAGACTAGAGCGATTACAAATGGCTATTTATACCCACACATCTGCTTATCAACATCCGCAATCGGTATTCCAAGAATCGACAATTAATATTTATTTTAATTGCTTAACAACATCTGGTTGAGCCAATTATTTTTTCTTATCAAAGCCATAAATTATTTTTATTTTAAGTTCTTATCTACTAATCACATCCGGTCGAGCCAATTATTTCTTATCAAAGCTATAAATAATTTTTTATTGTTATCATCACGATAATTAATTCCACGAATTGAACCAATTATTTTTTTTTTATCAAAGCCATAAATTATTTTTTATTTTAAATCGCCAATTATTTTTTCTTATCAAAGCCATAAATTATTTTTATTTTAAGTTCTTATCTACTAATCACATCCAGTCGAGCCAATTATTTCTTATCAACGCTATAAATAATTTTTTATTGTTATCGTCATTATAATTAATTCCGCGAATTGAACCAATTATTTTTTTTATCAAAGCCATAAATTATTCTTATCAATATTTATTTTAATTGCTTAACAACATCTGGTTGAGCCAATTATTTTTCTTATCAAAGCCATAAATTATTTTTATTTCTTATCATCGCTATAAATATTTTTTTTTATTGTTATCGTCACGATAAATAATCCCACGTGCCAATTAAAAATTATATTTTCCTTATAAAACAGTAATCACAAATAAACAAACATTTACCACCACCAAAAAAAAAAAAAAAAAAAAATACATTTGTTTGAGTTGCGTTTCCACACCACCCAAGAGGTAGCAACTGCAGCGCGTTGAGATTTTTTTTATGCGAGTGATATCTCTCCCCAATAGGCCTACAAACACTCGTGCAAAATTTTACAAACTGATTTTTATATCCTCGTTGAACTCGTCAACGTCACCGTTGGCGAGTTTTTTCTTTCCATAATAAGTTAATTTCATCGAATGATTTTTTACAACGTTCAATTCATCGTCGGTAAATCTGTTTGTATACGTCTTTGGTAATAAGGTTTGAAAGCTGTCCGGTTCATCCGATTCGCTGTCAAACAATATTACGCAAATACGGAGTTCGCCGTATTGAGTAAAAATCTTTCTCATTTCCAACAGTACGTAGCTCACACCGATATCAAGATCGGTCAACCTCCTGAACGGTATCTTCTTTAGAAAACAATATTCATCGTTGAAAACGTTAATAAATGCTACGGTGTCCATCTTAACATTCGCAGTGCTCACACTCGAATGGCAATTGCAAGTGTGATTTACCTTCTTACCCCCTATTTCAACTACAATTTTGCAAAACAACCGATAGAGTTCGTTACGATCGATAACTGTACAGGCGAACGGACTTTCCCATAACACTTCGTATTTATTTGCACGTACCATAGCGTGCATTCTTTTCACGTTTTCAATAATCAATTCGCACGAACATAAGTATTCTGGTAGACCACGACCGCAGTAGTCGAATTTCTTACAATCGAAAGCATGTATTTCATCATTAACATCGTAGTGGATGGTAAGCATCATAAAACAATATTTGCAAATATACGATGCAATAAACCTCAATTCGTTTACCGAATCGCTAAACGTTTTCATCGCTGCTATATCGGGTCGTCACTATAGTGAATATAATGTCTACACAATCCGTCTACAGTATCTATTTTTAAACTGTCTAAATATTCTTGTAAACCGTCGTGAAGTTCAGCGTAAGTAGCGTCGTAATTGAAAACCACTCTAACCGTATTGAAACGGTGTATGTCTGCGGTAATACTTGTTGCGTGAGGAAACGCAGCAATTGTAAGTTTCATAAGATGACGCAACGTTCTTACGCGACGATTTGGAAAAAATCTAATCGTCCACACCGATGCGGCTATGTCAACGTCCATCGCTAAACTGCGGATGGAATTACACATCGGAAGGTTTTTCAAGGGGAAAAAATAGGTTTACTATAAAACACTCTCCTCACCGTTTGTAACACAATTGATAGTGGATAAATCCAATATCATATCGTGTCACGGGCCTTGGAACCACTACATTCAATAAATGTAAATAAATATCGTTTTTTTTTTTAAATTAAAAAAACAATAATTAGTTACAATTTATTGTATGGGGGTTTAAAGTGTTTTTTGTTTTGTCTACGCGTGTAATTTTGTGTTGTTTGTGTAATGTGTTGTTGTCCTGAAAAGGACAGTTTGGGAAAGACGGTGAGGTGACTAGTTGAAATAGATTTTTATATAGCCAGTCACCGCTTGTCTACACATCCCACATGGAAGGTTGTGTTGTATTAAATACCGTACACAATCTATGCAGAATGTGTGACCACACGGTAGTATCGTTGCTCCTACACGTCCAATCAGACATATTTTACATCGCAGTGTACTGGTCAAATCTTCATCCCGTATAACACCTCGTTCTACTGCACATTTCACATTTCTTAATGCCTCACTAAGCGATTCTAAAAAGGGTACATCTGCACCCTTCACACTTGAGATACTACGCACCAAGTTTCTAATACTGGTAACCACTCTTGCTTTAGCAAGTTCGAATGATGTCGATGTTCTCTCACCCATGTTCGTCTGATGTGCAGCTGTGTTGTGAAATGAATGATGTAGTGAGCAGAGCGACAAATATATATACCTTATCAGTGCTATGGACCCTGTACTTCCTGTTATTTCCCGCTTGTTATTTTAAATTTAAAAAAAACGGTTACGTTTCCACACCACCCACGAGGTAGCAACCGTGGCGCGTTGAGATTTTTTTTTTACATGAGTGAAATCTCTCCCCAATAGGCCTACTGTAAAACACTCGAATCTTTTTTTATATTTTTTTTTTAATTTTTTTTATATTTTTTTTTTATTTTTTATTTTTTTCATCAACATCTTGCAGCAGACTGAGCTCTACAGCGGTATTCGACGTGGAACAACATATTCAAACGAAAGCGGTACGTTTTCCTTGATGCAGTTTTGACAACGAGTTGAGTGGTGATGCACATCCATCCTTTCGTTACACCAACAACATTTTACACACAATTCGTTGAAGGAATAGTAATAACCGTTTTTTGCCAATTCCTCTTTGTTTTCCGCGTTTGTGTTCGCAAACGATCGCAATCGATCGGCTTCTCTCACCAGATCCAACGGCTTTTTACACATCTTCAACCACTCCATGTAGAAACAACCGGTTTGTAACGCACATTTTCCACTCTCCTTGTGCGTGTGGTACGGACAATTTACGATATAATTTGAATTAGGTTTCGGTGCGCCGTCCGGTATCTGACGAACATCGTTATGAAACCGTCGCAAAAATTCCACTTTCTCCAACCCTTTGGTGTGTATTGTGGCAAACTGCGAACATAACGCCTTCATGATATCGTCGTTGTATACGACTTCGCCGTAATTCCAATCGATTTTGTGAAAATTCCTCTCCAACCATCCGACCATCCGTTTGTATTTAGATGTCAACTCAGACTTTGGGTACGGTGATCGAAAGTGAAGAATCATATAGTTTCCATCACCAACAACAGCAAGTTCTTTAACTATAAACTCACCTCGTTTGCCGAGAAAGCCGTGATACTCGATAACTCCTTCCATGACGATCGCTCATCCGTGTATGAGGATGGCGATATGTAACCACCAACGATGTCTATGAAATCACAATGTTGGTGGGGGATATCCCTTCGTTCCCCTTATCCGCCTTCTTTTTGTCCTTCTTCTTCTGCTTCTTATTGGTCTTGGTCTTTGTGATCGTGTGTTCAACTGAAGAAGGTTTATCATAAGATTTTTTACGCGGATTTCTCCTTTTGCGGATCTTCGTTGGTTTCGATTTAACCTCCTTCTCAGTCGGTTTCGTAACTTCAGGATGGTGATTGATGTTATGCAAAGAATCGTTCATGAATAGAAACGATTGAACGTCGTCTGGCGAATATACACCACTTCCTTCCATGACGGATGCTCAACAACTACTGATTTGTATGCGTGCAGTCGGATTAAGCCTTTTTATACTTTCAAAGTAGAAGTGGTGGGGGTTACCCCCTCCACATCTTCTTCTTCCTCGTTTAGAGGACCATCATAGTCATCATCACCATGTGCATGTAACGTCATGTTACGTAATGAGATTTTGGTAGCGTTTACCTTTGGTAACACTGTTGTCCTCGCTGAAGGTAATGATGTCGTTACATTCACTATGTTTTTCCTCTTCAATGCGGTTTTGTCGATGTTTACCTTTAGTAATACTGTCGTCTTCGCTGAAGGTAACGCTGTAGTGATGTTGCTAACTACGTCAGCAGACAGGTTTTTTGAAGATGATGGTGGTGATACGGTAGCGTTGTAAAAAATGGACAACACCTCCACAGACGATGAATTACACCATACTAACGGTATGTTAACCGGTGATTGTGTAGAAAAAGTCACTCTACACCGTATCGGTTTGATCGTTGTACAAGATTCATGCGAAAAGTCACCCAGTAACAGTGTTACGATTATTCCAACTGCAATACCCGTTTTAAATATGCTAAATGTTATCAACCATTTCGTAAACTGTCGCCACGTAGCTAATATTTGCTTTTTACCTTCCTCTCCCCGTCCACCACCTAATTGATCCATCTCAAATACCACCGGCATTACATACGTTTTTTCACTATTCCACTGAGCGGAGTGTACGTGTATAAGCTATCATGTATAATGAGACAGTAGGCAGTCGTGTTGGCCGGTATATTGTTTTTAGTATCGAAATCGATACGTACATCTACTGTTCCTGTTTTAAGCGATTCGTTCTGACGGGAACAGTCGATAACTATTAACGGTACACTGGTCTTGAAATCCGCCAAACTGTAAGCGGGACATTCGTCCTGCGGTTTGTTATAATACCCGGACCGAAAGCTGGCGAACATTTCATACATCATATTCACATCTCCCTGTAGATTGTCGTACGGATAGTACTGCGAATTCAAATACAGACGAACGTTTACCAACTCGCACATATCGAAGTTCGTCAATGATTTTGTAGCTTTATCTTTTCTGTCGGTCTGTAAACCGAATATCACGTATCTCGGTCTCTCCGTTTGCGCACATGTTTTTACCGTCCATGAATGTATGTTTGTTTGTGGTAGAGCCGGATATTCGTGGATCTGCCATGTACGAAAAGCAATAGCTAACGGTCTATCTCGTTCTACTACCTTCAACAAATGCAATCGCATCGTATCGGCAACGTGAACATACGGAATTTTCCACGCTATCTTAGTCACTTTCAACTTGGAATCAGGCGCCTCTTTTGAAGACACTAATGCGTTCACGTCGTTGGAAGATCTAAGCAAAACCAATTCTTGTTTGACGTTCAATATTATGTGTCTGTAGTCTTCGGCGAAACCCATAAGCATACGCAGCGGTACGTAGAAGCAAAATCTTCCCGTGTTTTCTTCCAAATCGAACTTATCCGACGCTTTGAACTTCCACCCGAAATTTTCCAAAATATTTTCTTCGCTTTTACGCAACGAAAGAATATTCTTTATTGTTGTCGTTATTCCTAGCTTTTGTACGCGACACATTTCCGTACCGTTTATCTCGTATCGTATCTCTTCGAAGAGAAACGGTATCGCGTTGTTTGTTAACCACGATTCCGTTGCCTTTTTATCGCCTGCTTTAGTAGTTAACGCACCTTCGACCATCAAATAGCTTTTATGCGGGAAAGTGTACACATCTTGTTGGTGTATCGGAATCCGGATTTCATCGTTGTTGTTGTAAGTCGACGAAGCGTACGGTAGATGGGTATGATATTCGTACTGTGTGATCGTGTTATCGAACGAAACACTTTCACCGACGTCCAACATATTCGCTCCTGCCATTACTGTTCACCAAAACTGTAAAACCAAGTTTACGAAGAAACAACACGTTTCGCGATGTTAACGCTTTGGTGTTTGCACGTCGACTGATCGGTTTGCGTGTCGTTTCGCTACTAGTACCAACGCTGTTGTATATTAACCCCATCTATTGGCTTTCTTTTTTTACTTCGTTTTCCTTTGTAAATGCAATCTCACCGTAACGGTTTCACCGCGAAAATTAATCGGTTTTCCGTCTTGATCGGTAAACTTTATAGCGATATCGTCTAAGCTCTTCGTATTCACCGGTAGATAGATTATATTCTTCGGCGATTCGATTATTTTGAAACCAGGCGGTACGCTTAGCGTGAATTCGTGCAACACGTGTCCCTCTGATCCGTTCGTGTAGGAGCCTCGTATAAGGTTGCATTCGACCCGTACGGTGTTCACGTTGTTAATGGCAACTGGCTTCGATGACTCGTGCCATATATTCGCCGTCAGATTAGTTTTCTCGAACCCCAACAACGGTGCTAAACTATCCGTTGATGTCAAATCGATGGCAGCGCTGCATTTAAGTTCGCATTTTAACGTGTTGTTATTCGGACGCATAAGTAAATCTATTTTGCTTTTGTCTTTGAGTTCATCGCTCAAGCGTTTGGCGATATCATCCACTTCGTACGATCCGGTCGCAAGTGTCAGCTTAATCGGTTTTTGAGGTTTCATTGGTATAACAGTAAATGTGTTGTTGATTCCCTCTTCGACATTTGGAATCGAGTTGTATGTGGTTAAGTTTATCAACGCCAATTCCCAATCGCCATCAGACAAATCCAATGGCGGAAAGAATGTAGCGTGTAAGAACGACGTAGTTCCACTTATGCAAAACATGTTTACCTGTAGGCTGACGAATCACGACTGAGAAATTCAAGACATAAATGACCGCAGATAACCGTGTTTATACTCTGTCTGGCGTTATAATTGAAATTTATAATCGAATCGAGTGGAAAATAACGTATCAATTCGTTAGGTGGACGCAGATTACCGAAACTGTCGAAATAGTCCACCATCCGTCCACGTTTTCTATAACATACCCAATGTGTTCCATGACCAGTACTGCGGTCAAGATTAACTATCGCAGTTTCGTTAATCTTCGGTTGTGTAGGTAATGCGTCCAACATGAAGACCCCTCGAAAATCGGTTATATTTAGTCTTCTCGCGTACCACATTAGTTCTATGTTTGATAGCGGTCGCACTGGTATTCCCTTTATTGGAGACGACGACGACGGCGACGACGTTTTTTTTTACCGCCCATCCCCGATCCCGTCAAAGGGTAGGGCTTAAGGTATAATCCCTGCCCTGCAGCGTCCGCTTTTCGTTTCATCATTTCGACAAGGCGTTTTATATTATTCCTTTTTGTTCGTCTTCTTCGTCTTCGTACTCTTCCACCGCCGAACTTTGCTTTTAATTTCATCGCGTTTGTAACCGCCAATGCCGTAGCTTTTTCCGCGATACTCGAATCCTTAGCTTTAACTCTTTCCCAAGCGCTATCGGCTAATTTACGATCTGCAGCCGCTCTTCTTTCGTTGTCGCTGTACGTTGCGTATGCGATATCGTGTTCTTTACAAGCGGCGTCCAACTTGTTTACACCGGGATCGCCTCTCTTTAATCGTTTTTTTAAATTCGTTCCAGGTCCGCAGTACTGATATCCCGGAATATGTAACTCTATCGGTAATAAATCGACCCCTTTGTTTACGACCGTACCCACCACCTTTTTGACACCTTTTAATGCTTTATCACCGATATAGGATCCTAACGCTCCTGCAGCTCCTGCTGTTAGAGTTGTTAACAGTCCACCACCTCGTTTAAGACTGGCTATTCGTTTAGATCTTCTCACCTTACCCTTTTGAACGGGAGAACATTTTGACCTCCTCACTCTTGCCATGTCGGATAGACAATGAACTTGTTTACAACATTCTACCATCTTACATTGGATCCATGTTCGACAATCATACCATATTTTTATTCACATCATCCGAGACCGGGGGACGTATCATATTTTTATTCACATCCTCATTCTTCAATGTCTTATCAGTGATCGGAGGACGCACCATATTTTTTGTCACATCCTCGTCCTCCGAAACCGGGAGACGTATCATATTTTTATTCACATCATCATTCTTCATTGTCTTATCAGCGATTGGAGGACGCACCATATTTTTTGTCGCATTCTCATTCTCCTTTGTATCTTTACTATTTAGATCTGTGTTTGCAGAATCGCTTTGGTGATGATTGTCAGCGGTTAATATACGCATAAGCGATATTTGATTTAAGTTTCTGTTAGCGCTGTCATTAATGTTTAATACAAATTTGTAAAAATTAAATAGTGCGCGTGTTAAAAGCAAATTAATTTTTTGCTTTTCATCGAAAAGTTTTTTTTGTAAATAGTTGACAGTAACGACGTCCGTCTTTTCGACAGGATCACCGACTCTACATATTCGCTTATTTTGGATATCCACAACACCGTTTTTAATCGTTAAAATCCCATTTGTCAATTTGTCTACGTATGACTTTGTAGTGAGATCTGTGGTATTAATTGGTGCACCAGCATTTGCGATAACGCACCCTCTCGCGTTAATTCTCTCATTTGTACCGAAAAGGTTTTTCCGTAAATAGTCGACAGTTACGGCGTCTGTTTTTACAATTGGATCGGCGATATCGCTCAATCGCCTCTTTGAAAAGGAGAGTGCGTTGTTGTCCATCGGTGAAACCGTCGGTAAGTATTTATTATTCAACTCGCTTTGCTTTACGAACATTTTCTTAACGTGACCGATTGTTGCACCATCATCATCTTCTACAGGCGGTCCGACGTTGCACAAACGTCTTTTTTTGATATCGAAATCTCCATCGGCGGTTTTGTCAAACGTTTCAACAATCCGAGTTGGTGGTGGTTGGGCGGTTGCACTCCCAACGCGAGAACGTCCGAACTTGTCGATACTCATCTTCAGACTGTTTAAAATAAAAGGTTCCCTGTACTACCTTCCTTTATGTATCCGCCTTCTTGCAGTTCTTCTACGATTGAAACTATTTCGTTATTATGACCGGTATGACCCGCACGTTTCGAAGCCAATAAAAGTCGCAGTCTATCGCACAGTTCATTCGGATCGTCCCAGTAAACGTAATCCGGTCTAACCGTTTTCTTCGCTCTCATCAACAGACCCGATCCAGTTATTGGACTTTCGTCGTCATGACCGCTTTCCGACGAAAGATGCGTACGAGGAAACAGTCTTTTGATAATATTTTTGTACTTTAACGATCGACTGGAAATTATGCGACCGGTATTTTGACTTTTATGCGCCTCAGTAGTTTCTAATATTTTCTTATAGTTATTTAAATCTTTGGTTGTATAATCTACAGGCTCATTCAAAAAAATCAATTGATATAAACCTTTGGAACCGCTATACGTCTTGTTGTCGATAACTATTTTATTTCCTTTGAACTGGAGTGGTTTTGTTCCGATCATCCATTGATCGTCAATGTTTTTAACTCCGTAGACGTTGTCTATTTTTTTACCTTTATCCGTTACGGTAAGATCCAAGAATTGTTTTGCACGATACCCCATCGTTTTCGGTGTCGACGGGTCTACAGGTTTAACGAACTGTTTTTCCGACGTTGGTGTTTTAAAGAGTCTTCTCATAACCGTTGGTGTCTCTTCCACCTCCTCCTTTGCATTCTCTTCCTGTTCTTTTTCAACATCGTACTTTTTTTTAAACGATTGATTAAGTTCTCGGAGCGGTTCGACAATAGGCTTAAATTGCTTTTCAATAACTTGTTCCGATTCTGTTATTCCTTGCGTAATAGCGCGATGTTTTCGTTTAATCGAATCTCGTATTCTATCGATTTCCATTACCAACTTCGCAGACGACGATGAGGATGGCATATCGACCTCGTTCTTGTTCGACATCGTGGTTACGAATGATCGGACAACAGTCGATCACATCACCATCCTAGTTCCACCGATCTAAAGAACACTGCATGTTTTTTGGTTCTGCGTAGAAAACGTATAACATCGATTAACGAAACATTCATTCTTGTCAGACGACGATTGGTATTGCACAATTCGCGGTAATATTGTGTCACACCCTGATCGATAGACGGTATCATGAGTTTCGTGCTTGTGTCTTTAAAGACAGCAGCCCTTTTTACATTTCCAACCCACAGCGGAATATCCACAACCGTTGAGTGATCGCGTTGTGGTACCTTTGTCAAGTACCGTGTGGAAAGTCGTCTGATCGGATGACGGTCACCTTCCGAATGTAAATGCAACAGATAGCTATTCAACAACCAAAATTCGTCCGGTTTCGCTCCTGCATATTCGCACCATTTTCGCAGCAGATCTTCGTTTTGGATTTCAAACAGTTCGCGTCGTTCGTTGTACCTCAATCCGAACGAATCGGCGTATAATCGCAACGTAGGTAGCGCTTCGTTTAGAAATTCGCCAGAAAAGAGCGCCTGCGCCCTGTTGTTCACGATGTCGAACGGTAATCCTCCTCGTCTTATCGGTAATGTTTCCGGTACGTCGTCGGTAAATTGTACTCCGTAAGCCGTGTCCACAAAACATTTTCTACCGTATGATAACGCTAAGCGGTACAACGTTTTTGGCGACCTGATCGGAATAGTTCGTTCCGTGATCACTATACAGCATCTCGCTCCTTCTAGACGACTACCGTATTCCAACATGTGCATGTAAACGTTTGTGTAGTCCATAGATGCATGTCGGTTTCGAAGTTCCAATAAAGGCTTTTTGTACACGAGCGGAGAGGGTCTAAATCTTGAAATAAAGTTCCATCCGTGTCGAATTGTGGTGTTGAACATGTTTTTATCGTATATCACCAGTTCAATTGGCATCTCGTATTTGTCACATTCTTCTAAAAATTTTAACCATATACGCTTATTGAAAATCGTACCTTCGCTAGTAATCATCAACAGAACGACCAACGGATAGTCACGATTCATTCTTTTTACATGTCGCCAACATCGTCGGTCTTTATTTTCACAGTAGTTCACTTTACGACAGACGTAGTTACCGCAAAACTTCTGACGGTCGCTAAAATATTTGGAACACAAGTTGTTTTGCGGTTTTTGCCTAAAACGTATCGCGTTAGCGTACGGTGTTCCGTCCTCGTAGGTGTGTATGCTTGCCATTGTTACCGACTATCAACTGATCTCTTTTACAAAAACATCAAAGCCTACTCTATATCGTCCACCGTCGATATCGCTCTCCTTATCCACAACCAAAAATCCATGAGGTTTTCTCCATGCAACACCACACAGACTTTTAAACCGATCGAATTTCATATCGGTATTTACATGATCTTGATATAAGTGACGTAAGTTGAGATCGTCTTGTTTGAATATAAGAAGGAGATTTGCGTTGTCCCGTACAAGGTGCTTCCCGACACTGGAATATGTCTGTGTCAAATAAAAGCTATCTATGTTGTTGTGTCGCCCCATCGCAAAGTACTTGCGAATATTATGTTGCTTTTCGCAAGCTACATCGTCGAAAATCATTATCGAGTTCGGTTCCGCTTCGTCGGGTGCCATCACATGATCGTTTTCTGAGTATGCAAAAAAGCCGATTTCCGGGACACCAGTCATGACTTGTTCTAGAAACTTATATTTCGGTTGGTACAGCGATTTAGAAAACACGTAAATATTTCTGAATCGTAAACCGTCCGGTGAGAACAGCAAGTTGAATAGAACATTTGTTTTTCCGCAATTAGACGGTCCACAGATAATACATCTGATTGTATTCGGTAGAAGAGGTCCATGACGAGTCCTTTTTCCTTCTCCACACCCGGCTCCTGTATATTCGTCGAAGTTTTCTAGCGTAATATTACCGACCTGTTGACGTTCCAACTTCATGTTTATGACTGATCGATTCACTACACCAAATCCGCCTTATGTATCCAACTGTTGTGTTTTCCATCGAACCCTTGCCACTTTACAAATAGCCTATCGCCTTTTCTTCGTAAGACTTTCTCGACTAAATAAACATTATTTGTAACGTTAGTTTTAGTGAGCTCTTCAGCGTAAAATTTACCGCTCACCACCTCACCGTGAACATCGATCAACGTGTAAGTACACGGACGCGTATTATCATGTACCTTATGTACGATAAATATTTCATTCGTCCAATTCGGTAGATATCCTTTGGTGAATGTCTTTTTAAATTTGCTTATACGCACTCGATCGCCGACATTGTATTTCGGTAAAGTAGGTTTTCGATAGAGTACCGTATTTAACCGCTGTAAAACAGCGGCTTGGTTTCGCTTATTTACATCTTTCGGTTTCATTCCGATAGTCCGGTGACTGGTGTTGTTGTATTTTGCGATCAATTTCGGTAGTAATTCTAACCACCTGTAGGTTCCTTGTTCGGTAAATTTTCTCCACATCATCGTTTTCAGTGTTCGATTAAACCGTTCGACTATCGACGCTTTTTTATCCGAATGTGTGGAATAGTGATTTATATTGTACGACTGTAATAGTCGTTTAACCGACGGATTGTAAAACTCTTTACCCAAATCGGTTTGAAAATGTCGCATCTTGTGTTTATCCAATATGGGTTTGAGAGCTTTAGCGATCTCCGTACCGGTTTTGGTTTTAATCGGTACGGCAAATGCTAGTTTAGAAAAACAATTTATCATCGTCAGTATGTAACGATAACTTTTGTTCGATTTAGCATACGGTATCATCTCAACAAGGTCAGCTTGATATAGGTCTGAAATACCTTTAAGTTCAACGCGTCTTGTGGGGTAGTTTCGACGCGCCTGTCGATGGAGCTCTTTAGCTATTGACGCCTTGACGTTCATTGTTGTACTGACCGTATTTCGTGTGTGTTTGTTTGGATAGGAATAGGAAGAGAAAAAAAGGATCTTTATTTCTTTATTTTTTTTTTACCCGCCTCACCACTCTTATATCCCGGCCTTGGCACCGGCCGTATCGATAACAATGATAAATCATTAATCGATCTGCACATGTACAGATCGGTTAAAGATTTAATGTGTGATCGATTCGGGGGGTTTAGGGTGGTCCTGAAAAGGACCGTTTTACATAAAGGGTCGTTTTACATTTTAAACGGTTACCGAACAAACGGACAAGATGGCATACGCCGTGTATGTTCCACATACGGATTGTCTGTCTCTTCCCATTTAAACAAACGTATACGACAATAGTCACATCTGACCACATCGTCGATACCTTCATACCTGAATCCATGCATAGCTAGGATCAGGGGGGAAAGTAACGGATTGTCCATATGTGGCCATAAGGGTGTATAAATCTTTTTGTTACCGTTTCTAGTAACCCTGTAAAATGTATGGACTCTATCATAAAAAGAACGTTCCATTATGATTGAGTGTTAACGCAAGAATGAATAAAGTTTCGAATAATATTTTTTTATCTCTTATAAAATTAAATTGTTTTATTTTCCAATTATTTTTTATCTGAATGCAAGTTCCGAAAATAAAATTTATACAAAGAGTTGACTTTGTAACCGCGATTAAATTATCGTATGCAATTTATTTTATTTTCCAATTATTTATTATCTGAATGCAACTTCCGCTGATAAGTTATATAAAATTTAGTTTATTTTCATAATTTTATTTATTGTTATGTGCAATAATTATTTCTTTATTATGAAATGCATTACGTCTCTCTCTTGATGATAATAATTATATTTGTTTGTTATAAGAAGTGTTATCAAAACCGCATAAATGTTATCGCTCACACTGCAGTTAAAATTGTATTTTAATAAAATTAATTGGTAACTGCGTACTTGTTATCGCTAACACTGCAATTAAAAACAGTACATAAACTAAATTGATAAGATTGCAGTTTACTTAATATTTCTTTTTTGTATAAAATTAATTGGTAACCGCGTACTTGTTATCGCTGACACTGCAATTAAAAAATAGTACATAAACTAAATTAATAAGATTGCAGTTTACTTTTTGTATATATATAACTATCATTCTGCATTCAACGTTTCAAATGTCATCATTACATATTGAGAGTGTGTTCACAATGACATCTTATACAGTTAGACATGAGATTGATGAATTAATGATCGCTTTTCGGGACCTTATGGAAATAAAGGACCGAATACTTAGAAATGTATATGACCACTCGGAGATCGAACACGCGGCGACTGATTTGTCAAACGCTATATTGAGGGCAAGAAGACGGGCAATGCTATTAGCCGCTCGTTTTGATGGACCGCCTTCACCGTCATCACCATCTCAGCATCATCAACAAGAGGTTGCAGAATCCGATGGGTCCGCGACGGATTTCAATCCACACACCGACAACGATGACAACAATGATGACCAATCACCGTCATCGCAATTACCTGATAATGAATTACACATTATTCAGGAAATTGTCGAAGTTGAAGGTGATAACATTGAACATAGTGCCAATCACCGTGTTCAACGTGGTCATCAATGTCGTCGTCGACGTATTCGGGTATGTCGTCGTCCCGTGATCACAGACGTGGATAGTAGTTCAACACCACGACGACCTCATTGTAGTACTCTAAACAGAGTTCTGCAACAGGTCGTCAACGCTAATTCAAGCCAGTCGGACGAGGGCGATGATGGTAACCCGACAACCGACAGATGTCCGATCTGTTTAACAGAATCGGTTACTGTTGAGTTGTCGGGTTGCGGTCATCGATACTGTGAAGACTGTGTGAGGAAATTAGCGAGATATAGCAGGAATTGTCCCGTCTGTCGACGGGATATGTGTGGATACCATCGGATTAGAGAGGGAGACGACGGCAGTAATTGATGTAAGTAATTATAATTTTTTTAAAGAAAAGTCATTTATATTATTTCATATTTTTTTTACATTAAATTTTTTTTTGAAAAAAGTGATTTATGTAATAATTTTTAAAAAGTCATTTATATTATTAGATATATACTTTATTTCATATTTTTTACATATAATTTTTTTTTTTTCACTTACAATAATTTATTACATAATGGTTTTATTTTAAATAAAAGAAAGGCAATATATATCCGCATGATAAAAAAAAATTAACAATAGTCATGACCGTGGGCTATGAGCACTTCGTTTACGGTTCTTGGTCTTTTTTGCGGAGTGTTGTCGTTATTGTTGAGTGGGAGTTTACGTTTCTTTTTGTTTATACTGTAATGTCCGTATGGAACTGTGTTGATTTTATTTTCTAATATGTAACGTTTATCGTCGTAAGGTGAAAGCGATTTCTTTGACTTGTTAATGGAAAATATATTGTGCAAAGTGCTTACGATTCCGTACGCGCTTGTATACGTAACGGAATCATTAAAAAGACTTTTTTTGTACAGATCGTGTCTAAGATCCTTTGCAATGGATACTCTAGGAATACCCTTTGCTACATTCTTCTCTTTCTTGTCGAATTCGAGAATGCTATACATCTTAGCACGAAGTCCGACAAATTCACGAATAGCTTTTCCATTCATTTCGTCTTTGAATTTACCAAGTTGTTTCTTATTGGTATTACTAAAACATGCGTGATCGCGAGGGTAATCTGAAGTATCGAACCGATCGATATCGTGAAGAATATCGTTGTAAACGTTATCGGTCACGATATGATACATCAGACTGTCCGTATCGGTCATTAGAAGATTTATATTATGACCGTACTTTTCCACCATGTAGTCATAGTGGAATTCGTACATGATCATTTTGCTAATGTCCAATACGGTAAATCCGATGTAGATCGGACGATTAAGAAATATCTCCGTTTTCTTCAGACTTACCCCAACGACATCCTTGTTATAGATGTACCAAGCCTTAACTCTCGGTTTTGCAATCACCTTATCCAATTTACGTTCGTTAGTGACCAGTTGGAAGTCTATTCTGTTTCGTACGTTTTCTAAGGACTTACCGTACACCGCGTTGTTCATCAACTTAAAAAAGTCCTTTTCAAAACTGTTTCGTGCTTGTGCACGCTTTTCAGTATTGAAGTCGATGTACGGTTTCAACCAAGGCGACTGGGAGAATTCCAGAACTCTGTGAATGTTTTTCACTTTCAGTCCTAGTCGAGTGTACAACTTTAGGTTTCTGTAATGTAAAACGTATTTTTGTTTGTCGTACAATGTAGTCATTAATTTCTTTACGGGACATCTCTTTATGTCCTTCAAATAGGGGGACAGCATATCATCGGTTGGTACTAATCGTTCTGGTGCAAGAGGGTAATCCTTGTGACGATCGTGCAATTCTTGTGGATACTCAAGATCCACTTCTAAGATGTAGCCGTTTTCACCACGATCGCAAACGCTGTTAATATCGAGATTGTCAATCTCTTCAGTACTCAACCACCTAAAATTAGCATGTGGCAAGGGCTCAACCATGGCTGACCCGTAAAGGTTGTTGCAATCGTAATATTGAACCCAGGATGTGGGTTTGGATGGGTCATACTGATCTGGAATGTTGGGATTGTTCGCCTTGGCGTACCTGTTTGAAATCATGGCTACACCACCTCGTGTTCCTTTTTCGACAAACAGATGCATATCTATGTCGGTCAACAGTTCCAATTTTTGTCGGGTAAATTTTAACATGGCATTCCACGTGAAATGGGGGGTGGAGTAAAAGTGACAGGGGTCCAAACCGTAATATTGCATAGACGTACTTCGGAAATTTTCAAAGACGTCTGCCAACAATAATACGTCGCTAAGAAGATAAAGGTCGTGGTAATCGCCTAACGTATTGCAGTCAAACGATTCCCACACGTTTTGAGCGTGGACGTAATCATCGTCCGTTATGTTCTCTCTTCTTAGCGTACTGTAAAATGCCGTCTGCGGAGGAAGTTGGGTTTCGAAAAACTTGTTTATATGGGTCATGTACTCGTACGGGTAAACGCCTTTACGGATTAAACAATCTCTTTTCTCGGGTAGCGGGTAACAGTTTGTGAGACGTTTAAATACGGTGTCTTTGTCCTGACAATCTTTTACAAGATTTTCCACAAGTTTTTCGAGCGATGACGAAAGAAATTGTAAAGAGTCCAAGAACCTCAACGGACCGACAGACAGTGACTGTAATCGCTCGGAGGTGTTGGCGATACAGTTTATTTTTACATCGTCCTTATATTTTCCCAGAGCTTGAACTAAATGATGACTATCGTAACCGCGGAGGTTATGAAAAAATACTGGAATATGCTCGGTGCGCTTACAATTTAAATTGCACTCGTTATGACATGCACCGAGAAACCGTCCTATGGTATGCGAGTGATGACGTACACGATCGTCGTTCAACTCACAATGACAAAGAAAACACTCGGTAGCCCTTTGAAATGTTTCAGTGTCTTCGGGAGTCATCACCATCGGTTTTTCGGTAATCATAATTTTGTGCAATCTATCGGCGTGATCGAGCAATTCATCCAGCATCTTTTCAACGATATTTTCACCATCGATTCTCGCTCGGTAGACTACCGGACCTTCACAAATCTCCCCTTCCTCGTCGACGATTACATAGGCGTAACCGGACGGAAGATGATGGGCTACCTTATCGGTAAAACTAGTGTTGGGTTTAGGGGTGGCAGTGTCCATCGGATGTACAAATGATTCAAAGTCTGCATACACTGTATACGGAACGCGTAGTGTGGACGAGTAGTCCCTGAACTTCATCACGCATTCCTTTTCTTTAGCTGGATCGGGTACTCTTATCCTTTGTGCACCGTGTCGCTTACACTCGATCAAATGTTTGTTTAGGTTTTGTGTAGCGACAAGTTGGTCTGATGAACTGAAACGGTGCAAACAGTAAGGGCAATATTGACTGGTACCGCGATGTTTTGTAAGACCTGAAAGGAGACGAGATAGCCCATTTTTACCTGGTTTGGTATTTATAAGGCAGTAGTGAAATTTATCTCTCGTCTCCCCTGCAAGCAGCAATAGGTGTATGCAGTGGGTACGATCGCGGTTTTCGGTAACACGCACCGGGTACACGCGATCGTTATCTTCCTCATAGCCGTAGACATTGATGCTTATTGTGGGGTTCAACACCTCGAAGCGATCAATGTCTTTTACCTTTACTGGATATGATATCCCGGTCATGTTAATTTCATGTTCGTACCTTGCATACCAAACCGTTCTTTGGTGTTTGCCAGGTTGATTGTAGAGGTATGCTAGTACGGACCATAGGAAACATTTTTCATCATGCGGATTTTTTACATTAATTATTGCCTCTCTTTTTACAAGTTTTTTTGGTGTTTTTATAAATGAACTAGAGGCGCCATATAACGGACGGTAACGGATAATATTTAAATCAATATATATTATTTTATTCATTACCCATCCGCTGCCGTTGTTGATGAATTTGGTCAGTGTCTCTATAATTTTCTCCACTGATTCTATCCATGATTCTTCAACAACGTCGGTGTTATCGTCCAAATTTATCACCGTTCTAGTTTTTCCATGCAAGTACAAATTTGTGAATGTTGTTTCTACTCCGTCTTCGAGTTGTGTCCGCTTCATCAATTCAACATTTGCTGCAACGTACCTGTAGAAACAGAATAATTTTAGTACATATTGACTACTTTAAAAAAAAAACAAAAAAAAAAAAAAATAAATAAATAAAAAAAAACAGTACATTTACAAAAAAATATTAACGTTTTTTTTAATTACCATTTTATGTTGCCATCAAAGCGTCTGCCTTCTTCCTTCAAACAGTTCAGGATGTTCTTCTGATACCGTAGAAGGGTTGAAAGGAGATACAACTCCTCAGAGTCAGACAGGTCCCATCGAAGACGGATGACGTTGTTATTTATTGCATGGATAACTACCGGTGATACCATTTTTTTTGTAATATCTGAAACAAATTAAAATAACATATATCATAACATTGTTTTTTTTTTTGTGTTTCAGTGAATAACAGATAAAGAAGAAGAAGACATTTTTTTCATTATATATATTATTTATTTTTTTTGTTTAAAAGTATTTTTTATTGTATTTATTTTAATTGTAAAAAGTATTTTTTTAATTGTATTTATTTTAAAAGTATTTATTTTTTTTAATTTATAAAGTATTTTTTTTTAAATTTAATTAAATAATTTATTTGATTTGATTGAAAGTTATTTGATAATACCATACTGTTCCATTAGTATTTATTTTTTTTAATTAATTAATGTAAAACTTACCTTGCTAATTAAGATGAAAATGTAATGATCTCTCTCCGATCGATGTATTCACTTTCAATAACAGATTGCGAATGATGAAATCAAATGATCTCTCTGCGATCGATGTATTCACTTTCAATAACAGATTGCGAATGATGAAATTACACAAATTTTTTCACTTATTTACAAACACAACCGGATTTAACCGACGCAAGTTATAGATAAGAAATTAAAATAAATACGATTCGTGGAATTATTTATCGTGTCGATAAGAACAAAAAAAAATAATAATTGGCTTGTGGTTTTAATTATTTAAAAAAAAAAAAATTTTCCTTATCGCATCCGCTCTTATTAGAGACGACGTTCGAGTTCGCACGTACGCACTAACGGCTAGTGCGCATGCGCCGATTCGAATTCCAACGCTGCGATTGGTCAATCGGACAACTTCAGACCACGTCGGTCCCACAATTCTTCAGTCGAGCGCCGCATCTCGCACGGTAAACACCTCTACGTCACTCCGCTGACGCACGCACGCAAACACAGCCGCCACCGCCTCCCGGTGCACGATCCACGACGAGAACCTCTCTCCGTCGCGGTAACGCCTCCCGACGCCATCGCCTGGACGACCAGGATCATCCTCGAGGTACGTCTATATTCACTTGTGTGTATATGTATGTGTGTGCGCGCGTGTGTGTGTGTGTGTTTGTGTGTTGCAGCAGACATCGCCGCCACCGCCTCCCGGTGCACGATCCACGACGAGAACCTCTCTCCGTCGCGGTAACGCCTCCCGACGCCATCGCCTGGACGACCAGGATCATCCTCGAGGTACGTCTATATTCACTTGTGTGTATATGTATGTGTGTGCGCGTGTGTGTGTGCGTGTGTGTGTGCGTGTGTGTTTGTGTGTGTGTGTCGTAGCAGACATTACCGCCACCGCCTCCCGGTGCACGATCAACGACGAGAACCTGTAACGCCTCCCGACGCCATCGCCTGGACGACCAGGATCATCCTCGAGGTACGTCTATATTCACTTGTGTGTATATATGTATGTGTGTGCGCGTGTGTGTGTGCATGTGTGATTGTGTGTGTTTGTGTACAGACTGATGTTACGTTAAAATTCACAGCTTACGTAGAACATTTTTCACTCATTACATCAGGGAGTCACCGCAGCCGATTGGTTTAAGGCGTCAGTCGGTCGCGTCCCGTCATGACCGGGTTCGAATCCTCTAGCCGACAGAATTTTTTTTCACTTTAAATATTATTCATTTAATTCAAACCGACCGCCAAACAACAGTGATACCAACCTTTGAAATATTACTTCAATATATAACAATACAAACACAAATTAAATCAAGTTGGCAACACTGACTCAAAAAATAAATACTGTCGACAAAAAATAAATCATGTTGGCAACACTGACGGGGTACGGTCGCCAATCCAAGATGGCCGACCACCGCCATCTTGAATTAATGACGTCAGTAGTGACGTTTCAAGATGGCGGACGGCCGCCATATTGGAATCCAAGATGGCGGACAGCCGCCATCTTGGAAAAAGGCGACCGTACACCCATTTCCGTACTACTTATTACTTTTACCTCCTCCCATAAAAAGACCACTTTCTTAGGAACAAATGAAAAATAAAGTAATCGGTTTTATCTTCAGGGTATTATACTGCTATGTAATACAACCTTCGTAGAAATAAAAATTACATTCAGCTCTTTAACCGGCTTTTCTGCCACTTTTCCCCTACCCTCCACAAGAGCGTCTGTGTAATGAACATCATTACTTTCAGAGAAAGAACTATTGAATATTTCCAGAGGTACCTTAGCGGTTTAAAAAGTAAGGAAAATACAGTAAATTTACAAATTAATACACATTTTTATATAGCAAACAATGCATTACTATTTCAGTCAATCTGTCCTAGAAGACATTTAAAATTTACGTATTCACGATTGAGTTTTGGTAGAAAAATTTTGTTATTTGGGAAGTAGAATTACTAAAGATGGACAAAGCAGGAGCGAAATAAAATGCCGAATAGCACAAGCTAAACGATTCATTATATTTCAGTAAGAAATATAATTTGTTTACATCAAAAATTAATTTAAATGTCAGGAAAAGATTTTTGAAAGTGTATGTTTGGAGTGTCGCTTTATATGGAAGTGAAAATTGGACGATCGGAGTATCTGAGAAGAAAAGATTAGAAGCTTTTGAAATGCGGTGCTATAGGAGAATGTTAAAAATCAGATGGGTGGATAAAGTGACAAATAAAGAGGTATTGCGGCAAATAGATGAAGAAAGAAGCATTTGGAAAAATGTAGTTAAAAGAAGAGACAGACTTATACGCCACATACTAAGGCATCCTGGAATAGTCGCTTTAATATTGGAAGGACAGGTAGAAGGGAAAAATTATGTAGGCAGGCCACGTTTGGAATATGTAAAACAAATTGTTAGGGATGTAGGATGTAGATGGTATACTGAAATGAAACGACTAGCACTAGATAGGGAATCTTGGAGAGCTGCATCAAACCAGTCAAATGACTGAAGACAAAAAAAACAAAAAACGATTGAGTTTTATAGATGACCTAAATTTTCTATTATAGTTTTATAACTATAAATCAAAGTAAACCTTGTTACTTCAACAGTATTTTAAAATATACCGGAAAAGGCAGTTACTTTCATACAGATTTGATTACTAGATCGTAGACACCGGTGTTCTTTGGTGGTTGGGTTTCAATTAACCACACATCTCAGGAATGGCCAACCTGAGACTGTACAAGACTACACTTTATTTACATTCTTATAATTATACAATCCTCATTAATCCTCTGAAGTAATACCTTATGGTAGTTTCGGAGGCTAAACAAAAAAAAAGAAGAGAGATAAAGGGTGTCTTAAAACCCGTCTTTTTTTAGATATAATTTCTATAAAAAATTAAAGTTACAAGAGGAGCTAAGATGTGCTTTTCTCTGATAATAATAATAATAATAATAATAATAAAAGAAGTTACGTTGTCATTTGTAGAAACAAATATCACTTGCATTTCTATGTACTTTCCATACTTCTCGTATAAAATTATAGAAAGTAAAGAATTACTCCTCGTTTTTTGTTATTTAGTTTTTCATGCATGGATGCTCTCTTATTTTTGAAAATACTCCATTTATTTCTCAGAAATTAATTGTAAGTATTGTACGCTATGTTGTATTTAATATTGCATATAATAAACACAAAATTATTGAGTTAGACGTTTTGCAGAATGTTAAATAACTCTTTAGGTCTTTTTATATTTAATTATAAAATATTAAATCGTTCTTTTAGTCATTTAATCTTTAAATAATCGTTAAAATATTTCAGCGGGTGGTGCTGTAACTAGCGATTCATGTCGCGAATAACTGCTCTTTAAATCATAAAATCATAATAATTGTAAATTATTAGTAAATACATAATCAGAACATGGCATTGTAGATCCGACTCATGGTTACATGGAAACCTAGCACGATTGCTTCGAATATCAAACTATTTTGATTTTACATTTCCGCTTTACTTAAACCCAGCACTGTGATTGGTTCATACAGGTAATTTATTTCTATAAATTCTTTTCAGAGAAATCATTTGTGTTGTGTCATTATTACAAAAAAAAAAAAAAAATAATAAATTTTTTTTCTTAATAATTATAATCGGCTCTCCTGTGGAGCCATAAGTAAATTTCCTGACAAAAGTACATGATAAGGGGGTTCCTTAAGGAACTCCCAAAATAAGTAATGCACAATAAATAGTAGCAAGTAAACAAACTTAAAGTCCAATATGAAACTGCAAGTTTAGTCATAAATCACAAAACATTAATTTCAGCATCACAGAGTCCTGAAGTATAAACATTAACAAAGAATAAAAATACAAAGAAAGAAAAAGAATAAAAAGAAAGAAAAGTAACAAAATAATTACATACGACACCGCTAAACTTGACGGTGTTAGATTCCAAACTGTTACGCAGCCCCTAAGTCGAGTACATGGGCACGTCTCAACCACCGGACTTCCTTGTTGTCATCGAGTAGATTAATTGCAAAGTTGTTTACACGATTCTCAAGCCTCTGCAGATGTTTGACACTGCGCTGTTGTACAATCTCACGAACCGATGGGAGCTCCAGGTAATCCTGAATCTCATTATTCCGCGTGAACCCTAGCTACTTTGTTCTGAAATCGTTGTATAATTTCCACATTACTAGTACTAGCCGTTCCCCACAATTCTACACCGTACGTCCAGATTGAGCGCAGAATAGCCTTATAAATTAAAGCCTTGCAATAAAATTGACGTGCATACTATTACAAGATGCAACTCACTCATTCAACTTCGGTTTGGGCAAATCAAAAATATTTCCAGTATATTTCTAAAGTACGTCTGGAATTTGTTTGAGATAACTCTGAATTCAATGAATCCACGGTGATATTTACCCGATTCCTGCCGTTTTCTGTTAATTGGATTTTCGAAGATTAAAGTATTAATTAATTAATGCGATTACGGAAGGTACTTGTTATCAACGATTTCGTTGCTGACGATATCTCGATGTTTACCGTCAGTAAGTGTCGCGTATGACGAAAATATTAAAAAATTTAAAATAAAATTACGGTCAACATTCTTGGTGCCTCATAGAGTTCGTACTCTATGAAGCGGCAATACTTCCTTATTACGTTCTGCCAACCCTCACCACGAACTGCACCCTTATTTTGCACCATCACCATCACTTTACATTTACGTTTTGGATTGTTTACATATGAGTGTAATTAGTTTTTACTATATGCGCTGGTAAATTAAAAATCACAAAAATAAAAATTGTCTTTCTTCTATGTTATTATATAAAAAAGAAGATGGATTTTTGTTGGTTCGGGATAAACAAAAAACTACTCGGCCAATCGCCACCAAATTTTTACCCGTGTTTCTTGTCATAACTGAAAAGATTTTAATATATATTTCATCTCGAAAATTCTAAAAAAGTATATATATGTAGTAGTGGATGTTTTCCGGTTGAAGCACAAAGTTTAATTAATTAAATTAACGAACTGTGAACTGCAAGTCCTATCGCTGTTTGAGCTGGATTGTTTGAACCGAATGATTCGAATCGATCTAATGAATAATGTTTAGAAAATAATATAATTAAATTTACGTTAAATAAAATAATAGTAAATCGATTAAAAAAATTCCTGTTTAACAATATTGGGCTTTACGTGGGGACTGCTTATGAGGCTAGAGGGGTGAGATATGCAAGCCGCTCGTGCAAGGCTAGACCGATCATCACCATCAAGTGGTAACAAACGGAATGCCCGTGTGGCGCTGTTTTGGGAGGTGCAATATTGTGCTCTTATATTTCTGCAAATAATCGTCCGATTTTCAAAATTCAAACGTAGTATTTGTTATTAGGTTGAAGGCTAACTTTTGCATGCATCACGTATTCTCTCGATCTAACAGATCATGGTTAGTCGGAAATGTGTATATATGTAAAGTTTGTCTGTTAGTTATCTCGTCACGCGAGAACCAACCGATCGATTATTTTCAAACTTGCAGAATACATTGGTGTTATCCCAGGGAAGGTTTTAAACCGCCGACCGGGGTCCTTGCTTCCTTGAGGATTAAGAGATTAAGAATAATCATTATTTTTTTGCCCCCAGGGAGAAGGAAGTTGTGAATTAAAGATATGCGTTAAGGAAAAAATTGGTTATTCCCTTTACTACATTATTATATTTCTGCCATGCGGCAAAAAAAAATTAGTTATGAATTTCTTGTCAAAAGTGTGTGTACTTTAGTTACCAATAGTTACTATTATTGCTATCTATCATCTGTAATTTTATTTCCTTTTTCGGTTTCTATAAAGCCTGAATACTATAATTGTTATTTATCAGTATTATTCTCACAACCGTGAGGATAACGTACAATGTGGGTCTCCAGGAGGTGGATCCTTCTGCGTAGATGGTAATGGCCTCCAAAGCAAGCTCTGCGGTTGTCCAGGAAGCCGGTCCCCCTGGCAAATTGGGAATGGCGAGTACAGCGATCTGTGCGGCCACAGGGTAGACACCTTGCCGCTGGGAGGCCCCGTGGAGCCCTTGAATTAGCTCCAGGATTTGCCTGGGCTGACTTGAGCCCCGAGGATTCAGGTTCTGGCTAGACGGGTCGATTAGTATATTTATATAACATTTTTTGTAGAATAGATTATAATTTACTCCATTCTTGTATCATCCGCAATTTTTATAGGTATGAAATTTAATAATTTTAATTATGCAGGCTATAAATATACAAGTTAAAACATTTTTTTTAAATGTTAACTTGTGGTATAATATTCTCTTTTAACCGTGTAAATTGTTGGACCTTTTTCATGGACGTTGATCGGGAAGTTTTTGTTGTGTGATATTCCTACGTACAGAATTGTTTCAATTTTATTTAGCGTACATTGAATACTGTACGGGCATGCGTGCTCGTGTGAATGCGTACTTTGAAGCTATTTCTTGGTTATCAGGTTAACACTGATAATAGACTAACATTTATATTTACGTTTCAAAATATAATTTTATTAAAATGCTGAGGGGTGCAATGTAGAGCGTTAGTGTTATAAAACAAACTGTATAATACTTTGCTGTGTATTTGAATTAATGGATAAAATATTAGGAGATGCTCTTGTTTTTATACGGATGAAATCAAGTCTGCATTCATCGCAGTTTTCTACTGTCGAGCACGAATCATACTCGTTATTTTAACAGGGGTGTTTTTTTTTAGTTTTTTCGAAACTCTTTACACGTTTAGCGTGGCTACATTTATCTCAAACTGATTGTAATTTTTTTTATCAGATTTTTTTTACAACTGCTTACTTTTGTTTGTAGTTTTTTTTAAAATTAAAATATAATTTTTCGCTTGTTATTTGAAGTGGAATACTGATTATTTTGATTTTCCATTTATGTAAAAAAAACAAAAAAAAAACGCTTAGTAATATAAAAAATAACTATTCTGATCTGTTATTTAATTTCCTTTCTTATGAAAAAAATCACATACTTCTATTTGTGCGTATCCAATTAGAAAGCTACTTTTCTACTTTTCTCATTAAAACTAAAGAAGAAATTTGATTGTCTTATATAACCAATTTCAGAATAATTACTAATTTGAATTTTTTTTTATGAAGGAGTATCAACAGCTATGGAAATTGGTAGCTAACAAAAAGATGCCATGCCTCACCGGGATTCGAACCCGGGACCTCCGCACGAAATTCCGAAACGCTATTCAGCTTCGAGGTGCCAATTTAATTGTATTAAATCATTTCTCTTTTTTATAAAATACACTAATTTCAATAATTATTTAATTAAATCTATCATAAAATTCTTCTGTAATATGATTATTTCAAATAATTTAAATTGAAAAAATATTTAACCAAAATTATATCGTCTGCACAGGCGATTTAAATTTACTTTAATTATTATCTACTTTACGATTAATCTACTTTAATTACCTTGTACTTGAATTCGCGAAAAATTTCGGTTTTCAGATTTCAACGAAAATATCCATTTTGACCATACCTGAATCCATTTTGACTAGTTTCTGCGTGACGTCTTTATGTATGTACATAACACAGAAACGATTTGCCGTAAAAAATCAAAAAAAAATTGATTTTGGATTTTTTCTTAACTGCAGTAATAAGCTGTCATTGAGAGCCGGTGTAGAATTGTGGGGAACGGCTAGTACTAGTAATGTAGAAATTATACAACGATTTCAGAACAAAGCAGCGAGGGTAATTGCCGAAGCTCCGTGGTTCACGCGGAATGATGAGATTCAGGATTATCTGGAGCTCCCATCGGTTCGTGAGATTGCAAGACGTCGCAATGTCAAATACCTGCAGAGGCTTGAGAATCAAGTAGACCACTTTGCAATTAATCTACTCGATAACAGCAGAGACGTCCGACGGTTGAAGCGAGCCCATGTACTCGACTTAGGGTCTGCGTAACAGTTTGGAATCTAACACTGTCAAGTTTAGTGGTGTCGTATCTAATTTCTTGTTACTTCTCTTTCTTTTTCTTTTTTATTTGTTATTAATGTTTGTTTTGTGGACTATATGGTGCTGAAATTAATGGTTTATGATTTATGATAGAGCTTGAAATTTCATATTTGACTTTAAGTTTGCTTGCAACTCTTATTTTGTATTATTTATTTCGGGGGTTCCTTGAGAACCTTCTTATCACGAGCTTTTGTCAGGAAACTTACTTATGGCTCCACAAGAGAGCCGATTGTAATTATAATTGTTATTGAGAAAAAAAAGAAAAAATGAGAGCTTTTCAGCAATATGTCATTTCATTGGTTTCAGAGTTATAGCACTATAACATTTTAATTAATGAAATATTTGGTTCTTTTAGAGGAATGCACATCGCCGAGAATCCGACTTATTTCCTTTTAGATAGATTTCATAAGAAAGCTACTTATTGTAATGGGCACCGTGATTCGACTTCCGGAAAATTTTGACATATTCTCGTCTTTCACACCCCCTAGATAACAAAACCACCGTCAGTTCAAAATGTTATATATATATATATATATATATATATATATTTCACTTTCTTGTGGACACGATAACTGTCGTAATTTTGCGCCAATCACTTTGAAATTGATACATAGATATAACGACCGAAAATCACGGTCGAGTTCGTTATTGGGCAAAATCGAACCATGGGGATGGAAATAGGGGCTTTTTCGAAAAAACAAATCGCTGTGACTTTCTTATTAAGTAAAATAATGAATTCGTTTAAAGTTCCTACCATTCTTTGGATAAGACCCTGAAACTTATCTCAGTAAAGTAAAGTAAAGTAAAGTTTTTTTATATTACCAACCAGAGGCCCAGGAGGTGAAAAAAATGGGCTTTCGAAGATAAAATAAAATAATACCTTTTTTAATAGGCACAGTATCGAATCGGTAAAATGGTCGTTAGCCCTCTAAGGATTACCTAAAACGTCTGAAACAATTTTTGATATAACCAACCCTTACGGCAAGGGATGATCAAAATATTGCTGGAATTGTAAGAAGATGGGGCTTATCGTATGCTAAATTGCAACCATTGTCATATTAAGTAAATTTGAAGTTTTTCTTAACTTTAAGGTGGACATTTTTTTTATTCCCAGAGAAATCTACCTCCGCCTTCTGGCGTGCCGAAAGGGATTTTTTTTTATTTAAATATATTGATTTATTAATAATTATTAACCTGTGATTATAAAACGATTTTTACAATGAATATTGTAATGTAATTCAATACAAAAAAAGAAAAATATGAAAAAAAAGTAATAAAAAATATATGTAATTTAGTAGACGTAAAGGAATTCTGTGGTGTCTACATCAGATTTTATTTTTATTTTATCTTAGTGCAGTTATATATATATATATATATATATATATATATACACGATGACGTCATTATCGTATTTTGTATTTATTTACAGTAGTTTTATTACTAACAAATAACCTTTTGAATATTATCGTTACCACTTAGTTTTTACCTTTAATTAAAACGTAACAGTTTAAATGCAGTTGCACATTAATTACAAAAAAACAATCAATATTAAATATACATGACATTTAAAACACAATAGTAATAATATAAATGAAAAACAAAAATCAATATTGCAATATATGTATGAGTACTGACTACTTTTTTCTAGTTATTAATGTATTTTTATTTATCATTATTTGTTTATTCTTTTTATATTGTAATTAAATTAATCAAAATATTTCTTTCCGATATCATTTACTGACGAGCCACTGCATTAGATTCATTTTAAAGGCATTTATACTTCCTTTTTTTATTTTTCTAGGTAACGTATATTTAATTTTTTACTTAACAAAATTGTTGAGGATTTGTAAAATTACAATAGTTTTCAAATTTGCGGCAAAATTTAAGAAAAAAATTTGGGTAACATAGGGTAGTAAAATAGCTATACATCTTTAGAGAATCTTAGCAAATAATCGGTAATATAATCTCTGTAGACCGTATCTTTACATTCTTATACCTTTTTGTTTGAACACTCAAGTTTCTCAGGTTTTGTAATAATTTTTTTAAATTTTGCTTTTTTTTTTTTAATTTTTTTAAAAAAATAATAAAAGTATACTGTATTATACGCTTAATCATATGTATAATATATATGTAAAAATGAATGCTTGGATGTTTGTTTGTCCCGTCCGCGTTCCTACACCATTCATCCGGTTTCGATGAAACTTTGATGAGTTGTGCGCACGCCCGCGTTTCTGAATTAGTTTGGACCCGCTAGGTGGTGCTGGCTCGAGATATTTTGAAAAATTGTATTTATGATCTGATTTGGCTCATATTCAAAATATGTTACTTACAAAGAAAGAAATATCTCTGAAAAAATAAACTGAACCGCAGGTGGCGCGGGGGTTGAGATATTTAGAAAAATTGTGTTTATGGACCGATTTAGCTCATATTCAGAATATATATTTTGGAAAGAAAAGTGTTTTGCAAAAGCTATACCCGTGTAGGAGACGCCGGTGTCGAGGTATTTAACAAACAAACAAATTTTCTTCTTATATATATATATATATATATATATATAAAAGCAATGTTTGTATCTTTGTTTGCTATAGACTAAAAAACTACTTGACCGATTTAACGCGCGGGTTTTACGAAAATGGTCCGCATGTTTCGGAGACGGTTTAATTAAAGTTATTGAAATTTCTATCTGACCAGTAGAAAGAAAGTTAGGAGTATTTTGAACCGACTACTGTGTTTAGAATAGTTTGAATTAAATCTCGACTTCCAAATCAGCTGATTTGGGAAGACGCGTTCACCACTAGACCCGGGTTAAAATTAACTCGGTGGGTTAATTAACCCGGTGGGTTACCTACCCCAATTAATCTTACGGTTGTGACGTATTCATAAAACTTGGGTTTGAAGTAGCACAAATCAAGTTTCTCTGAGAATAATTATCTTCATTATTTAATCAGGTATCATTAAAGATTTGATATACTAATGTACAATTGTATAATCAGTTTAATGAAGAAGATAATGATGAAATTACGTCACGCCTGCTGTTCTGTGTTGAGCCAACTTGGGATGTTTAATATACTTAAGAATGTTTCACCCTACTTTATACGTAACAAGTCTTATTTAATTTTGTTATGACGTACTATATTTATACATAGAGAGCGCATTGACTTTACTTAAATTTTACTGTGTGTATGATTCGCGTTGTAAAATTATTATTTTAATAAATTTTTAAATTCCGATTTCTTTGAAGAGGTGGTAACTTCTCTTCTCTTAATCCGGAAGTTCTGGAGTTAAGTCCTGTTAGTGCGTGACATTTTTTCACACGCTACAATAATAATAATTAATAGGGAGCTGTTTATTGTTCTAGATGCCAACCGTATAAACATAATATAGAGGATTTAATTGCTGTTAGACTTTCTCTCATTCAAGATTCTTACCGCAACTCTTCATTGTCCCGTGGAAACAATGAAAGAATATAGATATTTAATTAATTGATAAAACCTGTAAAAATGAGTTTATAATTTTTTCTGAAATTTTACTTCCCAGTGATATTATTCAGAGTGCAAAACGATTGCATTATTTTCACTTTTCATTGGACAGTATTAACAAATGCGGAATCTTATCCATAACATATTTATTAAGTTTTTTTTTTATTAATATTCGCTGTCCTTGCAAGTTGGTGTTAAATAATTATTAAATAGAAACGTTTATTAATGATGAATCCTTTGAATGATTAGAAATATTGATTTTATTTCATTTCCAATTTAATTTTTAATCCGATTTGACGAGAGTTTTACGTTTCTAACTTATCACTCTCTTACACGCTATCAATATCCTTCGCAATTAAAGAAAAAGAAATTAAAAATATACCGTTATGTTTTATAGATATAATCTTTATCAATTTATCAATTGACCGGCCTCCGTGGTGCGAGTGTTAGCGTGTCAGCCTTTCATCAGGAGGTTTCGGGTTCGAATCCCGGTCAGGCGTGGCATTTCACACAAACTACAAATCATTCATCTCATCCTCTGACGTAATACCTAACGATGGTCCCGGAGGTTAAAAAAAAAATCTTTATAAATTGATTTAAAAATAAAGAAGGCACTTGGAAGTTGTTCAACTGCAATTATTTTATGTTTTCCTTTTTTCTTTACATTTGTTTTTAAGTTAAGCTTCATCAATTGGACCGATATCGATTATTATTCTCATTTTCTTTTATGTAGGTACTAGGGGGCTAACCCACCCTAGTACGTTCTAGTGGTGAACGCGTCTTCCCAAATCAGCTGATTTGGTAGTCGAGACTTCCAGCGTTCAGGTCGTAGTAAAGTCAGTTATTTTTATACGGGTTTGAATACTAGATCGTGGATACCGGTGTTCTTTGCTGTTTGGTTTTCAATTTACCACACGTTTCAGAAATCGTCGAACTGAGACTGTACAAGACTACATTTCATTTACACTCATACATATCATCCTCATTCATCCTCTGAAGTATTATCTGAACGATAATTACCGGAGGCTAAACAGAAAAATAAAAAATGTACTAGGGACCTAGGTCCCGTGGCCGCTATGTGATCCAACCAGCGTAATTATTGCCATTTTCGTGTTTTCAGCATTTTTCTTACCGTGTTATAATATAGGAACAACCAAGATTAGCTCAAATTTCGAATCAGATTTGAAGAAACGTTTTGGTCGAGGTTTCATTAGGTATGACTTTATTCTGCGACTGTTATAAGCCGTCGCCCGTTGCAGTAGATTAAGTTCATCTTGAATTTTTGAAATCTTCGTGTTTTCAGCAATTTCTTATCATTTTATAATATCGGGTGATTGAAAAAGGCTTCGCAATTTGAAAAGCATATAAAAATTTATTGAGATAACTAACAGAGTCGTTTGATATCTCATTTCATAGAAAAACACATGAAGTTTGTCATGCAACATTCACTTTGGTTCGATATATCTTCCCGTTGTAATGCGAAACACATCCCACCTGAAGTAAATTTCATTTCAGAACGCGGCTAGCATGTCCGACGTTACCCTTGTAGCTCCGGCTTTAATTAAAAATCAGGTGACCGTGCAATTGGACCTTCACGATGAATCCATCGACCTGGAATCGAGTATCAAGAAAATCTCAGACCTATATGCGGTAATGAGGTGGTGCTCGTCGTGAAGTTAATGGCGTCCATCTTGATCGTCATCGTCTAACTGAGGACTTAGAAAATTATGAAACATGTCAAGATAAACAATACCATTTACGGTTGCCTCATAGAAGAAGAACGTGCCGTACAATCTAAATTTGCTTAGGACAAAAAAAAAACATTGACCTTTGGGGTATCATTAATGTGCTGCAAAGTTTCACAAGGGTTTTCACTACCCTATTATTCGGCATTTATGGTATTCACCTTACCACTGATGGAAAACGTTGACTCATCACTAAAACCAAAACACAGCGAGCACCACGTTTCCCACCAATAAATATATCCATTTTTAACAAAAATGGTGGAAAAATTCGGTACTAATGAACTACGTGAGTCAAAACTTGATGTGTTTTTCTACGAAATGAGACCTGAACCGAATATTTTAGTTATCTAAATAAATTTTTACATGATTTTAAAATTGTGAACTCCTTTTTGAATCACCAGGTATAGGGAGGATTTTTCACGTAATAAATTTGTTTTCTATGTAAATCACATAAAAAAAAAATATTTTTGTAAAAGAATTGATTATTATTGAACAGTTTAAAAGGCCGGATTCTCGTAGAAAAAATACAGTTATTTGTAAATTAATTTTCTTTTTATTTACTGATTTTTCTTTCTTGCAAATTTAATTATTTTCGCATAAATCTCAAATTCTTTGAAAGGTTTGTATAATTATTGAATATATCACTGATTATTTCTATTTAATCAAAAATTATTCTATAACACTAATGTTAACAGTGTTATTAATTCTTAACAAAATTTAATGGCCACCGTTTACGAATTTAAAAAAATAATATGTTGAAATTTATTTATTTTTGCAGAAGATGTAATTGGGTACATGTATTCCATATTTCATTAAATATCTTAATTTGTTTTAAGATGTAACGTTTTTTGTTTTTAAAAAACCCAAAATCATGGACAGAGCGGGAAAATGAACCGAGATAGGTATTTGTAAATTTTTTTTTTGTCTTCAGTCATTTGACTGGTTTGATGCAGCTCTCCAAGATTCCCTATCTAGTGCTAGTCGTTTCATTTCAGTATACCCTCTACATCCTACATCCCTAACAATTTGTTTTACATATTCCAAACGTGGCCTGCCTACACAATTTTTCCCTTCTACCTGTCCTTCCAATATTAAAGCGACTATTCCAGGATGCCTTAGTATGTGGCCTATAAGTCTGTCTCTTATTTTAACTATATTTTTCCAAATGCTTCTTTCTTCATCTATTTGCCGCAATACCTCCTCATTTGTCACTTTATCCACCCGTCTGATTTTTAACATTGTCCTGTAGCACCGCATTTCAAAAGCTTCTAATCTTTTCTTCTCAGATACTCCGATCGTCCAAGTTTCACTTCCATATAAAGCGACACTCCAAACATACACTTTCAAAAATCTTTTCCTGACATTTAAATTAATTTTTGATGTAAACAAATTATATTTCTTACTGAAGGCTCGTTTAGCTTGTGCTATTCGGCATTTTATATCGCTCCTGCTTCGTCCATCTTTAGTAATTCTACTTCCCAAATAACAAAATTCTTCTACCTCCACAATCTTTTCTCCTTCTATTTTCACATTCAGTTTTTTCATCTTTGTTATTTCTACTACATTTCATTACTTTTGTTTTGTTCTTGTTTATTTTCATGCGATAGTTCTTGCGTAGGACTTCATCTATGCCGTTCATAGTTTCTTACTATGTTAAATCCGTTTTACTCTCGGCTAGAATTACTATATCATCAGCAAATCGTAGCATCTTTATCTTTTCACCTTGTACTGTTATATATATATATTGTGTATATATATGTGTTATATATATATTATTGTGTATATATATATATATATATATTAAAATCACCGAAGTTTCTATGACCTTTTATAAACACTCTTGATAGAGGTATTCTTTTTACAGAATAAATATAATAATTCTTGAACAGTAATAATAAATTTTATTTCATATTTCTGTTTTGGTGGATAGCACTTACTGTTGATATTTTTTTTTCATAAATATGACAGAAATCGTAATAATGTAACATGTTCAATAAAATAATATATAAACAAATAGGAAAATAGAAATCCTAATTTTCAGTCTTTCAATCTTGTCTCCTGTTCAATTTGATTAGATTTATATTTGTCTGATCAGAAACCTATAACACCCTAGGGAAATTCTAGAATCAAATTATTAGTAGAAGAAAAAAAATCATTTTATCATGTCATTTGTTCGCGTGATGGATTTTAAAATTCATATCCAACTATCTGTCGAGATATTTATTATTATTATTATTATTACGTATTACAAACTGAATTACCCAATATTATTCCTGGTATAAAGTTTATCTATTACCCAGAAGAAAATCTTCAGTAAATATAAAAAGCAAAACAATTTTTTTTCCGGGAACTTATTTAATTACATTTAAAGAAATTTTTTTCTTTTTTAAAGATAAAGTGTTTCCTGTTTTTCGAAATCTATGAAAAATTTACCAAATTTTATTTAATTTTCTCTTTTAGAAATATTTTTAAATGCCTCAAGTAAAATTTCGAAAAAAAAAAGAATAAATTTCAATGAGGGTACGAGTATATATTTCCAGTTCATTTTTTATTGATAAATAATAGGCATTTATTATCGTATTAAGTGTTATGAAGTCAATTTAATTATTTTAAATATTGTAAAATTCAGAAATATCCTAGCCCCAAAATTAGATAAAAAAGAATACAGATTAAAATCCAATAAAGAGTTATTTTTTTCTATTTGTCTCTTTTTCTGGGTGAAAAATGTTTCGGAATTATCATCGTTTGGACACGATGTATGTATGTCTTTCAAAAAACTGAAGTTTAAAAATCCGCAATTAAAAATTAAATAAAAACGCCTAGAAAACAAAACGTGAAATATAAGACAAAACTAATACAATAACAAAAATTAATTAAAAAAAAAATTAAAATATTAAAAACAAAGACAAAACAAAAAACTTAAACTAAATTGTTAAGATACAAAACATACAACTACTGCAAAAAAATCTAAAAACACTATTAAAAAGTATCTAAAATATTATGTAAAATATAGAATTATACCACACTAGAAAAAATCACAACCAACTTTAAGAAAAGAAGATTATATATGCTTCTATGGTCACATCAAAGATAGGCTAGTTAAAATAACCGTAGTATTCATAGAAATACAACATGATTACTTTAAAAATTGCTTTATCATTCAGTAATTTATACTAAATGAATTTTTGTTAAAATGCACATATTGTTGTGAGATGGGTAAAATAATATGGAAGATGTTGGTACGACTGGAGCTAGAGTGGGAGGACTGTGCATTTCAGTAATGCCAATCTGCGTCTTGATTAGCTTTTGAATAAGGTTGCTTTTGATCATATGTTGTTGTTTATTAAAATGGGGTTAACTCTTGAAGAACATTGTATTCGTGATGGAAACTAATTTAGAGACGAAATCTCATGTTGTGTGTCAGCGAAAGTTCATAGAGAAATTTGAAAAAGAAATGAATGAAAAGTGTTATTCATAAGTTAGTTAAAAATTCGGGAAATAAGTTCGGTGTTACCCCAGAAAGTTTATGACGCAGATAAGTTTCAACGACGAACAGAACATTAAAGCGGCAGTTAAAAGATCTCATAAATATTTGCGGAGTCTAAGCCGTGAAAAGAACATTTCACTAGGTTCAGCTCACACTGCGGTGAGGAAAATACTAAAATGTTATCCGTATGGAATGTAGGTTTTCCGAGTTAAATAATGCTGTTTATGCTAAAAATTTTCGCTTCTATCAACGATTCAAGAACTTCATCAGAGGCATCATTGGCATTTTAGATAAAGTATTTTTCACTGATGAAGCGTGCTTTCACCTTGGTTGTTATGCTAATAGTACGAATTATAGGACCGGGGGTACTGAAAAACGCGTATATGCGTTGAATCTTTTTTATACCCACAAAAAAATTGGTATATGGTTTGAAGGTTCAAAGCGATGAATAACAGGACCCTTGTTCTTTTGAAAAAAAACTATGAATGCTGCTGTCTATCAAGAAATTATCCAAAATGTGAAGGTCGTACTACAAGATGATGAGCGTGACTGTTATTTACAACAGCGCAGCGCCACTTGCCGTGCATCTCGTTTTATTATAGAGATGTTACAGGATGCTTTAAAAAAAAATCATTTTTTTTTTAATTTGTGACCAACAAGATCCCCTTATCTGATTAATCCTGATTTCTTTCCATATGGTTACTTAAAAGAAATCGTTTATAGGACCAATACACTCATCCTGCAGGAACTGAAAATAAATATTACCATAACCATCCAGGAAATAGATAGGATGCAGCTAACAAGACTAGCAAGGAACATGGTCAAACATGTTTTTTAGTTGCATAGAAGTGGATGATGTCATCTTTTTCAACACCTTATGTAAATTATTATTCAAATGCTTGCCAATAAAATATTATTTGTAGGCTAAACTAAGTGATAGGGCTCTTTTAAGTGGAACATCCTGTAATAAGGCACAAACAAACTAGTACAAGAAGGTATTGAAGAACGTAAAAGAACACAATATACAACTGAAAGTGATCGACAACAAATAAAAGAAAAAGGGACAACGGTTCAGAAGATCAAAAATTTTCAAAACTGCATAAAAGAAGGAAATGAGAACGGAACATCTGGTCAGAAAACGAAAACAAAAATTCAGAGGTTAAAAATAAAAGAAGGTATACTCGGAGGAGAAGAAAAAGAAATAAACCAGTACTTAGAGATCATAACGAAAAAATACATTTATACAAAAAAAAATTGATATACAAAAAACGGTTATCGACCGTAAAGCGTGGTTTTTCTAAATATTTTAAATTAATATATAATTAGTTTAAATTATACTTGAGGTAATTTTACCTAGTAGAATCCAGTTTTTCCTTATGCAACACGATTAATGGACATACAGTCTTGAAAAATTAGATATGTTATTTTATAAATCCTTTTAAATTTAATTAGCAAAGTATCATTAACATAAATTAATATAAAACTGTTAACTACTGAAAGAATTTTAAATTTAAATAAAATTATTTGAAATCAAAGAGAGATATTCAAAACTGGCTTTATTTTTTAGAAATATACGATTAATGAACAATTTTAATTAATTTTCATTAATCATAAACAATATCAAGGTTGCATTAAATTATACTCTTTTTACTTCTTTGTACGAAATAAAGGAAGTATTGTGATCGCGAAAACTTTCGGTTTTAATATTTCAACGGAAATATGTATTTTGACCATCCCTGAATCCATTTTGACTAGTTTTAGCGTGACGTATGTACGTAAATATCTCGCATAACTCAAAAACGATTAACCGTAGGATGTTGAAATTTTGGATTTAATTCTGTTGTAACGTATAATTTTGCGTCTCCCATTTTAATTGCAATCGACTGGACCAAAAGTTTCCAAAAAAGCCAAAAATCTAAAACATTTAGAATTTAAACTTTCTCTTAACTTCAGTATTAAGTCCTCATTGAGAGCTTTTCAATGATATGTCATAAGTGGTACTTAGTTTCATCGGTTCCAGAGTTATAGCCAAATACAATTTTAATTAATGAAATATTTGGATCCTACAAGGGGAATGCACATCGATTCGAATCTGACTTCATCTACTTTTTTTTAAATTTTTTTTTAATTTAAATATATTATTAATAATTATTAACCGCTAATTATAAAAAGATTTTGCAATAAATGTTAATTCAATAATAACTATTAAAAAAAAAAACAAATAGAAAAAATATCAGAAGTTATTAATGAAATAAAATTTTATGCACTTATGATTTTTAAAAAAATGTGTATATGTAATTTACCAGGCGTACAAGGAAGTCATTTGTTGTATACATCAGATTTTTTCAGTTAATTTTTTTTTTCAAATATTTATTTACAATTTGTTACATTTCTGTAGGAGCCTTAAGTCATATTACATTAAAAAAATAATCTTCATTGAAATGCCTCATAAATTATATTCTAAGTACCTTTTCAAGGTAGTTTTGAAAAAATGTATTATCGGTAGTACAATAGAAAACAATAACAGGAATTATAAAAATAACAGATTGATGAAAAAATTAAAAAACCAAAAATAAACCAAATAAAAAGAACGATTAAAAATGAATGTGTAAAACGGAAACAGCGACGAACTGAATGAAAATGGATTGATTAATCCACAACACTCAGCACTTATAATTATATTATACAGTTAATAACGTCTTGAACGTGTAGCGATTTACGTCTTCTAACATCCTCACTGTTGTCTGAGACGTTTACGGAGAAGTAGTTAACGTGGTCATTTAGCTGAAGTTCATATTTCAAACTGAAATGTTGTATTTCTTCCTTGACGTACCGTAGACCCGAATATTCCTGAATTTCACTGCTTTTAGCAAACAACGGTGCCTCAGATATGCTTCTTGGTAGTTTTTTTCTGAAATCGTCGTATGATTTCATCATTTGTCGTGCTTGCTGTGCCCCATAGTTGGACGCCGTATGTCCATCTTTATTTAAAAATTGCTAAATATAAAAGTAGCGTATTTAGTTAAACTTTTGTAATGTATTTTTTTTTTAATAATCTTTTTCTGGAAAATCATGGAAAAATTATATGTTATATATTTATAATATAACAATTAAAAATCATTCTTTTAATATAAAATCCTGGTGTGGACACCATACGACTTCCCTGTATGCCTACTAAATTACATATACACATTTTTTGCTGCATTTCATTTAAACTTAATTCATTTGAAAGTGAAATACGATCCTTCAATTCTTTAATAAAGTGAATACTTACACAATTGTATTGTGGTAAACTGCATCACAGTTTTTTGTGTTGTCCGTATCAGCATTTTATATTAGTATTAATTCTGTTTCACGTCGCTGAAGTAGATATGTGGTGTAAGTGAGAACGTGCAGGATATGTAACCATGCATCGGTTCGAATCAGACTTCATATTCATAAATGATTTTAACTTTGTTTTTTTTTTTTTTAATTTAAATATATTTATTTATTAATAATTATTAATCTTTGTAAATATTTTCCAATTAAACTGAAAAGTAGATTAAATTTTATTTCACTGATAACTTCTGATTTTTTCATTTTTTTTTTTTTTTTTTTTTTTTTGTTATTGAATCATTATTTATTGTAATTTTTTATTCAATCAGAGGTTAATAATAATAAAGAGGTTAATAAATCAATAAATTTGATTTGATAAAATCTGATTTGAACCGATGTGCCTTCTCCTTCATCCAAGAATTTCATTAATTAAAATTTCATTTGGCTATAAATTCTAAAAATGTTAAAATCCAAAAAAAATTGGATTTTGACATTTTTAATAATTATTAATAAAGAGTTTAATAATTATTAATAAATCGCTGTATTTAAATAACAAAAAATGTCAGAAATGAAGTCAGATTTGAACCGATGTGGCTTTTCCTTATAAGATCCAAATATATCTAATTAAAATTTTATTTGACTATAACACTGGAACCGATGAAAATGAGTACCACTTATGATACTCGTATACCATTTGAAAGCTCTCAATGCGGGCTTATTACTACAGTTAAGAAAAAGTCAAAAATCCAAATTCTGTTTTGGACACTTTTGATCCAGTCGATTGTAATGATAAAGGGATTAGCACAACTAGATGTTACAACAATCCGAAATCCAAAATTTCAACATTCTAAGGTTTATTGTTTTATAGTTATGCGAGATACATACGTACGTACGTACGTACAGACATCACGCCGAAACTAATCAAAATCGATTCGGGGGTGGTTAAAATGGATATTTTTGTTGAAATCTGAAAACCGAAATTTTTCGCGATTACAATACTTCCCTTACTTCATACAAGAAAGTAAAAATAGATGCAGAAATATTTTCAATATAATACTGCGTGACGTCTATACGTACATACCTATCTCGCGTAACTCAAGAAGGATTACCCGTAGGATGTTGAAATTTTGTATTTAGGATTGCTGTAACATCTAGTTGTGCACCTCCCCTTTTTATTGCAATAGAATGGACAAAAAGTCTAAAAATCCCAAAATCCAAACAGATTTGGATTTTCGACTTTTTCTTTACTGCAGTAATAAACCCTCTTTGAGAGCTTTTTTCTTTGAAAGCTGTTTGAGACAATATGTCATAACTGACATATTTTCATTGGTTCCAGAGTTACAGCTAAATAAAGTTTTAATTAATGAAATATTTGGATCTTACATCTGTTCGAATCCTTTTTTTTTAATTTTAATATATTGATTTGTTAATAATTTTTAACCTCGGATTGTAAAAAAGAATTTAACAATAAATAATAATTCAATAATAACAATACCAAAAGTAATAAAAAAAATCAGAAGTTTTAGTGAAACAAAATTCTATGTACTTTTCGTTTTAATTCAAAAATTTTTACTGTCAGAGGTTAATAATTATTTATAAATCAATCAATTTAAATTAAAAAAAAAAAAAAATTAAATATATTTATATGAAGTCGGATTCGAACCGATGTGTATATGGTTACGGATTCGATACGTTCTCACTTACTCCACATATCTACTTGAGCGACGTGAAACAAAATTTATACATAAAGTATTATAAAATGCTAATGAGAGTTTTAGCGCTATTTTACTTGAATAAATTGAATATTGTTGGTTAATATTTTGTGATGAAGATACGTAAACAGTGTACTATTCACACGCACAATGTGGGGTCAAATCGGTGTCCCGAAGCTCGTGCCTTCCCCTTGTTAGCTTCAGTAATATGAATCGTAGGTGGCTTATAGTGATTTAACGTTTTATACAGAAAAGTCAATATAGCTTTTTTTTTCAGAGTTAGAAATAATTTGCTTAAAAAAAAACATTTTTTTTTAAACATTAACCATGGTCTTAATATATGAGAATAATTTTATTCTCAAAGGCTATCTTGTTTTACTCTTTACACATTCTCAAAAATGATTAGCCTTAGAATACTGAAATTTTGTAACATCTACTTGTGCACCTCACTTTTTGATTGCAATTGACATTTAGAATGCATTGAACGATATGATGATTTAGAACATAGAATGATAGGTTGGTAATAATCATGTGTATTATGTCTGATTATTTAATATTAATTAAAATTTTTTTTTTTTTTTGTCTTCAGTCATTTGACTGGTTTGATGCAGCTCTCCAAGATTCCCTATCTAGTGCTAGTCGTTTCATTTCAGTATACCCTCTACATCCTACATCCCCAACAATTTGTTTTACATACTCCAAACGTGGCCTGCCTACACAGTTTTTCCCTTCTACCTGTCCTTCCAATATTAAAGCGACTATTCCAGGATGCCTTAGTATGTGGCCTACAAATCTGTCTCTTCTTTTAACTATATTTTTCCAAATGCTTCTTTCTTCATCTATTTGTCGCAATACCTCTTCATTTGTCACTTTATCCACCCATCTGATTTTTAACATTCTCCTATAGCACCGCATTTCAAAAGCTTCTAATCTTTTCTTCTCAGATACTCCGATCGTCCAAGTTTCACTTCCATATAAAGCGACACTCCAAACATACACTTTCAAAAATCTTTTCCTGAGATTTAAATTAATTTTTGATGTAAATAAATTATATTTCTTACTGAAGGCTCGTTTAGCTTGTGCTATTCGGCATTTTATATCGCTCCTGCTTCGTCCATCTTTAGTAATTTTACTTCCCAAATAACAAAATTCTTCTACCTCCGTAATCTTTTCTCCTCCTATTTTCACATTCAGTGGTCCCTCTTTGTTATTTCTACTACATTTCATTACTTTTGTTTTGTTCTTGTTTATTTTCATGCGATAGTTCTTGCGTAGGACTTCATCTATGCCGTTCATTGTTTCTTCTAAATCCTTTTTACTCTCGGCTAGAATTACTATATCATCAGCAAATCGTAGCATCTTTATCTTTTCACCTTGTACTGTTACTCCGAATCTAAATTGTTCTTTAACATCATTAACTGCTAGTTCCATGTAAAGATTAAAAAGTAACGGAGATAGGGAACATCCTTGTCGGACTCCCTTTCTTATTAGGGCTTCTTTCTTATGTTCTTCAATTGTTATTGTTGCTGTTTGGTTCCTGTACATGTTAGCAATTGTTCTTCTATCTCTGTATTTGAACCCTAATTTTTTTAAAATGCTGAACATTTTATTCCAATCTACGTTATCGAAAGCCTTTTCTAGGTCTATAAACGCCAAGTATGTTGGTTTGTTTTTCTTTAATCTTCCTTCTACTATTAATCTGAGGCCTAAAATTGCTTCCCTTGTCCCTATACTTTTCCTGAAACCAAATTGGTCTTCTCCTAACACTTCTTCCACTCTCCTCTCAATTCTTCTGTATAAAATTCTAGTTAAGATTTTTGATGCATGACTAGTTAATTAGTTAAATTATAATTAAAAATTATAATTTAGAATCGTAATATATTTACATAGTCTTAGCAAAATCTTCTAAAAATTGTATATTTATTTAAAACAAAAAATCATTTTGTAGGCATTCAAGGAAGTCATGTAGTGTCCACTTCGAACTTTTTTACCTAGATGAATTATTGAAACAATTGCGGTATATAAGAAAACAGTAGAGGAAAAATTGGAAGTAGAACATTGATATTTAAGAGAACTACGACTATGCTGCCGTCTTTCATGATAAACTAGTAACACTAAAGGCGTGTAAGAAGTAAAGATAAATTCGTCTCCACATCCTGTCTTTAAAATACGGTCATTGATTTAAAAGAAAACAAATACTAATGCAAAGTTTATTTTTACAAGAATTTATTCACGAGAACACTGGGAAATAACAGAATGTTTATTTTGCAAAATGTTTCTCTTATTTTACTGTGACTAAAAAGCATTATAGGTTCACCGCAAACACTTATTTCTTGTTTACTGTTAACATTGAAAAATAAATGTGTTCGTATTCACCCGATGAAATAAAATTATGTTTAATGAATTTATTTTTTTTTTAAATGTTTGACTTCGTACCCGTACAAAACATTTCATTATAATCTACGATTGAAGAGATATATTTTTAAAAAAAAGAAATTTTCTGCCGTTTTTAAAAATGGATTTGGATTTCTACAAAATTTACATACTTAACCCATGTCTATCTATGCATAAAATTTAATTACAGAGCTGACCTCGGTGGCAGGATGTCCCGATCACTTCTGACATTTTTCTTTCTGACGCTAAAAAAATTCATCATAAAGTGACTGTAATTGTCTGTTGCTTTGGGAATAAATTATAATTACGCGTCATTTTTTAATTAAAAAATTGTGTATCAAATTAAATGATTTAATTTACAACTCAAACTTTTGAGTAAAATGAACTCGCTCTACTACAAATTTCAGTGGAGACCAGATTTCATTGATTTATTCAATTTTTACTTTCCCGACTATTAGTATAGCAGAGCTATAGCTAAAGAAGTATTGTAATCGGTCCGATTTGGGCATATGCGGTTTTCACCAGATCTTTACGTAGTGAGACCTAAGGAACGCAAAAAACCGGTTGGAAATTTTCCGGATATTCATATGTTCGTGTGTGGGTGTATTCGGGGTGTTGGCCTCTAAATCACCTTATTTCCTCAGAACTACTCGACCGATTTTGGCTAACTTGGACAGATTACTTCTGTATACGGGGCATTGATTCCATTAAATTTTCAATCTTAAAAGGTCAAGGAGTGTAGCTATACATCAAGGTCGCTTTTACTACCTTGAGATTTCGCCTAATTAAGGTCTTATTTTTCTTAGGCGTATATGTTAATAATTATATTTCCAAAAACGTTTTTGCAAAATCACAACTCCACCTCAAAACATGCTCCAAATAAACTAGCGGCTAGGCGGGTACACTCTGTTAAGTATCCCCTTAGTAATAGTATCCCCTAATATCCCCTAATCCCCTAAGTAATTAGTATCCCCTTTCACCACAAGGAACGCTAGTGTAACACTGACGTACAGCTGCTGTAGTCGTCTTTTTTCCTTTTCTGTTTAGCCTCCATCACCAGCTGTGTTGTAACGTCACAATTAGCTGTAGCATTAAATAAATGGATAATAATTAAAGTGTAAAAAAGTATATAAAGTGGCTGCTAATAACGCTACACCAGCGCGAATTAAATACGGCATTTGCGCGCGCTTTAGTTAGAATCGTGAATTAAATAAACAAAAAGTATTATATTTAAATTAAATTAAGTCGGGTGCTAAGTTATGCAACAGAAAATAAACTGATGTGGACACCATATGACTTCCTTGTACGCCTATTAAATTACATATACGCTTTTTTTTTAATGAAAAGTTCGTAAAGTTTTTTTCATTAATAACTTCTGATATTTTTTTCATAATTTATTTTTTTATTATTATTATTTATCTTAAATTATTTTTCCGATCGCAAGTTAATAAAGTAATAAATCAATATATTTAAATTAACAAATTTGTTTTAAAAAAAAACAAGTTAAAAAAAAAGGAAGACTTCATTTCCTTTTTTTTAACTTCATTAATTCAAATTTCATTCGGCTATAACACTTAAAGCAGTGAAAATAAGTACCACATATGATATATCATTAAAAAGCTCTCAATGAGGACTTATTACTGTAGTTAAGAAAAAGTCCAAAATCTAAATCGTTTTGGATTTTGGCCTTTTTTAAAAACTTTTGGTTCAGTCGATCGGAATCAAAACGGGAGGTGCACAACTAGATGTTACCGCAGTCCTAAATCCAAAATTTCAACATAATACGACTAATGGTTTTAAGTTGAGCGAGATTCGTACGTATACAGACGTCACGCCGAAACTAGTCAAAATGGATTCAGAGATGGTCAAAATGTATATTTTCGTTGAAATCTGTAAACCGAAATTTTCGCGATCACAATACTTCGTACAAGGTAGTAAAAAACGCGTGACGGGAAAATCTTACAACTGCGTTGTCAGCTCTTTTAATTTTTATTCTTATTCTTTTCAATAGTTTTTTGAGTTTACATTGATTAATCGATAACATTTAAAAAAATAATAGGAATATTACTATTATTACTACTAGGTCCCTGGTTCAAATCCCGGTCACGCACGGCATTTTCATACGCTACAAAATTCCATTTCCATGTCCCACACAATAGCTTGAAACTTATGTGGCGATGTAATAAAAGTATAAAGAAAAGCATTTTCCGTCATAGGACTAACCTTTTCTTGACGAATAGACATGTTCTGCTCTTTTATCTAAGAAGAACATATATGTTCGTATTTTGTGCTACAATAATAATTTTGACAACCTTAAATAATTGTTTCAAGTCTTGAAATTATTTGTAATCCATCCTATTTCTAATGACTTTATTCCCTTTATGAATAATCATTATATAGAATGTTACCTTATTGTTTACCCACGACGGAGTCTTATCTTATTGGCCGATATCCTGTGAGTGTTCTAATTCCACAACATAAATTAATTATGTCTTCTGAATTTTTTTATGTAAAAAAAGCTCACATGTAAAAATTTTTCCTTAAAATTTTTTTTTTGATAATTTTTGAATTAATTAATTTATCTTACATCATTTTAAGTATTTATTTAAAATTTGTAATTATTATTTTATATTTGTTTTTATTAAGAGTTTAACATTTTGATAAATTTAATCGGGTTATATTCTATATTTTCTGTTCCAATCAATATAATAATATATTGTTACTTTTTGCTTTTTAATTACTTCTTTTACGACGTACAAGGAAGTATTATGATCGCAAAATATTTCGGTTTTCAGATTTCAACGGAAAAATCCATTTTGACCATCTCTGAATGCATTTTGATTAGTTTCGGTGTGACTTCTGTACGTATATATCTCGCATAATTCAAAAACGATTAGCCGTAGAAAGATGAAATTTTACATTTAGAACTGTTGTAACATCTAGTTGTGCACCTACTCCCTTTTGATTGCAATCGACTTGACCAAAAGTGTTCAAAAAAGCCCAAAATCAAAATAAAATTAATTTTTCTTAGCTTCAGTAATAAGCTCTCATCGAGAGCTTTTGAGTGATATATCACAAGTGGGCCTTATTTTCATCGGTTCCAGTGTTTAGCCCGATAAAATTTCAATTAATGAGATATTTTTGTTCTTACAAGAAGTCGCATCGGTTCGAATCAGACTACATTTCTTTAATTTTTTTTTAATTTTAATATATTGATTTATTAATAATTATTAATGTCTGATTGTAAAAAAAAAAATACAACAAATAATAATATAATAATAACAGTAAAAAAAAAAATTAAGTTGTTGGTGAAATAAAATTTTATGTACTTTTCATTTTAATTCAAAAATGTTTACAGAGGCTAATAACCATTAATAAATCAATACATTTAAACTAAAAAAGAGTTTTAAAAAAATATATATATTTGAAATAGGATTCGAACCAATGTACCCGTGGTTACAGATCCGACACGTTCTCGCTTACACCATATAACTACTTGAGCGATGTGGAATAAAATTAACGTATAGAGTAATATAAAATGCTGATACGGACAACACAAAAAAATGTGATGCGATTGTTGTATCCACCACAATGCAATTTTGTAACCGTCCGCTTTATTAAATAATTGTAATCGTATTTCACTTTCAAATGAAATAAGTTTAAACGAAGTGCAACAAAAGATGTTTATATGTAATTTAATAGGCGTAGGAGGAAGTCATGTGATGTCCACATCAAATTTATTTAAAAAATTTTTGTTTTGGTTCATTAAATATTCGAATTTTAGTGTTCGAGTTTCCCAATTTATAATTTAAATTTTTCAAAACCCTATCGATTCCTTGGGATATGACCTTCAATGTGATTGTTATTTCACCAGGAGGGTCCTTCGAATTACCCTTAGGAGAATGTTAGAATGAACTATTAGTCACACCAGTTTCAGTAAACTGGTGGATAACTAGATCGTGGATACCGGTGTTCTTTGGTGGTTGGGTTTCAATTAACCACACATCTCAGGAACGGTCGAACTGAGAATGTACAAGACTACACTTCATTTACAATCATACATATCATCCTCATTCATCCTCTGAAGAATTATCTAAACAGTAGTTACCGGAGGCTAAACAGGAAAAAGACAGAAAGTTTCAGTAAACTATAGAATTTACAAAACGCTAAATATTATTATATGTTTATCCACTTAGATGAGATAACAATGAGAAACGACTGCGGTTTATGTCCTGGTTATATAATAAACAAGCAAATAATTTTATAAACGATCATAGCCATTTGTACTGCTTGTAGGAGATTATTTATTTACGCTGAACGTTATGCGATGTTAACATAATGTTGTTATAAAACAAAAAGTAAGTTAATTTATCATTTTGTTATTACAATATGGTAAACAATTTGACAGATTATGGTCATGTTATTTCTAAGTACATTTATACAATAAACACTGAATATTAGCGGGCGAGTTATAGCGGCTGTTAGAACTAGTAAACGGGAGGAACGTCGAGTATGTCGCTGGTAATTTCAGCAATGCATGCACCTCAGGTGTCTATATCATTCCGCGCTATCTAATTTTATTGTGTTTTATATGTATATACTCTGAGCATTGTGTATTTCATTACAAAATGTAAATTTTATTTTACATTTAATTAAACCTACCGAAATAAATAGGCTTTCATGAAAAAAAAATTAATATAGAGTTTTTTTATTTTATTTTACTTGCTTGATTTGAAATAAGGTAATTTATACTTCTAAATACCTTAAAAAATACACGTAAGTAATTTAGTTTTGTAATCCTTTTTTCCAATATTGCCGCGTAACAAGTTTAATTGCACCTTATTTGTTATTTAATTATTGCTTTATCATTTTAATGAGGATATTAATTCTTTTTTTTTCTTTTTTTTATTACCTTTGGCTTGGAAGGCTTCCAATTATTGAATTTTTTCCTACAAATATCTTGATAGTGGATTTCCTCTTCAGAAATCTATTTTTTTGTGACCTTTGAGAATGAAGTGAATTCAGTTTCCTGCTTTTAAAGAATTTGAATATTTTCTATACCATTATTTTATTTTATTTATTATTTTTTTAATCGTTAGGATATTTTGAGAAAATTCGAATTATCTATTTTTGACATGACATGAAAGCCTTTTCAAAATATGATATTATCATATTATGGAATGTGAAAAATCATAAGGATTTATTACGGAATGCGAAAAACAAAATGATTTTTCGATATCTACAGAGCGGCTGGGAAGTCATCGTACCCCTTAAAGTTAGAACTAAAAATTTGTAATGCGTTATAAATGAAAAATGCGATTAATAATGGATTATTTTCTTTATTCACTTGATACATAGTATTAATTTTAATGGTTCAAGTGGGTCTGTGCCTTCGCCTTCATGTTGCATGCATAGTTCTAAACGTCACCACGTCCTCTGTGACATGCGACAGAGCATTTCTGGTTACGGAAGGCGTCCTTCACAGTGTCACATATCTTCATTTGAGGTGTAGCGACGTGCAGATACGTCTGCCTTGATAATTCCCCATATTGAATTGTCTGGTGTGGTGAGATCAGGACTTCGTGGTGGCCATGATAACGGAGCTGGTGACGCAGGAATACCGCGACCGATCCAACGTCCTGGAAATTTTTCATTTAGAAACGCACGAACTGATAGAACAAAATGTGCAGGTCCTCTATCCTGCTGCAACCGTACTCGTTCCATGAGATCCTTCTCTTAAAGCTGTGGTATTAACCGCGCCTTTAACATCTCTAAATAAGTTTGTGCATTCACTGGCTCGTCATAAAAATAAGGACCAAACAAACGACGAGCTGTCATTCTAGCACATACCATAACGTGCGGTGGATTTCTTTCTAACTCTGTTGCGTAATAAGGATTTTCTTTCGCCCAAAATAACATTTCTGGCACTTGAACTACGATAGATTGTCCATTCGTCAATAACAAGCATTTTTCCACGGTTCACTGCAGCGGGAAAATTTTCCCGCTGCAGTGCACCGGCAGGATGCAGCGCGAGGTTCCACGTCTGTATCTGACAGTGCGTTGATAAATATTGGACAAATGGCTAATCTTTCCTATCTGTTTTCATGTTTTCTAGCATTGTCATCCTCGGTGTACGAATTTCAGCTGACCGTTTACGAGTCGATTTCATTGAGGATTGTTCAGCGGAACCGCAACATCAGCACACGTTTCTAACCGCGTTATCATTCGTCCACTCCACTCCACAGCCTATTTTTAACACCGTCTAACTCAAACCCACGTTTTTTGTAAGCCAACATTGTTTCTTTTCGTGGTGATAGTTTATTAAAGCGTTGCTGAAACGCATCATTAATTAGCTTTATTGTTTGATTCGTATGTTGTCCTTCTTAATTCCATACGCTTGTTACTAACCGCTCTTCGACGCTACAAAAACTCGTTTCAGCTATTTTAGCACAACCGTCTTTTACTCGGTGTGTTGTTTTACGTAAAAAACTCTTGCCAACCGACCCCAAAGAAAATACCGTATGTTCTAAACACAGATCCTAACTCATGTCTTTCGTTATATTTAGGAGTGACTTCCTGGCCGCTCTGTACTTCAGTAAACTGAAGATACTACCGGATATAAAAATCCAAGCCATATTCAGATAGAATTTGTGTCTAAAATTGAACAGCACATGTCGCCCCGTACTACAGGTCACTATGTTCTTTCCTGGATACTAAAGGATTAGGCTTTTTATTGAAGATCATTATTTTCAAAGAAGGCAACTTTTACTAGTGCTTTTTGCGCGTTGATGTTTATATATAAGTAAAAAAAAATTATACAAGACAGGAAAGTTTAATAAAAATGCTGAAAACAGTTGTAGGACTTTCTGATCACTTATTTATATAATAAATTTATTTATTATTGAGAAATTATTTTTTGTAATTGAATCGTAATATTTATTTTACCATTTAATGGTAAATTTAAATCGCTCAGGAATTTTCGTCAAATCCTGGGCAGTAATAAAGAAGTTTCGGATCAGGTGTTTTTATTTCTAAGGAGTGATAATATTTTACGTAATTTTTAATAATGTTTCTAGATTTTTACAGTTAAATTTTTTAACATTTAGTTAAGTTTTTTGTTTTGTCTTTGTTTTAAATATTTTCGTTTGTTTTGATTTTGTTTTTATATTTCTACTTTAAGTTTTTATTTGGTTTTTATTCTATTCGGTTTTGTATTTATATTTCGTGTTATGTGTTACGGGATTTTTTAATTGTGAATTTTTAAAATTTAGTTTTTTAAAGCAAATATATCGTGTTCGGGCGATGATAACGCCGGATTGTTTTTCGCCCAGCAAAAAAATCAATTAAAAAAAAAAAAAACATTTAATTTTAGTGTCATTTTTTAATTTAATATTTAGTCAAATTGTATCATTTATCACGGAACAATTTAAGTTAATTTTTATAACTCAAATTTGATCCCATTATCCCATATCACGCAGATATTATTAATCAGTTAAAATAAATCCTGAATGTTAGAAGAGTTTTATAATAAGTATTATTATTATTATAAGTGTTGTATTAAAGAAATAATAAAACAAAAACGGGGAAAACTTTTATTTTATATTAGAAAAGTTTAAAAAAAGTGCATATATAAGGAAAATATTTTTCTTTTATTGTTAATTCTCAGAGGAGTTTATTGTTAATTTCAGTTCAGATAAAAAGAAAACTAATGCTTAGAAAAGGAATTTCTACTTTATATTTCAAAAAGAAAAAGAGTAGTAACTAAAGCTTTCAGTTTTTTCTTTCTTTAAAAAAGTAAATATTTATCTAAATAAAGATTGGAGAACGGTACCCGTTCAATTTAATCGGCCTCCAATCAATATTTGTATATTTTAAAATTTGCAATCGTTAAAAGAAAGTTTTATATTTAGATTCTTTATAAATTATTTCATCAAGAACTTTCCAATAATCAATCGGTAGTTTTCTTTTCTTTTTTTAATGCTTTATTACGAGAAGATTTTACTCTTTTAAAAGATTATTTAATTCCACGGATGAAACTTAATAAGATTACGGTCCTCGGTATTTCATTAAGTCATTTATTTATTTTATTTCGCTACTCAAATCGTTAGCTGTTTTTGCTTCCATCTATTAAAACAGGGTCCAGTAAAGTACTCTTATGTGTAGTATGTTACTTCACCCTTTTTCCTTCTCACTCTACTTGCAAGTTAATGTCTCTGTACTTCAAAACTTTCATGGTAGAACGACATTTTTGTGCGGTAGAATTATTAAGTCAAGCGGTATGTGAGAGAAAAACGTGTGACGTGATTTTCCCATTATTTCCCTCTATTTCTTTAGTCGTTTCTATTAAATCCTTCTTCAAATTTTCTAATGTTATTTTTTATATTTTTCGCTGTAATTTTTTTTTTTTTAATTAAAAAAACTACCTCCATGTAGTTTTTTTTAATTTCGCTTTACGTTATAAATATCTCTGAAGTTTAATTATATTTTCCTTTACAAGCATAATTAGCTTTAATCATTTATTCATTTCGCTTGATAAATTATGAAATTTCATTTTATTTATATATTTAACTATATATATTGTATATATCATATGTACATTTAATAAAAAATTACAAATAATAATTTTATTATATATATATTTTTTAATTAATAATATTATACAAAACTATCGATACAGCATTGTACAGTATTAGTCATTGACAGTACTATATTAACATTTTATAAAACAACATATTGAAAGAAATTTTAAATAAATTTTGGCAAATTTTATTAAAAAAATTTAATTGTAATTATTAGTAAATTTTAGTCGATGGTTTTAAAAATGTTTGACAGAACAAATATATGTTCTATAAATGTTGAAAATGTTTTATATTTTACTCAATAACCAAAGTTATAAAAAGTAACCAATGTGTAAAGGTTTTGAATAGTAGTTATATGTGTAAATGTAAGTGAAGATAAATCAGAAAACATTACTGAGGGGGGGCTTATGCCCGAAACCGCTCTAATGTAAAGGAGATAAAGTAAAAAAAAAAAAAATGTTTCTTTAATTCATTACTTGGCGGATTGAGTGAAAAACAATAATTTCACTCAATGTATATATATATATATATATATATATATATATATATATGTATACATATATATGCAGGTTAAAAAAAAAAAAAATACGAGGGCTGTCCAGAAAGTAATTGTCAGGGAACTTGAGAGAGTAAACTCCTTTGATCTGCGAGTCCAGTTGACTCGCAGAGATTGGACAATAGTGGATGGCTTCCTATGATTCCTGGCCCAACGAAGGACAACCGAAGGGATTTAGTAGAGTAGGAACCCGGACGGCTAGGGTCCGCCTGGACAGTTTGATTAGGCGAAGGTAGGCGCCTTGGCAACGAGCCACGGTTAGTTAGTTCGAGAAGAGGTTATTATAGTTGTAAAACTGTCAAGCTGTCGGCGGAACGGCGACTGCACTGCCGATAGGCATGGGATACCACGCAGCTGTGAGGTGTAAAGGCGTTTTGACGAGGGCATATTAGAATGAGCAAGTGACACTGTCGGCGGGATGGCGACTGCAATGCCGAGGGCTTGGAATACCATGCAGCCGTGAGGTGTAACGGCATCTCGACGATGATTTAGGAGATGAATGTCACGCGATGAAACCGAGTAGCAGTAAGAGACCTGTCCGCCTCTCCCTAGTGGACCAGACCGGAGTTCAAATTATAACCTAAGTCTGGGTTTGATTTAAAGTTGAGTTCACTAAGGGAACTAGGACTAAATTACGTTGTTGCGATGAACATTTTTGGTGGTTTGTTGTGTTCAATTTGCCTCGAATTACGAGACATTCACGAAATTGGCTCATAATAAATAGAACTAGGCGCGGGGTTCGCGCTTCTGCGACCTCGGTTAGCTAGTTCAGAGGGATGCGATATAGGACATTCAAGATGTCCTGACGGGGCCTACAGCGAAGCCAAAAGCTGAGTTATTAAATCATCGATGCAAATGTCTACTGAGGTATTTACATTGGCGGGATCCCAAGAGGCCAGGCTTATTACCATGAGATGTAAAAAGTCAGAGGGCGATTTAACGACTCTCGTTAAAGCCCATCAGGGCAATAACGGGGAGGGGGTGTGGCGACCGGAACGTCACTAGGCGGGTGTCTTCCCCTACGGTGTTGGGATGTCCAGAAAGTAAATTAGGCTTTGAAATAAAAAACCAACCAAATAAAAAACAAGTCATTTTATTATATATATTTGAAAGGGAAAATCTTAAACTATTTTTCTACTTAGTCGCTATTTAAATTGACGCATTTATCATAACGATGCACAAGCTTTTCAATTTCTTCTCTGTAGAGATCTGTCGCCTTAGATATTTTGCACAAAATTTGTGATAACCAAGCTTCCCCGATATAATTTCATGCAGTAAACTTCCTGAAATAAAGCGAGAGTTCCGTAATCGTATTGCGGCGATTTTCACGAATTTTATCGTCAGTTCATCAGTGACAAAGCTAGGCTGACCACTGCGGTCCTAATCATGAAAATTTTTACGGCCATTTTTAAACTGGTTGCACACTGCCTCACTCCACCTTCACTCATTATTCCGTCTCCGTACACCTCTCAAAGTTGGCGATGAATTTCAATTGGTTTGAGGCTCTGTGCCAGGGGTCTTCTGTTGAAGCGCAGATTTCAATAATTCATAACGAACCAAGTAGAAAAATCACGGTCCACACACTACGATAGTTTGATGCGTACTGAATGTAGAAACGTATTGACGCCAAGATGGCGGCTCTATCCCCACCTATCTCTACGCTACGTAGTAGCGTAAGTTACTTTCTGGACCGCCTTCGTGAGTATATATATATATATAACTATTACAATTGTTTAGTATCCAGGTCAAAAAAATTTATTTCGTATCCCTTTGTAGTATTTTTTTAACTGGTTTCTACTGTTTGCCTTATGCATACATTATTTACCAATAATATTTTACGTTTCTTAACTATATGAAACGTTAATTGTAAGATATTTGGTTAAATATCTTCTTTATTGATATTAAAGCTATTTATTAAACAAAAAAAATGAGTCCTTTTTACTTCCGTTATATTTCTATTACATGGTAAAAGAAAAAAGTTTTTTAGTTCAGATCTATATATTTTTAAATATTTTATTATGCGATTATTATTATTGTAATTAACTATAATTAGCACATTTAGCGAACTTTTATGGGTTGTGATTGTTTATTTTGGATGTCGTTATTGGATTGTCACGGTCGGATTACCGTTGGATATTGTTGATATTGTTTTTCCTTGAAATTCATTTTTTATTGTACACAATCTTCGTTAGGTTATAGGATTTTAAAATTTTATTGATCCTGACGATGTCCATTCCTTTCTTGTCCATTCCATTTGGTTGGATAACTTTACCTAAATAAAATTACCTAAATTTGTTCGTCTTCTTAATTTTCAAAGCTCAGTCCGTAACAATTTGTGTGCGTTCACTTTTTTGTATACAAATTAGTATACCAAAAGCCTCCCTTTTGGCCATCTCGTGTAGAACATTTATCTGTTTTTATGCCGTTCCTATACCTTCTGCCAAGAGAGCGATATCATCTCCAAAGGGTAAACAATCAATGTTTAGATTCTCCGTCGCATATCCCAGTTTGACTTGTTTCAGGCTTTATCTTTACAGGCTTTCCTCCATTATGCTATGTCCTTTTCCAAGACTACACTAAAGAGAAAAGTGCCCTCTTGCCTGACTTCTAACTTGATTCCAAAAGGATGAAATATTCCCCTTTAAACTTAATCTTGAATTTTCTGTCTGTGAGAGTCTGCTTGATGAAGTTTATTACTTTTGGGTCTGTCTCAAATTCTTTAAGAATGTTAAATAATGTTTTCCGGTGAAAGCTGAATCGTAGGCCTTTTTAAAATCTGCAAAAGTGATCGCTATTCTTGTTGGCCAAGTTGTATTTCCTAATGACTGTTTTCAGGCTGAAAATCTGTTGTTCTGCGCTAGATCTCCCTTTCCTGAATCCACCTCGATACTCTGCAATTTGTGGATCGTTTTGTTCTTCTAATTTGTCAAGGAGGTTTTATGTTTGGCAGATATAATTTAAAGTTAAAAATCAGTTACAATTTGGGAGTGAAGTTTTCGGCAAGCAGCCAAATTGCATACGTAGGTGCATAACGTAAGTAAATGAAATGTAGAGTAAAGTAAAAATTTACTTTGTTTAATTTAAATCGAACATTACGAATCGATTAGGAGATATTGTGGATGAAAACTCTATCGCGATAATTCTTTGCATTTATTGCTGCTGAACTCTTTCTAAACCTCCTCTTCAACCGATGGGATATTTTGGGTAATTTTTGTATTTTCTGCAGTTCTTAAAGCTGATTATTCCTGAGATTGAAGTTTCTAGGATGCCTAGAAGTTCCGCTAAAAGTTTTTAAAAATTGGTTATCACCTTATGAAATAAAAATTCCTTAATAGGCCATATAAAACGCAACCCATCAATCACTCATCCATGAAATTTCAAAAGTCAAGCTTACTCCCCTACTCGTTACTGAAATGGACTCGTCCAACATCTGAACATCGCGGCGACGCAGTAGAACACTAACGATAGTAACAACAATGCAATCATAACGTTCAGCGTATTGCTAGAGACAAGATGGTGTTTTCGCTAGGTGAACGTGTTTTCATTGTCTAGTCGTACTTCAGTGCGAATTCAGCGGTTGCAGTGCAAGATTTGTTTCGCCATAAGTACCCAGATAAACCGGCTCCTAACAAAACATCAGTATTAAGGTTAGTCGCAAAATTTAGAGAGACCGGTTCTGTTAATATCAAGGAACACAAAAGATCTGCGTCAGTGTTGAATACAGATACAGTCGCTGAAATCGAAGACCGATTACTCGCCTCGCCAAATAAATCGATCAGACGTTTGTCTGCTGAAATTAATTTGTCTAAATCGACTGTTCATCGGGCGACCAAACGATTACAATTACGACCTTATCGCATACAAACGGTTCATCGACTTCTTGAGCCCTACAAAGAAAAATGGCTGCAATATTGTCAACGGTTCCGTCGATTTCTACGTGAGGCAATTAATGTTATGGATTCGTTATTTTTCAGAGATGAAGCGCGGTTTCATTTGGACGGCTACGTAAACGGCCAAAACAGTAGAATTTGGAGTGCTGAAAATCCCCACTTTTATCACGAAAACAATTACACCCGCAGAAGTCGGGAGTGTGGTGCGCGATATCGCGGAAGAAAATAATCGGTCCTATTTTTTTTCGAGTACACCATTAATGCAGAACGATATCAGTATATTTTATTTCAGTTCATCGCACTCTTGGAAGAGGAAGACAGACACTGCCGGCTACAACATGACGGTGCGACATCGCACTACGCAGGTTCAACTTCTGATTTCGTCGAGGAATTCTTTGGTAATCGTGTTATCGGTCGAGGCTTGTAGCAACCAAGATCTCTAGATTTATTTGCTGTTTTTTTTCTACGGGTTTATCTCAAATAAAAAGCCTACAGCAACAAATCATGAACACTTGAACAATTGAAAGTCAATATTGAACAAGCTGTATTAAATATCCAGTCGCAAGCTTTGAAAAAAGTTACAAGAAACGCTGTAAAAAGAATTGAAGCTTGTATTCAAGAAGATGGCGGCCACTTCCAACATTTACTCTAAATGTAAGGTAATGGATGGTAATAATAAAAATTACATTTACAATTACACATGCCTTTTTATTATTTCAATACCTACCGATATAAGGTTGGGTTGCGTTTTATATGGGACACTCTGTATATTACGCTCCACGATATTATGACCTATTTTACAGTTTCACCAAAAAGGGTGCATATTAAATTTTATATTAAATTATTTTTTTTTTGTTTTTCTTAAAGTTTGCCCTAAGTTATTAAATACAAAAAATATATTTTCGTCAGGAAGTGGTTGCTCCACTTGTATATTATAATATATTAAACGTAAAAAATTCTGTTAGTTAACATAAATCGCAGGTTTTGTTAAACCAGGTTACGTCATTCACGTTTAACCTTGGACGAATCAATAGAAGTCAGATAAAACGGAAATAAATTTCAAGATAAAAAGTAAACTAATCTGTCGAAGCAGATAATATTTCCCTTTGTTGAATTTTTTTTTTGAACGCAATGATAATATAAAAATTAAATGCATGTTATCTATTGATAGACGTAAACTTTAATTACATATACAGTGCACAGAGAGCGCTTAGTACGAAAAATATTATTATTCATTATCTAAGAATTTGGATAATATAAATTTGATAATAAACATTTTAAAAAAGTAATAAATTCAATTTAAGTACATAAACATTAAAATATTTGTTGCATATGGTAATTTAATTAGCGATTAAATTTTTTTTTTCTAGGATTAGTTTTTCAGTTACTGCTGGGTCTGGTCTGCGTGTATAAATGCAAGTCTAATGCAATTATTGCTACCGGCTTGCCAGGCCTGACATAGCTGCAGATGTAGTGCAATGTAAGTGTAAATTTATCAATAAAAACGTAGTCTGCAACAGATTCAGGTCAACCACTCCTATGGTTAATTGAAACCCAACCACCAAAAAATACCGGTATCCACAGATTAACATTCAAATTCATATAAAATCAATTGCCTTTACAAAGGCTTGAACCTTTGAATTGTCGAGATCGAAAATCAGCCGATTTTGAGATGACGAGTTAACCACTAGAATAACCCGGTGGGTTAATATGTAAAACCTGATTAGTTTAAAAAATTATGTACAGAAGAATATAACCTGTAGGTTTAGTTAAAACAATTGGTTTTTGAACATAAACAATTTTTTAATTACTGAACATTTTTTTTAAATATAGTTTTCCATGCAATTTTATTTACTTATTATTATTTTCACACAATTACAAATAACGACACAGTTATATGTTTTATTTTTAATAATAATAATAAAAAGAGAAGTCAATAAAACAATTTCTGCAAAATGTGTAACTTGTATGAAAATTTAGGTACCCTCTGTAGACATATCCATGTCGAGGTGTTACCATCTGTAAACATTATAAATGAAACAAAAATTCTAAGATACACCGCCAGCCACTTAAGAGGGGAGACAACCTAAAACATTTTTTTTCTATAGAACTGGGAGTAGGAAGTTTATACTTAGTATATTTAGCTTACAGTGAAGAGTACTTTTCTAAATTTTCAGATAATTACATTCACTTCAACCCCTAAAATAAGGGTGCGGTGAAAAAATAGTACCCGACAAGAATAAATTTCTCATTTGTTACTAAAGAAAAAAACTTGCCTTGTGTGTACACAAAAAAATACAACTTGTACACTTTTTTTTACAAACTTTTAATTTTGTAACCAAAAATCGTCTCCATTTTAATCTATTCCTTTCATAATTATATATATACAAGAAGATTATCACTTGCATCCAGACAAATATTTTCTGTACAATGTAAAAAAAAATCCATGCAGTTATCTCAATTACAATTGAAGTTATGATTTTTTAGTTTTAACAAAACAAAGAAATTAAAGTTTTCGGAAAACTGAGATTAAAGATTGCAATATACCATAACACCTGCCGATTGTATCGTATGATTTTAGCAATGTCCTATGAACTTCAAAGTGGCGTAACCTGTAGGATGAAATGTGAACTAAACAGAATAAAAAACGAGGTTTAAAATGGAGAAATATTCATGTTTCTAATTTTTTATTCGTGAGATACAAGATACTGAATTTCGTATTTTACACGGAGAAAGTACAAAATATTGCTATGGAAACAGGCTTGTATTTTATTTAATTAAAATTTTTGTGATCAACGGAGAAAGAAATAATTACACAGTTTAAAAGAAGAAGAGTACATTTCATACAATAAAAATCACTAAAAAAATTCTGTAAATTTTTTTTTTATCTATCAATTTTTGTTTTAGACTCCCCCCTTAAAATAACAATAACAATCTATAAATATTATAATCCTAAAATAGTAAGTTTTTTTATCGGTTTTTTCAGTAATTAGATTAGAATAATAACTTTTCAATTTCATCGATTTCTAGTAACCATACAAATAACAGATCATTGTATTCTAAGTTTCTTGATTCCTTTATTTTTTTTCTCAGGATTTTTTGCACTCAAAAATGCACACAACTTTTGACGGGGCGGGGGATAAGGAATCCCCCGCTCCGGAACCGGACACACAACTAAGCCTTAACACAGCTCCAGGGGGTGCCTTCCCCTCAAAATTCCTCGTCGACAACTAATTTTCCCCCCAGGCAGCCGGGACGTGGTCTTTTGGTGATATGCCAGGCCTCTAATCCTACCGGGACTTCGGCGTTTACGCCTTGCCTCTAGAAAAGAACCCCCGGAGGGATCCCCCACCGTGATTATAGTCTTACTTTACATCCCCAAAATCCGAAGCCACGTGGGAGTCCCCGCCCAATCATCGAAGATGGGACACCTAAGCGGCCCACCCTTCCTGGACGGGGTTGTCCCAACCCTAAAATCATCCCAAGAGTGAAGACGTTATATTATTAGATAAAAAAATTGTACACCTTCACTGCCACAATGAATAAAATGTTTTTACAGTTCCAAGTTTGGCAAAGTTAACAGAAATTAATCATTCTTACTTAAATTAAACTTGTCATATTTGTGCGTTACTCTATACATATTACACCTTTTATAGAAAGTTTTTAGATCTATTAAAACAAACAATATATCTTAAGGGCAATTTGTTAAGTTCTTTAGAAAGTAAAATAAAATTTCCTTATCTATTTTTATTTGAAATCATTCAAATTACACGTTATATGCTACCAATAAAATGGCTTTATATTAGAATCATACATACCTTCTCAACAGTTATAACATACATTATTTTCAATTCTATTAAGGGGTGATATAATATAATATAGATGGCATATCTCAGTTGCACAAAATATGAAAACAAGGAATTTAATTTTTAAAATGACATCATCAAAATAAGATCCGTTTTTCACCCCCCAATTTCAAGCCGAAGTTCTCAAAAACATGACTTAACGTCACTTGCTTTGTTGCAGCAATTTCTTCATTTATAGCCTCCTTAATTGCATAGAAATTACAGAATTTATTCACGTACTCATTTTGGATTTAAGAAACCCTACAGTAAAAAACTTCATATGTTGAAAGCAAGTAGTCTAAGCAAAATCTCTCCGCCGTGAGAAATTAGTCGCTCAGGAAATTTCTACTTCTAATAATCCATAGCAAAAGTAGCTGAGTTTGCCTTTCTTGCTGGTACAAAACTCGATTGCAACCATTACGTCTCCTTCTATGTTTATGCATCAGGAGATTAGGGGCTAGATATTAGTGCTTTCCTAACGTGTTTTATCGTTTTTTGGTGTTCTGGATGAACGGGTTTTTCACGTCGGCTTAAGTTTTAAAGCTGAACCTGTAGCTCCGTAGTTAAGCATCCATGACAAAACGGTGTTACCATATGGAGCACGAAACCCATCGGATTAGACTACTGGTTAAATTCGTCATCGCAAATCAGCTGATTTCGAAGTCGTGATTTCGAATTCAAATCCTAGTAAAGGCAGTTAGTTACCTTTATAAGCATTTGAATACTAGATTGTGGATACTAGTGTTCTTTGGAGTTTTTTCCTGTTTAGCCTACGAGAATCACCGTCTGGTATTATTTCAAAGGATGATTGAGGATGATTTGCATGAGTTAAAGTGAAGTGTAATCTTATACAGTCTCAGGTCGACCGTTTGTGAGATGTGTGGTTAATTGAAACCCAAACATCGGTATCCATGATGTAGTATTCAAATCCGTATAAAAGTAACTGCCTTTACTACGATTTGAACGTTGGAACTCGACTTCGAAATCAGCTGATTTGCAAAGACGCGTTCACCACTAGACCAACCCGGTGGATTTATTTGGGTTATTTTTCAACCTACTCCCTGTTCTTTAGTGGTTGGGTTTCAATTAACCACACATCTCAATAATTGTCGACCTGAGATTGTACAAGATTATACTTCATTTACATTCATACATATCAGTCTCTGAAGAAATACCTTACGGTGGTTCTGGAGGCTAAACAGAAAAAGAGAGAGATGGAACACGACTTCTTTGATACACGTTGAACTGTTAGCGGAACTGGTGCTGAGTTGTATAAAAAGACTCCTATTTTTGAAAAATGAATATGATGAATACACAATTCTTACTCATTCACAACTCTTTCGCTACTAAAATAGCCCTCTGTGGACAGTCGGCCCCACTCATTTCCATTCTACTCACCGCTTGCGCTAATGAAAACTGTCTGGTTTTTTATACCTGTACATATTCCTGCATTTTAGGCAGCCTCAGCTGCCTAAAAGCACTCGTTATTTTTCTTTTTGTACATTATTTTTCTATATTAATTTTCTTATTTTTGTTAAGTTTATTGCTTTTATATTGCTCATAAATGGTTTATTTTAACCTTACAGAGTTTCTTTTTTTAGCCATAATGTTACTTTTAATAAAACTAAAACAAAATATAACCTCTCTTACTTTCTGTTTAGCCTTCGGAACCACCGTAAGGTATTACTTAAGAGGATGGATGAGGATGATATGTATGAATGGTGTGTAATCTTGTACAGTCTCATATCAACCGTTCCTGGTGTGGTTTATTGAAACCCAACCGCTAAAGAACATTGGTATCCACGATCTAGTATTCAAAATATAACCTACTATAAAAAAATGAAAAATACAACCAATTATAATAATAAAATCTAGTTTAATAAGAAAAAAAAATCTTAAACTGGTTAGGTATTATGATTTTTATTTCATAGAATGTTGGACAATATTTCTTATTAAAATTTTTATTTCGTAAAATTTGTTCACCTATTTTATAATTTATTAATAATATGTTTAAAAAATGAATTACTTTCTTTTGATATTTTGTATAATTTCTTGTATAACCTTATTTCACAAATTTATTTTAGATTATCTAGTCGGTGTTAAAAAAAATCGCAGTTAGATTTTCAGAGCTTGCTTGAACGACAAAAAAGTATAATTATAATTTTAGAAAACTGATTATTATTAGGGTTTATATTTATTTTTGTTTTATTATTTTTTTAGGTAAAAAATAAAAGAATACAGTATAATTTTTTTGATTTTTATTTTGTTATCGTACGTATACGATAACAAAGAGAGTTTCCCTCCATAAACTAATAAATTATCATTGAACAATCATGAATCGGAAATTATACAGTGTTGTGTATTATCAAATGTCAAAATTACGTATATTGTTTTTATTTTTTCTGGTCGCAAAACAAATAATTTATAACAATTGTTTTTAATTATATAACATTTTAAAGACAAATTTGTTTTCCGAAACGTTTTTAACGATACGTGCACAGGAATTTAAACTGAAAGTTATACGGTGACCGAGTGAATACTTACAAAGTTTTATTTTCTAAAATGAATCTTCGATGCAACAAAAGTCATAGACACGTGTCGTTTCTAGTGGTCATTCACAAAGCGGTGGTCGTCTGAGAGGGAAGGGGCTGAAGTCAAACGAAGATAAAGAGGGGGCAGGGTGGCGACGTGCCTGGCGTCGACAGCCAGGGCGTACCGACGCCCAAGCTATGACCCTGGACACGACCTCGGCCGCCCTCCGGAGGGAAACGTTTCTCAGGGCAACCATGAGGATCTTTCTTGTCGTCTCGCCACCAGGCAAACTACAGGTAAATTTATAGTTTAATTATTAAAATAGTTGTAGAGTGAAATTATTTTTGATTATTAATTACCTAATATCTTCCTTTTATTTAATTAAGTGTTATTTAGATTTGTTTTAAAGGATATTCTTTTATTAAAACATTATTTTTCTACTTGTAAAGAAGTATAATATGAGATTAGTGTCGAAAAAGGTTGCAGGAATCTTAATTTTAATTTATTATCGTCGAAATGGAGATATCATTATTTGCTGATTACTATTAGAACAATGGTATACAAAGCAACATAGAGTTTAAAGGTTAATTCAGGTCATTAAAGGTTTATTGAATTCATTAATATTGCATCAAAAAATTTCATATATATATGATTATTTATATGGTAGTGGTTTTCTTATATTAAAGTAGAGAAAAATGTTCCTATTATAATGGAACCGGAAATGCCTAATTATTTAAAAATAAATACTTTTTGACTCTTGTGGTTTTTTAAAAAAAAATTATCGTTTTCGCGTTATAAAAATTTTAAATGGCTGATATTTTGAAAAAATATATTAGATAAGGTTGTTTATTTTTCTAATAATAGGTCTTTATTTTATTAAGTACCATGCCAAATTTCAACATAATTAGTCGCACCATTTTGGGAATAAAAATTATTTTGTGAAACACGAAATATCAACTAGCGACAAAACAAAGCAATAACGATATCATTATTATACGTTATTCTGTATTTTATATAATAAAACTACTGCAAATGTTTTACGGCCTATTTTAGAAACACCAGTATAAAAAATTAAAGCAGAAAATTAATTTGATTTCGTTACGGAAATTTTTTTCTTTGTTGGAAATTATTATCAGACATTTATGTTGTTTACAGTAACATAACATTTATCTTATTTTTCAAATCCATGTCAGTAATAAGACCTAATATAATCATGTCAGGAGAAGCTTGATATAATAGTAAATTATTTCACCACCGTTATCGATTAAGTAAACCATTACACTGTTAATAATTTTCGGATGATGGTATTATATAAAAAAAAAAATTAAGGTAAATATTTGAAACGTAAAGGAGAAGCTTTTATTTTTACTTTTTAATGTGATGGTTCATTGATTTAGATATTTAATATTTCAGCTCAAATAAGATATTCAATAAAATTATAAATCTCCCTACAAAACAACATGTGGCACTTTTTCGTTCTTTTCCCCCCGGAACGTTTGCAAGTTTTTCACCTGGAAATAACAAAAATAGCAGGAAACATTGATATTAGCAATAACCAGTTTTATAAGACCGTTTATAAAAAAATACCATTTTTATAACCATTTATATTTATTTATTTTATAAATATAATCTAACCAAACTTAACCTACGCTCGCTTCGATCGCTAACCTTACTAATTAACATCAATGTTTTGAGTATTTAAATAATAAATTCACTAATTATATCAATTATTTATTATTTAAATCAAAACATTACTGTTAGTTAGTCGAGTTTAGCTAGCGAAGCGACCGTAGGTTAAGTTTGGTTAATTTACATGTATAATTAGAGCATAATGCTTATATATTTAAACAAATACTTTTATTTTAACTTAACAAAAAATCGAGTATCTGAGTAGAAAAAATTAGAAGCTAATTAAAATGCGGTGCTGTAGGAGAATGTTAAAAATCAGATGAATGGATAAAGTGACAAATGAAGAGGTATTGTGGCAAATAGATGAAGAAAGAAACATTTGGAAAAATATAGTTAAAAGAAGAGACAGACTTATAGGCCACATACTAAGGCATCCTGGAATAGTCGCTTTAATATTGGAAGGACAGGTAGAAGGGAAAAATTGTGTAGGCAGGCCACGTTTGGAGTATGTAAAACAAATTGTTGGGGATGTAGGATGTAGAGGGTATACTGAAATGAAACGACTAGCACTAGATAGGGAATCTTGGAGAGCTGCATCAAACCAGTGAAATGACTGAAGACAAAAAAAAAAAAAATTAATTTACCTTAATCTTAATAACCTACTTATCGTCAATACCGATATTTCCTGCTATTTGGAGTTTGGTAATATAAATGGTTATATCAGGTTATTGGGTTATTTCTCCAACCCCTTTCTTTTTCTGTTTAGCCTCCGGAATCACCGTAAGGTATTACTTCAGAGGATGAGTGAGAATGACATGTATGAATGTAAATAAAGTGTAGTCTTGTACAGTCTCAGATCGACCATTCCTGAGATGTATGGTTAATTGAAATTCAACTACAAAGAACACCGGTATTCAAGTCCGTATAAAAGTAACTGCCTTTACTAGCATTTGAACTTTAGAATTCTTCACTTTGAAATCAGCTGATTTGCGATGGCGAGTTTAACCACTAGACCAATCGGTCTCGACCAACCGGTCGGTGTATTTTTCCAACTTGTGATAATATCAATATTTCCTAAACCTTTTGAGTTATTTCCAGGTGTAAAACTTGCAAACTTTCGGGAGGAGGAAGAAATGATAAAGTATCCAATACAAGTATGTCATGTCATTCATAATCGACGCTCGACAAAAACTACAAGATAAATTAATGATAATTTACTTACAAAGGTTCTTACGGTTTAAGTGCACACTAATAAAGTATTTTTTGAAATTCCCATTGTAAAGAATTAAAATAGAGTAACAATGAAATATAATATATATTTTTTTAATTTCTTGGTAACAAATGAAGATATTAACTTGATTTTTTGTTGTGTAATTTTCATTTAAATATCTAAAAACCAACCGCTAGATTTTTCGAAATTTCATCCTGAAAGGGGCGAAGAAAATTTAAAAGATTTTAAACACGTTGAAAATTTTCCCATGTACGACTATACTAAACAAGATATTTATATGATTTGGGTTTTCAAATACTGTTCAGATAAATATCTAAAAAACATTTTCGGGTCTTTTGAATTTTGATTTTTTAAGAGGTGGGGCAGTGTATAGTGCGGCAGCTCAGTTAACGCAGCCACTGTTATTATATATACAACGCGACTGGCTATATCTACCTCCGATTACTTGTCTAAAAAAAAAAAAATATGAACGACAAATTACGGTCACTACCTAGTGATGTTTATCGGGTAACGTTAAGAAAAGGCAAAGTACATTTTTACCCGTCCTTCCTATCGGTATATAGCTATAACTACTATTATATACTACTTATTATATATGAACTATTAAATTCTATGTTGATACCTGAATTCAAGAATATCTAAAAAATCATAAGAATTTTTATTGTTTCATTCTTTTATAAAACCCTTATTTATTTGGAAATATCTTCTACTAAAAGTATATGCTGTGAACTTACCGGTAACTATAGGAGTAGTTAAAAAAAGACATGTTTGTTAGTTTTTAATGCTCTGTTTCGTAATTTACTCTTTTATTAAAACATTAATATTATTTTATTAGAAGCGAATGTAGGCGGAACAAAGAGAACTGGTAGAAAACCTTGGATTTCGAGGATATATTGCAGCTGATTGATGAACGTACCCTGGAGCAGACATTGATAGCGACCATAATGTGGAGATAATGAAATGTAGATTGGTGTTTAAAAACCTGAAGAAAAGGTGTCAGATGAATCGGGGAAATTTAGAGAAGCTTGAGGAAGAGGAGGTAAAGAAGATTTTTGAGGAGGACATCGCAAGAGGTCTGAGTAAAAAAGATAAGGTAGAAAATGTAGAAGTAGAATGGGAGAATGTTAAAAAGGAAATTCTTAAATCAGCAGAAGCGAATTTAGGCGGAATAAAGAGAACCGGTAGAAAACCTTGGGTTTCAGACGATATATTGCAGCTGATGGATGAACTTAGAAAATATAAGAATGATAGTGATGAAGAAAGTAAAAGGAACTATCGACAATTAAGAAATACTATAAATAGGAAGTGCAAACTAGCGAAAGAAGAGTGGATTAAAGAAAAGTGTTCAGAAGTGGAAAGAAAAATGAACATTGGTAAAATAGACGGAGTATACAGGAAAATTTTGGGGTACATAAATTAAAATCTAATAATGTGTTAAACAAAGATGGCATACCGATTTATAATACAAAGGCAAGTCGATAGGTGGATGGAATATATTGAAGAGTTATACGGAGGAAATGAATTACAAAATGGTGTTATAGAGGAAGTCGAGGAGGATGAAAGGGGAGAAACAATACTGAGATCTGAATTTAAGAGAGTATTAAACGATTTGAATGGCAGAAAGGTTCCTGGAATAGATGAAACACCTGCAGAATTACTGCGCAGTGCAGGTGAGGAAGCGAATGATAGATTATACAAACTGGTGTGTAATATTTACGAAAAAGAGGAACTTCCGTCAGACTTCAAGAAGAGATTTATAGTCATGATACCAAAGAAAGCAGGAGCAGATAAATGTGAAGAATACAGAACAATTAGTTTAACTAGTCACGCATCAAAAATCTTAAATAGAATTCTGTACAGAAGAATCGAGAGGAAATTGGAGGAAGTGTTAGTAGAAGACCAGATTGGTTTCAGGAATTGTATAGGGACAACAGAAGCAATTTTAGCGCTCAGATTAATAGTAGAAGGAAGATTAAAAAAACGAACCAACATACTTAGCATTTATAGACCTAGAAAAGGCATTCGTAGAGTGGAATAAAAGTTTTAGCATTTAAAAAAAATTAGGGTTCAAATACAGAGATAGAAGAACAATTGCTAACCTGTACAGGAACCAAACAGCAACAGTAACAATTGAAGAACATAAGAAGGAAGCCGTAATAAGAAAGGGAGTCCAAAAAAGGATGTTCCCTATCTCCGTTACTTTTTAATCTTTACATGGAACTAACAGTTAATGATGTTAAAGAACAATTTAGATTCGGAGTAACAGTACAAGGTGAAAAGTTAAAGATACTACGATTTGCTGATGATATAGTAATTCTAGCCTAGAGTAAAAAGGATTTAGAAGAAACAATGAACGGCATAGATGAAGTCCTACGCAAGAACTATCGCATGAAAATAAACAAGAACAAAACAAAAGTAATGAAATTTAGTAGAAACAACGAAGATGGATCACTGAATGTAAAAATAGGAAGAGAAAAGATTATGGAGGTAGAAGATTTTTTTACTTGATAAGTAGAATTACTAAAGATGGACGAAGCAGGAGCGATATAAAATGCCGAAAAATGCCTTCAGTCAGAAATATAATTTGTTTACATCAAAAATTAATAACGTCAGGAAAAGATTTTTGAGAGTATTTGTTTGGAGTGTCGCTTTAAATGGAAGTGAAACTTGGACGATCGGAGTACCTGAGAAGAAAAGATAGAAGCTTTTGAAATGTGGTGCTACAGTATAATGTAAAAAACAGATGGGTGAATAAAGTGACAAATCAAGAGGTGTTGCGGCAAATTGATGTAGAAAGAAGCATTTGGAAAAATATAGTTAAAAAAAGATATAAACTTATAAGCCACATATTAAGACATTCTGGAATAGTCGCTTTGATATTGGAGCGACAGATAGAAGGAAAAAATTTTGCCTGTAGGCAACGTTTGAAATATGTAAAACAAATTGTTAGGGATCTAGGATGTAGGGGTTATACTGAAATGAAATGACTAGCACTAGACAGGGAATCTTAGAGAACTGTATCAAACCAGTCAAATGACTGGACAAAAAAAAATATATTTATCTGCCAAACCAGTTGTTTCAATGATATTATCAAGGGAAACCTCTTCTCTTTTACTTTCCTTAACAATCCTGGATTAGTATATTTGTTAAACATATTAGCGGTTAAATAATTTTCGGGAGTAACTTGTGATTCTTGTCAAGTGATGTACAACAGTTACGGTTAAAGCATATGTAGTACGTCAATATACTCTAATGTTATGTACTATTAACATGATTTATTTATCTTCTATTTTTAGAATATTATGTAATTTCTTCATTATATTTTATCTGATAATTGAAAAAACGGTATTTTACTCGCATTTTTTATTGTAGAGATGAAAGAGTTACGTAGTTTGGCGATTGAATTTTTGGTTACACTGATAAAATTTCAGATTTTACTCTCGGTGGTGAAAAAAGCACTATCAATAAAATATCATGGTTATGGTTGGAAATAGGAAGCGACAACCTGGTTGCTAAAAAAGGTTACTTTTTGAATTCTTTATAGTAATATAGACGTCTTTTTCTAATGTTATAGCATGAAAAAAAATATAGAACCGTTTGGAACATTGTTAAGGTAGGTTTGGCTATAAATGTTAAAAAAAAAGAATATGAAATATTTTTTATAATTTGTTTTATCAATAACATAATGTACATTATGACAATGCAATTTATAAAATAATATAATGTGGAACGTATCATTCTTTTATTCAAAATGTTTTTCGTTCTTATTGTGTTAAAATTTATATATTCAATCATAAAATGTATAATAATTGTCATAATTATTAGGGCATCCGGGAGTTACAAATAACAGGTAATTAGTAAAATGTACTGCTTATTTTCTGTAATAAAATTAAAATTAGATGATCGTAATTAAATTTTACCCCATCTTAATGTGATTTCACAGTGCGGTTGCAAAGTTTCTGTACACTGGAATTATGGAAGTGTAATGACGACTCTTTCTTAAATATAATCTTGTTATTTTCATTTCATTTTATAAAAACAGATATAACAATAACTATAATAGTTTATAAAAGGTAACGAAAATGACTTCTTCCAACATCAATACTACACTGTACACGTTTCAATTTGTTTTCAAACTCTTTAACCAGCTGATGTATTGGAATGTTTCATATGTATGCCGTTATTGCGGTTTTAGTTCATCAATGGTGCGTAGTCTGTTACGATACACTGCTTGTTTTGTTGCCCCCCCTCCTCCCAAAGAAAGTAGTCAGGGGGATACAGATCATGTGATAGTGTAACCCTCGAAATGATTCCTTCACGAAAGAAATATTGTAAAAAAGCCATTAACCTGTTAGTATGCGCTGTGGCGCCATCTTGGTGGATCCAACTGTCATTCTTTTTCATTTCTTTTAACCGGCTAATGAAGTTTGTTAAAAAATAGCACAATAATGATCACTTTTAACTGTATTTTTAGAAGAAAATTGGGTTCACAAGGCGCTTTCTTCTCATACCGACTCAGACTCCAATTCGTGTAATGATTGTTCATGAACATTGGGGTTATTTTTCGGGCAGTGTCTTGTATTTTGCGAATTAATATACCCTCGCTGATGAAACCACTCTTCTGTAAAAAACCTAATGTCGAGGATACCTACGGAATTTTGGTCGATAAAACGTTTAAACTATTGACAATAGTTTAGTCTTTTGTCATTATCTGTATTAGGTTTCAGTTATTAAGCGTACATTTCTTTGTAGGGGAAAAGTTTCAATTCTTTTCTTAAAGCTTTATGTGCGGTAGCAAGTCCGATATGTTGCTGCTGTTGTACTAACTTACATATAGACTATTTTAATGGACTTTTCACCATACCATCCGAAGTATCAAGTTCGTTTACCTTAGGTGATTTTCCACTTCGATCTGCGTCTTCAACAGAAGCTGTGACCGAACATTTTCGATTACAGTTTCAAGTGCATTGTGGTGAGGAACAGGAGTATTTGGAAAGTTTTCAGAAAACTTATATTTTTTACTAAATCAGTATACTTTTCAGCCTTACGAAAGACATGTTCGACGAGAATAAAGCGTTCCACTACCGAAAGAACCGTTACGTTTCTCGCCACTATTGATCCTATTAAACGAAACAAAGTACGTTCAATAACAACGCAACAATCCTCTTGGTTTATTACTGAGCAATGCTCAACGAGCCCGCAGGGCTACCGATCTAAAGCCAAAATACCAGAATTCACCACGTAATTCTAAAGGATATTACACAGCGATTCTTTCCAAACATACGTACTGTAGATTTCTCTGCGGAGTTGGTACTCCGCAATTACATTTTCTGTCTTTTAATAATCCCTTTCGAAAACCCTTTCAAAGATATTTGAACTTTACGATTCTGTTTCAAATATTTTTGTATCGATTTTTCTTTTGTATCATCATTTCTGTGTTCTCGTATGAAATTTATAATCTTGTTTATTCTGCTGAATCATGTAGCTGAATCATTGTTGAATCATTTGTATTTTTGTTAATACTATGTTTCAGGCCAATATTAGAGGAGGACAAAACACTTCTGTTATGAAGAAAAACATTTATGTGTTCGATTTCGCATTAGCGTTTTGCGAGCGCGTGGACACATACACACTTAATTTTTTAATAATATAGATTTTCATGAACAGTGACATATTTCAGTGGTGGAGTTATAATTATTTAGTAATTGATAAATGCCTACAAATTATTTAATTATACAAATAAATGTGTAACATTTCAGTTGTTTCATAAATTTTCCGTCTGTGCAGTGTTTCATGCTTTTATAAAGCGATTTTTAATGACAGATAGTGACATTTATTTCTAGCTTTTATTAACATGTGTAATGCATCAAAAAGATTAATCTTTTTTTCAGTGTCAGTTACAGTTTTCTTTTTATCTCTGATATCTATTACTCGAACTATTATTTTTCTCATATCCTTTTAGAATAATGTTTTATCGTTTTTTTATTTTATTCTTATTCTCAAAAATAGATTTATTAGCCAAAGTTCTACAGTGATAACATGGTATTTTTATGTGACAGGATTGTTTGTATATAATATAAATAAATTTGTATTTTCTAGCTTCGTGATCGATTAATGATCTTATTCAATTATCTAGTGATCAAATAAACGATATTTATTACATTTATTTATAATTTCTGTAAATTGATGTTCGATTAACCAAGCACACGTTTAGTTAATATGTTTTAATATATGATTGCAACATATGATTCCCACTTCACCGTTTTTTTTTTTCTAGCATATATTTACATCCTCATCCTTTGCTTGTACTCTTTTTACAATCCTACCATACATTTTCATCGATTTCCCTTTATTTCCAACACTGAGAATATCTTTCTGCTTTTATCCGAACATCCTCACAAACTATGTTTTTGTAGCTCCCAGACCGACACCTTCTTTGGCAGTCTATCACTAATAATCATTATCAAATTATCATATCACTCGAGTTGTTTTCTGTTAATCATGGTTATCATTCAAGTTAATTCATTTTTCCTCGTTACTAACCCAATACAACGAGATAACAATGCCGTTATTTACTCATATCCGCGATATATAATTTATTTTTTAGAAATTTTCTTTTATTGTTTATCATTCGCCTCCAAACGATACACAACTCACAAAAACACATTTTTTAAAGAGTTGTCTTTTATTTTTGTACAATACAAAAGATAAACCTCTTTTATTCAAACCTGATCTTTCATAATACCGGGTGATCCAAAAAGGACTTCACAAATTCAAAAGCATATATCAATTTATTTAGATAATTTACAGATTCGGTTGTGGAATCATTCCGTAGAAAAACACATCATGTTTTGACTCACTTAGTTCATTAGTACCGAATTCGGCCAATAGCGCTATCACCGGTTTTGTTAAAAATGGATACAATTACTGATGCGGAACGCGCTTACCGAGTGTTTTGGTTTCACGATTTGCAGTCAGCAACTGCAATTCAATGTAATTTTCGTAGACAGTTACGGTAGGGAGCCTCCTAGTAAGCATACAATTTACTCTTGATACCAACGTGAGGTTGGCATTCGACAAAGTCGTCACGTGAGGTTGGCATTCCACAAACCACTGTTTGGCACGTACTAAGTAAACGATTGCACGTGAAGCCATAAAACTAGCCGTGGTTCGTATTGAAACACGGTGGTTTGTAGTTTTTGTACCGTATTATATTATTACATTATTAAGTAATGTATTATTACAGATGATGACAGAGTTACCGGCTGCAGTTTTATGAGGAAATAATGGATAACGATACATTTTCAGACAATGTAATCTTTACTGATTAGTCAACGTTTTACATCAGTGGCAAGGTGAACACCCATAACTGCCGAATATGAGGTAGCATAAAACCTCATGAAACTTTTCAGCACATTTTATAGCCCTAAGCAAACAAAGATTGTACGGCCCGTTGTTCTTCCAGGAGGTAACCATCAATAGAATCGTTTATCTGAACAAAATTCAAAATTTCCTGATTTCTCTGTTAGACGGCGATGAACAAGATGGACGCCATTACTCTCAGCAAGTCGAGGCACCACCTTACTACTGCCTAGAAGTCTTGAGATTTTCTTGATTCTCGATTCCCAGATCGGTGGATTGGTCGTGAATATCCAGTAGCAAGGCCACCTTCTCTCCAGATTTGACCACTTTAGATTTTTTCTTGTGTATAAGTATATGAAATATATCAGAGGTATTAATGAAATAAAGTTGTATGTACTTTTCATTTTAAAAAAATGTGAATATGTAATTTAATAGGCGTACAAGGAAATCACGTGGTGTCCACATCAGATTTTTACTTGTATGAATTAAAAAAAGAAATTTTTTACATAAAAAAATGTAAAGTAATTTGTTAAATTTAAATTTTTACATACAGAGATTTAAAATTACGCAAAAATCTCTCGGGAGATGATTTTGTAGCCAAAAATAAGAAAAACAGTTTATATAAACGTAAGTCAGAAAATGTCTCAATGTGTTTCGGCTCGCGAAACATATAGCCCTGTTTTCTGTTTTTCCTGAGAAATTAAACCGTACTAAAGTTCTTGGTGTACAAATTAAGGAGTATATTTGGTGCTTCCTTATGGCTTATGATTTAAGAAATTGATAAAATTTATTAGGTTTTCTTAAAACCTAAGCGAGATAAATCTCACTTCGATTTAAGAAAATTGGGGTAAAACATGAAAAGGTTTTGTCGGAAAATACACTTTTTTAGATTTGGAATAAAATAACTTTTAAATTTGTACAGAATTTAATTCTGAGAAAATTTATGTTAAATAAGGTCTAATAAAATTAAACATAGAGAAGTTAAACTTTAATTATAAACAAATCCGTGAAAAATAAACTAAATTCCCAAAGACAGAATAGTTGTACGCTGACAAAAGTAAACAGACCTTTAACGAAGAAAACTACACAATTATTTCAGTTGCCATGGTGACAAAAATACGATACTGAAGTAAATTGATTAATTTTTTTTTTTCTTGAATGAATATCTTTAATTCACAACTTCACTCCCAAGATAGTTAAGACCTTTGTTTACGGCTAAAACCGTCCTTGGCACAATATATAAATTTGAAAGGGCACTGTCGGATAGTTCTCACGTGATGCGAGATCATACAGACAGACAAAATTTCAGCTTTATATATAAGATATATCTTACACATTACACAATCACATATAATTTGTATACCATTACAAACATATCAAATACCAATCAATACAAATATACAAAAGTGCAATTTGTATATATATATATGTATTGCAATAAAACTTGTTAATATTGTATTTTAATTAATAACTGTATTAAAAATCTTTGTAAAAAAATAAGATGTGGAGACCATATGATATCCTTGTACGGCCTATTAAATTACATGTTCATATTTTATTAAATGAAAAGTACATAAAATTTTATTTCACTAATAAGATGTGATTTTATTTTCGTATGTTTTTTTATTGCTATTATTGCTATTAATGAATTATTATTTATTGTTTTTTTTTCAATCAGAGGTTAATAAATCAATTTATTAAAATTAAAAAAAAAGTTAAAAAAAGGAAATGAAGTCTGATTCGAACCGATGTGCCTTCTCCGTGCTCCAAGAAATTCATTAATTAAAATTTCATTTGGCTATAACTACTAAAAATGTTAAAATCCAAAAAAATCGGATTTTGACATTTTTTGACACTTTTGGTTCAGTAGATTGCAGTCAAAAGGGGGGGAGTTGCACAACTAGATGTTACAACAGTCCTAAGTCCAAAATTTCTACATTCTTCGGCTAATGGTTTTTATGTTTTGCGAGATACATACACACATACGTACAGACGTCACGTCGAAACTAATCAAAATGGATTCAGGAATGGTCAAAATGGATAATTCCGTTAAAATGTGAAAACCGAAACTTTTCGCGATCATAATAGTTCCTTTACGTCGTACAAGGAAATAAAAATCTTTTAAGATAGTTATTTTTTGTGTGTGCAGCGCGCGTTTTGGTTTAATTTTCTTTTTATTACTCATGTCTTATTTGTTATTTTTATAGTATAATTTTTTTATATGAATTAAATACCTAAATAACTTATTTTTGAAAGGGGAATTTATATTTAATCGTCACAATTCATGTTATTTAACATTTTGGAGAGCTTAACTTTGATCGTGTTTTACTGTGGTTGAATTGTGGTCTGACCAAAAGTCGTTCCTAGCTTGGATTGTTTTGAACCCTGACTGAAATGATAATTTTTCTGGGAAAATAAATTTTTCTTTATGAATTCTTCTACTTGAAATTAGTAGGTTTAATCGATAAAAATATATAATTTAATAATTATGTTATTGATGAATTTAAATAATCTTTTAAACCTTTACCAATTAATATTAATAAAAAAAGACGAGTATATTTATAGATCCATAAAAAAAAACGAAAACATTAATTGGAGTCTTTATATTAAAAATTTTAGTAGAATTATACGAGTATTATAGGTCAAGAATGATTAGTTTTAAACTGGTCATGGTTTTACCGTAGAAGTGAGACCAAGTTGAGAGGTATGTAATGCTTGTCGTGCTCTATGATTGATAGGTATCTAAAGTACAGGTGGATTTTGACGTTATGGAGGGGATACACCCTTATTGATCAAACTGTAACATAGAAATCGCTTATACAGCATAGTTGTAATGGCTGATTTATAGTACTGAGAGAGAGAAAAACATAACTTTTCAAAGAGAGTTATATAGATATAGTAAAATAAATGTTTCATATTTGTGCCTTAACTGCCGCCGCATTTCAAGGTATTTTAGTGACACTACAACTGGGATTTTCAGCCCCCCTTCATTCCAAATTAATATTTCTTTCCTCTTAACATATGTTATCATATGTTTGATCTACTTTCAGAATATTTTATAAATATTACATAAAATTGCTAGTAAAATTGTTACTACTCTAAATATTTTACAGAAAAATATTTTTTATTTCTGAGGATTTATATGTTTTTACAGTCTCTTCACACGTTTTTGTTTCTTTTTACACGTTAATTTTTATTTCCTCTAATCTGTTCTATCTCACTATATTACATGTATTAATAAACCTTCACACTAGAAAAAAGCGACCCTATGCTCCGACACGAAAATGTTACATTGTTTATGATTCATTACACATGATTTTGTTAAATGTTTTTGCCAGATGTAATTGAATAACGTTCATAAATTTAGCGTACTAACAACAAAAAAAACTATTAACAATGTAAAGCTTCAAAATCCGGAACATTTTTAACTGTTTCTTAAGTTGTATTTTTTAACATAGCTCTAACCCCATTGTCTTCCTTTTTTATTCTCAAAATACAAATATAATTTTTGATAAATTGTTCGTAGAAAGAAGTATAAATTGTTCGAATAAATGATCATTCGTGGCTGGACACAGCTGCACGGCGCACAACGTGATCCGCTCTGCTCCAATAGTAGCTAAAATAAAAATGTGAGCACATATATCAAACAAACAAACAAACCCACGTATCATGTTTTTTTATGGGAAAGATGTATTTTTTCGCTTTTAATGTTAACATAATTTTTAAGTAATTGTGTTCTCGATATTTAACAGTGTCAGAAATTTAAAACTTAATAGCCACAGACCTTTTTTTTTTTTTAATTTCCGGGTCCGCAGTCAAGCGATTCTTTCCGCAGAGGATGAGATGATTGTTTTGTAGCGTGTGTGAAAAATGCCATGCCTGACCGGGAATCGAACGCTGGACTTCCGGGTGAAAGGCCGAGAACTACTACTCGCGCCACAGATGCCAATAGCCACAGACCTAACTCAGTTGTGACATGCGATTGAAAAAAAAAAAAATCTTGGGGTGGACACGCATAAAAGCTTCCTTTTATGCATTTTACACACTTGCTAAAATATTAGTTTTTATTAACATTAAATGTTTATACAGTTATTAATTCAACAATCTGACCTGAAATATAGGATAGAGTAAAAGTCCCGTTATTACTATTTAAATAAGTTTAAATCTAATATCTGTCTAATAGTTTTTTTAAATTATTATCATGTAACCACCAACAAAATGAAAACAAAAACTAATAATCAGATGTTAGATGTTTCACCCGATCTGATGCGGACACTACATGACTTATTTGTACGCCTATAAAATAAATATACATATTTTTTTTTTTAAATGGAAGTACATAAAATTTTATTTCATTAAAAACTTCTGATATTTTTTCACATCTTTTTTTAATTGTTATTATTGAATTATTATTCATCGTAATTTTTTTTTATGATCAGAGGTTAATAATTATTAATAAATCAATGTATTTAAATTAAAAAAAAAAAGTTAAATAAAAAGAAATGAAGTCTGATTCGAACCAATATGTCTCTTTTGTTTACAAGATCCAAATATTTCATTAATTACAATTTGACTATAACTCTGTAACCTGTGGAAATAAGTACCACTTATGATAAATCGCAGTAAATAATTACTGCAATTAAGAAAAATCAAAAATCCAATTTTCGTTGATTTTGGTCTTTTTTTTAAATATTTTTGGTCAAGTCGATCGCAACTAAAAGGGAAGGTGCAAAACTAGATTTTATAACAGTTCTAAATCCAAAATTTCAAAATCCTATTGCTAATCGTTTTTGAGTTATAGGAGATACGTACGTACAGACGTCACGTCGAAACTAGTCAAAATGGATATTTCCGATTAAATCTGAAAACCGAAATTATACGCAATCACAATACTTTCTTTACTTCGTACAAGGAAGTAAAAAGAATAATGTAAATGGTAATCCATTATATCGTTGAGAGCTTTTCAACGATATATACATAAATTGTACCTGCTTTCATTGGTTTCAGAGTGATAGTCATATAAAATTTTAATTAATGAAATACTTGCATCTTACAAGGGGAAGGCACATCCGGTTTGAATCATACTTCGCCTCCTTTTTTTAACTTCTTTTTTTTTGTAATTTAAATGTAGTGATTTATATTTATATTTATTAGTGATTTGTTGTGATTTATATTTATAATAACCTCTGATTGTAAACATTTTTTTTTTATAATAAATAATTATTCAATTAAAAAAATCAATAAAATAAATATTTTTTTTTTTGTCTTCAGTCATTTGACTGGTTTGATGCAGAGATCCAAGATTCCCTATCTAGTGCAAGTCGTTTCATTTCAGTATACCCTCTACATCCCCTACATCCCTAAAAATTTGTATTAATATTCCAAACGTGGCCTGCCTACACAATTTTTTCCTTCTACCTGTCCTTCCAATATTATAGCGACTATTCCAGGATGCCTTAGTATGTGGCCTATAAGTCTGTCTCTTCTTTTAACTAAAATAAATATCAGAAGTTATTAATGAAATAAATTTTTTTGTACTTTTTATTTTTTTTTAAATGAGAATACGAAATTTCGTATTCTCATACGCGGACATGGAAGTCATGTGGTGTCTACATCAGATATATACAATAAACAAATAATTATATTTCGGTTACGTGTGTATGACCTTTTTTCTTTTTCTCTTTAGCCTCCTGAACCATCGTAAGATATTACTTCAGAGGATGAATGAAGATGGTTTGTACGAGTGTAGTCTTGCACAGTCTCAGATCGACCATCCATGAGATGTGGGTTTATTAAAACCAACCACCAGTGAACACCGTTATCCACGATCTAATATTCAAATCCGTATAAAAGTAACTGCTTTAACTAGGATTTGAACCTTAGAACTCTCGACTTCAAAATCAGCTGATTTTTTATGAAGAGTAAACCACTAGACCAACCCGGAGGGTTACGTTTGTATGAACTAAAAGTAAATTTAATCAATCGATAGCGAAACCCTCAGTATCCAGAGTTAGGTTAACTTTAGCCGGTTCTTTTGCCGATTTTTTAAAAAATTTAAAAAAAATATTTTTAAGCTAAAAGTATTCTTAAAAATAAAAAATTAAAGGACTTTTTTTATATCACTTCCTTGTATAAAGTAGAAAAATTGTGATCGCAAAATATTTCAGTTTCCAGATTTCAACGGAAATCTAAGATGGAAATGTCCATCTTGACCATCCCTGAATCCATTTTGATTAGTTTCAGGGTGACGTTTGTGCGTATATATGTAACTCAATATTAGTCGTTGGACGTTAAAATTTTTAGCTTCTAGTTGTGCACTTCCCCTTTTGATTGTAATTGAGTGGACCAAAAGTGTCCAAAAAAGCTTTTTCTTAACTGCAGTAACAAGCCCTCATTGAGAGCTTTTCAACGGTATAACATACTTATACGTACGACTTATTTTCATTGGTTCCAGAGCTATAGCCAAATAAAATTTTAATTAATGAAGTATTTGGATCTTAGAGAAAGGCACATCGGTTGGAATCAGACGTCATCTCCTTTTTTTTAACTTCTTTTTTTTATTTTGAAAATGTTTATTTATTAATAATTATTAACATCTCATTGTAAAAAGGTTTTTACGATGAATAATAATTCAGTAATAACAAAAAAAAAAAAAAATGAATCATTAAATATCGTAAGTTTTTAATGAAATAAATTTTTTTTCTTTCAATTTTAAAAATTTGTAAAAATGTAATTTAATTGGCTTACAAGGATTATACGGATTTGAATACTAGATCGTGGATACGGTGTTCTTTGGTGGTTGGGTTTCAATTAACCACACATCTTAGGAATGGTCGAACTGAGACTGTACAAGACTACACTTCATTTACACTCACACATATCATCCTCATTCTATGCAGTAATACCTGTACGGTAATTCCCGGAAGATAAACTGGAAAAAGAAAGGTTTACAATGACGTCATGTATTGTCCACAGCAGTTTTTTTTTCTGCAGTGATTTTTTTTTCATAATTAAAATATTATCCCAGAATATTTGACACATTTTTAACTCTTTGTTTTAAATGTTATTAATGTAAATTGGTATAAAATTTGTCGTATTTTTCAAGGAAGACTATACTTTTTTTGTGTGTAACATTTCACACACATGTCTCCTTGTATGTTAATACAAGGAATTTTATATGATGAGTATATAGATATAGTCACGTGCCGCATCATAAAATTCTCATTTTGTTGAAAGGGAAATTTCATTTTTCAACGGTACATTTCTTCACATACTAACTGCTTAATGCTTAGTTTGGGTAAAATATTAAACTAAAATTGCTTCTACAACTTTTCTCGTCGTTTTAAGATTTAAATAAATAAATTTTATATTAAAGTAACCGTCACATATTAGTATATATAAAAATGTCCAACTTCTAATGTAATTCTTATTGACTGACGTAAAATGTCATTCTGCGTTGTATTTTTATCTATCATTATAATTGTTAAATAAGAACGAAATTTAGTTTTAGTAAAAAAAAAAATGATTTCTGCTCAAGCATAAAAATATTTCATTAAAAACCTAATTTTAACCACAATGTTTTAAATAGTAAAAATATTTCATAATAAATGAAACCAAATTTTATTCTTTCAATAAATTTATTTTTACTTCGTTGTACGAAGTAAAGGAGGGTATAACGTATAACATGAATTGTGATGATTAAATATAAATTCCCTTTTCAAAAATAAGTTATTTAGGTATTTAAAGTAGATGAAAAAATTATACTATAAAAATAACAAATAATACATGTGAGTAATAAAAAAAAATAAAAAAAACAAACAAACATGCGCGCGTGCACACACAAAAAATAACTATCTTCAAAGATTTTTACTTCCTTGTACCAAGTAAAGGAACTATCGCGAAAAATTTCGGCTTTCAAATTTCTACGGAAATATCCATTTTTACCATCCCTGAATCCATTTCGAGTAGTTTCGGCGTGACGTCTATGCATATGTATCTCGAATAACTCAAAAACAATTTGGATTTAGGACTGTTGTAACATCTAGTTGTACACCTTCCCTTTTGATTGCAATCGACTGAACCAAAAGTGTCCACAAAGCTCAAAAAAAAAAAAATTGAATTTTTGAATTTTTTTTTAACAGCGGAAATAAGCTCTAATTGAGAGTTTTTCAACAACTTAACTGGTACTTATTTTTATTACCTCCAAAGTTATAGCCAAATAAAATTGTAATTACTGAAATGTTTCATTGAAGGGGAAGGCACCTCGGTTCAATTCCGACTTCATCTATATTGATTTATTAATAATTACTAACCTCTGATTGAATATATATATATATATATATATATATATATATACTAGCGGGCCCGACAGACGTTGTCCTGACGCGGCATTATTCTGTAATAAATGCACACACATAAATATAAGTAACTTAATTAAGTTAAAATTAGCAGGAATGTGTTCTAAATTTCATTAAAATGACTATTAATATGACATTATCAGTTTGTGATTGTTGTATTATTGTAATGGGTTTATCGATTAATTATGTGTAGTATGGTTAATATTTATTTTCACTAAATACTGAGATGTCCGATGAAAATTGAATTAAAAAATCGAAACGTCTTAAAATTATTATTAGTGTAATTAATAAATTTTCATCCACATTACTACTAATTTTCACTTAACATCATTCTAAAAATGTACCTCCTACATATTTTTTTTTTTATTTAATAATTTTGATGTTTCATAACCACGTAACAGCTTAATTAATCAATTAATAAAAAATGAAAGCGCTGTAAAAGAGCAACGTAGTTAAACTTTTAGTAGAAATTTTTATAATTTTTCTCATTCTTTATTTTAACATCTATTTTACCAAATTTTAGATAACTGTAAATTAAAAATAATTTTAGAAAACATTTTGTAAAATTAATCAGCTAAAACATTATAAATTCAATTTTTTAAATATACTAAAACTATAAGTAACTTAAATTTTAATTTTATAAATGTTATAATTTATTTTACAAACTTAAATTTTTATTTTCAAAGAGCCGTTCAATACTTCATAAGTTGCATAGAATCAAATGAGAACTGACAATTTAAATTTGTAGGTTAAGTTGATTGTTATTGAATGCACGTGTATACATCATTAAAATTCATGAAAAATCATGTAAAATACTCCAATACTGCACATTACAAATTTGCATAATGTACATTTTTTAATTAAACTTTAAAACGTTATTTCAATAAATAATAATATAATATAATATTCTCAATAAGCGCGCAATTCTAGCAGACTCGGCAATGCTTCGCTATTGCTAGATCTGAGTATACATACAGATTAAATGACAACAATTGAAAGTTTATAAAACCTTAAAAAACTGAAAGTTAGCAATTTAAAAAAAATTAACCTTTCACTTTATAAAAGTCAGAATGTAAATAAATCCAAATGGCAAAACAACAGCACTACGTATCGGATTTAATTCACACCACTCTCTAATCACAGTATTCGGTGGAAAATAATTTTTGAACGAAAAGTGTTGTGGCTACAAAATCATTACAATTAATTCTGAACATTAAGAAACTTACAAAACATTATGGAACCTTATAAAATTTCACCTTTAACTTTATAAAATTCAGAATGTAAATAAATTCAATTGTCAGAACAGCACCTATCGGATTTAATTCAAACTATTCTCTAAATATGAATTTTAATGTAAGAACAACACTAAGCTACGACGCAAGTGATATGCGAAAAAGCAACAAAATTAAAAAAATTCCTAGAATCCGATCGCAGCAAAAACTACCGGGTTTGACTGATAAACCAAAAATTTAAAAAAAAACTTCTAAAACGCGATCGTAGCTCTGCCTACCGGACCCAATTGTGGAACCTTAACCATCCCAAGATCAACAACACATAAATAAATTAAAAAAACATTTTCACTTCAATACTGTACCTTACAAATTTGCACAATTTATATTTTTTAATTACACTTTAAAACGTTATTTCAATAAATAATAATATAATATTTCTCAATACGCGCACAATTCTAAACGTGATCGCAGTGCTCCCTACTTGTTACTTAATCAGTTGTGATTTGATTTACATTGGCAACGGCCATACGGGCTCTTTGTGATTGGTCGTTGCGTTTGACAGCGGCCATCTTGCATTGATCTGATTGGTTTTCCTTTGTTTACATTTCCATCTGATTTATTAGCCTCTTATTTATTAAAAAACTATTTTCTCGCAATTTTTTGTAACACAAAATTACGAAATATTTTTCTCAATTTGATCGCAGCACCAACTGTCGGGACAAACTAAAATTAAAATAGAATATTATTGAATATTCGATACTGCGATGGTAGCGCAGTCTGCCGGTTCCAATATAAAACATTCCAAAATCAACAACTACTTATAAATAAAAAATGAATTAAAAAAAACATTTTCCAGTGTACCAAATCGTGAATTTAAATCATTCTCGAATCCTCTTGAACACACACACAAAATTTCATCAAAATCAGTCCAGCCGTTTAGGAGGAGTTCATTTAAACCAAGACTCCATTTAGACTTCATTAAAAAAATATAATTGCGGATGTAAGTGGTCGTGAATCGGTCTTTCATTCGTTGGTCTCTGGTTCGAACCCTAGCCAGGTATGGCATTTTTCATTCGCTACAAAATTCCGTTTCTACATCATCTCACGCACAAGCTTTAAGCTTTTGTTTGAAAACACATGTTTGGCTCTTTCAGTATCGTCAGTGTTTTGATAGCGGAGTTATGTACTATGCTACGTGCTATTAATAAGCTCTTAAATATAATTAGCCCGACATTTCAATAAGTACTTCTCTGTCAGATTCCGTGAGTGGCTTACATATAATTTCGTGACATGTATTCCAGATACCTTGTTGTCTGTCAGATTCATTATGTTTTTTTCTCAAATTACTCTACGTAACACAACTGGAAGGTCCTGTTGGATCCCCAGCCGTATTGGAATTTCAGGCAGTGAGCGCGCTTATACTGCGACAAAAGAGACTTTATTCCAGCCTCCTTTCACAATCGTGTTGTTTCTGAAGATCTTGTCTGTTTCCTGAAGAGGGTGCTACGTGATAAGTGGCAAAGTGAAAGGAATAATAATGCAATAAACCTCGTCCTATTAGGACAAAGTTTGTTGCTGATGGATCACCCTGGATCATGTTGTTTATTGTACCACCGTGGAGCTCCTCATTTAGAAATAACCGTCGAGAGGAGGATGTTACTTGCTGTTTGTGAAAACGGCGCCTCACTCATGAATATGTCGTGACTCACACCGATGCACACGTTTGTGTTTACTGCCACTACCAATTAATTGTACAACATATCCTTTGGATTGGGTCTGTTATCCGGCATTGCGTCGTAAGTTTAAAATAGGGGCTAACTTCCAAAATATTTCAGGAAACAACTAGCTGCGGAGGCGTACCACGGGCACGCCCTGCAGCAGGCCCTTCCGGGCGGGTTGCCCTGGCGGGCACATCTTGGAATGGGATTATTAGTGTCCAAAATTGATTACCTCTTGTGTAAAAATATTGGTTTTTGAATGACGAAAATTGATATAACAAAGGTTAAATTAGAAATTTATTTCTAGAAAGTGGTATTAACGAATCGGGATTTTCTCCTAGTGATCGGTACATTATGGTGCCTACTTTTTGGTTATAGTTCATTATTTTATGAAGAAAAACAATCACATAAATAAATAAAAAATATGTAAAAAAATTTTTAAAACGCCACTCTTAAATTGAACGCACTAAAATGTAAAACATAATTTTAGGACGGTATCTCAGAATTGATTTGACATCAAGTTTCCATGGTAATACGTAAGATTATGTGAAAGTCTTAGTTTCAAATTAAAAATTTGATGTTTTTGCCACTCCATTCTTATGCGTGTTTACATCCTACGTTTAGGTCATTTCACAGTAGCAATTTAAGAAAAAATTGACAAAAATTTAAAATTTTTTAATTGAAGCTATGTCTTTCTCATAATCTTACGTATTACCATCTTTGCTAGTTGTCAAATCCATTCTGATATACCGTCCTAAAATTATATTTTACGTTTTAGGGCGTTAACTTAAGAGGGGTGTTTTAAAAGTGGTTTTTACATATTCTTTATTTTATATTTTTTAGTGGATTTAAGATAAGAATGGTTTTTAAAAATTTTTTTTTATATATTTTATATTTTCTACTTTATAATCTTCATAGGTTTATACTTAACAGCTGCGCTGGCTCACAAGTTTGAGCGTATTTAGTGGAAGATCGGATCGGTACGTTTTACGGTAGTTGAGTGCAATCAAAACATAGGACTAAAAGACTTAATTTCCGAATAACCAAGATCCGATCGATCAAGAGTGTGTGTACCCGGTGAGTTAAACAGTTAGGGTTCAACCCGCTGATTCATACGCTGTTTGCATCGTGAAAATCGGACGGTGGCACCCCATTGCACCCTTTTCGCAATTCCCGAACGGCTCCCAAGGGGCACTTGAAAAAATTATCATCCAACGTGTATGACTTGGAGCGGATAGGGTACCGTTGAGGGGGGTCGAAAAATTTTTCATACCGCATGGCCGACCGTTTTCTAGATATTTTCAATTTTCGTCCGAAAATTCGAATCCTGTTAAAAATTATTAAATTTTCCCAAAATTTAGATATATATTTCGTTTATATATCGATATATATACGGGTAATCGATATATATACGGGTAATCGATATATATACGGGTAATCGATATATAATAGTATAACAAGATATATAATAGTATCACCACGAGACATGTACTAACGAATAGATATGTTCCGCTAGTGATCAGTACATTTCGCTGCTAAGCTAAGGGAGACGCGCGCGCGTACGCACATACAAATGCCGTTCAGTAGGATAGGATGACACGATGTTATCGAATATTTTACGATTTATTAGGGCCGTTAGTTTAAATTTGATTTAGATGTGTATGACAACGCGTCGGAATCCTTACGTTACCGGGAATGTCATAGGCTATATATATATATATATATATATATATGTATATATGTGTGAGTGTGTTTAAATAGATTTAAAATTTTGAAAAAATATTTATAAAAAATTGTCATCTGCACGCTTTTCAATTTTTCTATATTAAAGAGCAATATTTGTCAGCAAATTTTTTTTTTCGGCAGTCGTGTTTTTACTTCCTTGTAAAAAGTAAAGGAAGTATATTCTGATCATGAAAAATTTCGCTTTTTAGATTTCAACGGAAATATTCATTTTGACCATCCCTGAATCCATTTTGACTAGGTTTGGCGTGACGTCTCTACGTACGTATGTATCTCGCATAACTCAAAAACGATTAACCGTAGGATGTTAACATTTTAGATTTAGCACTGCTGTAACATCTAGTTGTGCAACGCCCCTTTTGATTGCAAACGACTTGACCAAAAGAGCCCAAAATCCAAAGATTTTGGAGTTTGGACTTTTTCTTAACTGCTATAATAAGTCCTTATTGAGAGTTTTTCAACGATATATCAGATGTGGTGCTTATTTTTATTGGTTCCAGAGTTATAGATCTTAATGAAATATTTGCATCTTCCAAGGGGAAGGTACATCGATTCGAATCAGACTTCATCTCCTTTTTTTATTAATTTTTTTTTTTTTTGTAATTGAAATATATTGATTTTTTGATAATTATTAACCTGTGGTTGTAAGAGATTTTTACAATAAATAAATATTCAATAATAACAATAAAGAAAAAAAAATTATGACATTATATCAGTCGTTGTTAATGAAATAAAATTTTATATACTCTTCATTTAAAAAAAAAATGTGTACTTGTAATTTAATAGGCTTACAAGTCACGTGATGTCACGTCATATTCTTGAATTTTTTATATTTATATATTGCATTTTTATCTTTTATTAATGACTTGAGAAGGAAGGAATATACCTGTGGTGCCTGTCTGTATTGTTATTAACACAGAAATAAAATAAATTTTTTTTTAAATCTTTCATTTCGGAGATCCCCGTCTGATATGCTATTTTTCACATCTCAAGCACAAATTTCATGCTTATGTGGCGATATCATTAAGCATAAAATAATAGTTCATTAAGTCGTGTCTTTGGTTACTTTATTTTGCTTAAGCAGCTAAAACAATCTAACACATACGATTGTAACATGAATAACTTTAGTGGTTTTTCCGGACGATTAATTAGCTAAAAACCACGCAATTTTTAATTAAAATTAATATTTTTTTTAAAGAAGGCTGCAAATATTGCAAACATTCCCAGTTTTTCCGGGAATGCAAGTGACTACTGCTAGCTTCGTCCTTTGCAGACTACTTATGAGAAAAATTATTAAGCCGTTACTTTTCATAATTTTTGTGGATTCGCTTCGGTATAGTTTCTGGTAACTTAACGTTAATGGGAGATCTGTAACTTCATCTTAAATACATTCTGGGATTTCTTTTAATATATTATTAAGATTTCCGTTTGTTTTTTCTAATAATTTTTTAAATTAATTAAATATTTTTGTCATGAAATTACAAAAATTATTTGAATTTTTTGTTTAATTTCAAAACCATTCAACCTACTGCAAATATTATTTTCATAAAATATGTTTTTAAAGGGCAATAATGTAAAACATTGTCGTGTATTTTTATGTTGTGAAAAATTTGTACGCCTATTTATATATTGTATAAATAAAATTACATATAAATTAAATACGTAAAATTTTATTTTATATTCAGTAGTTTTCTTTTGATAAATGAACATAAATTCAGTCTTGTTTTCAACAATTAGTATTTAAACTAAAGAGCCACAATACCCTGGTAAGTTAAAGTTTTCCCTATTGTGTGGTTTAGGAAGACGGTTTTCTTCTTGCCTGTTTAAGTTTTCACTGTGTTCTAGTTTTCAGTATTCTTAAGGTACGACAACAAGAACAGTTCCTTTACATTTCACTAACCCAAACCATTTTCAGATGGCTTTCTACCTTTCTGATAAATTATTATATTTCTTGTAAGCTTTCTGCAAACTTAACAGATAGTTTTTTTTAATCTATAAAGTTCCAAATAATTATATATTGAAGTAGATAATTTAATAATTATAACTTTATAATTTTTAATATATGATCACTTTAATAAAAGATTAAATATATATTTCTAACGACTATTGTTTTTTTTAGATGAATTATTTACATAATAACCTTAAAGAACCGCGGGTTGGTCTAGTGATAAAATTGTTGCAAATAATACTACACAGTCTATACTGTTGTACTTTGGTGGTCGGGATTTGGTTAACCACATCTCAGGAATAGTCGGCCTGTTTCTGTATAACAGTGCACCTCATTTACATGTCATATATGTATATGTTCATGTTACTAGGCCATGAGGTTTCGTATTGTTCATAACATGAACAGAATGCAACGTTCACTTTATGGATAAAAAAAAAATAACAATTAATTTTTTTCAGTTTTTCTTCATCTATGTAATAAAAAAAGATATCATAATAAAATTAAAAATATAAAATAAAATTAAAAAAATATAATATAAGATAAAATTTTAAATATAAAATTTAAAATATCATAATAAATTTTAATATTATTATATATATTATATTGATTATTTTATTATTATATATATATAACAAAAATATAATATTGCTTATTTGATTATACTTGAATCTTTTAATTTTTGAAGCCAAGATGTTCAACAAAATAAACCAATAACCTAACTTTTTACTGTATAAGCATCACAGTTACGAAAAGTATGTTTTCAACGATTTGAAAATAGGCGGCTCATATATTAGAGAGCTTTTAATGATTAAAATATTCACTAAAAATTGATTTTAAATAAATTAGAATAGAAATTAAAAAAAAAAAAAGGTTTATCAGTTTTTTTTTCTCCCTTGAACGAATTGAAGAAAGTATTGTGATCGCGAAAAATGTGGGTTTTCAGTTTCAAAGGAAGTATCCATTTTGACCATCCCTTAATCCATTTTGACTAGTTTCGGGGTGACGTCTGTACGTACGTACACATATGTATCTGGCATAATTCAAAAACGATTTGCCGTAGAATATTAAATTATTGGATTTAGGACTGTTGTAACATCTTGTTGAGCACCTCCCCTTTCGATTGGAATAAATTGGACTAAAAGTGTCCAATAAAGCCCAAAATCCATTTTTTTTTTATTTTGGACATTTTCTTAACAGCAGTAACACGCCCTCATTGTGAGCTTTTTAACGATAAAAAGGTGCTTATTTTCATTGGTTCCAGAGTTATAGCCAAATCAAATTTTAATTAATGAAATATTTGGATCGTATAAGGAAAGCACATCGATTCGAATCCGACTTGATTTAACTTCTTTTTTTTTTTAAATTTAAATATATTGATTTAATTGTTAACTTGTGGTTGTAAACAATATTTTTTAACCTTTTTTTTAATCTAAATACATTTATTAATAATTATTAATCTCTGATTGTAAACAAATATGTATATGTAATTGAATAAGCGTACAAGGAAGTCAAGTAGTGTCCACTTCAGATTTTTTTAATTGGGCAGCTCCCCATATCGGGAAGGGGTAATAAATTATTTTAGTGACTTTATTACTTAATAAAATTCGTTTTAACTATAAAAATTTTATATCGCGAAATTTTTTTTTCATTTTAGGTTCTCCCATACAAAAGGGGAAGAATTCTAGTAAAATTAATTTGTAAGCAAATAAACCTTAATTATTGTTAATAAACATAAAACATTTTTTTTTAAATTGTTTAAAAAATTAAAAGATACATCCATAATTCTAAATAAACAGAATTGCAATTTTCTAAGGAGATGAAAATTCTTTGGTAATTTTCTGTTTAAGCAATATTAAAAAGAAAGGGCAATAAAACTTTAAATGCAATGAGTAACTTGCGAGATGGATTTAAAATTTTTTTCTTAACATAGTGTTTTTCCCATTGCCCATTCAAAAACTCTTATTACCTCTTTTTCTGAAGCAAGATATTGCCAAAAGAAGCCAAAAGCCTGCTCGTTATGAGCTTTCTGACCGTGAATCGCTTAAGAGAAACTTGTTGCGCAGTTCTTTTCAGCGTTTTCCCAACGTTCAGATCACGGAACGTTTCGACGAATGTACAATTTTCTGAGAAATATTTGATATCGTAAAGTACATTTTTGACGTAAAATTATTTTTCATTTTCATGATGAAATCATAGACCATCCACAATATTTAATGATACGGGCAGCAAAATCAGATAGAACCATCGCTTTTGAAGGAAATATTAACAATATCTCATACCTTAACATGCTTGAAAATTATTCTATTCCTCGGATTCGATCGGTCGATATGGAATGAACTACCATTCTATAGCAAGATGGAGCTCTTTCTAATTATCCTGTGATGATAAGTGAACTCTTTATATGAACATTTTAGAACCCAAAATTCAGTGCCCACCTAGAAGACTTAACAACCTGTTACAATTATTTTTGGAACATATCCAAAAATCTTCCATTTGTGACCAGAATCGAGGAATGCTGGTGGACGAAAACCCCTGTTAGAGAGTATTTTTACCATTTTTATATTTCAGAATGGAAGAGAATATCTAAGTGTATTTGGGAAATGATAAAAGCATGTGCAAATAATTTAGGAACGCATATAAATATATTAAAGCCTACAAAAAAAATGCTACGAGTCGCATGGACAGAAAAGAGGATCGATAATTATTCGATCACAAATGAGTTGGGTGAACAGAGGAGGTTGTCCAAATATACTTCCAGTAGATCCTTCGCTTTTTTGGCCATATAATCGGTAGGCCCGACGAAATGCTTCGGAAGGTAGTCATACAAAAAAAATATTGAGATTTTCGCGGAAGATCGCCGATAAAGTAGCTGGATGAATAGGCCGCTGGAGAATAGGCCGCTGGCACATTGACTCAAACGGCACAGGACCGTGAGTTATGGAGGGAAATTATCAACGGGATATGAATCGGGTCACAGCTTTCAGACACGAGAAGAAAGATTGCTGATGATGACTATATATTTGAATACATTATGTATCTTAAATAGATATGTACGCATTTATAGAGAGATTTCAACGGATATCTCTTTGTATATGATTTGTTTATTTTAATAAATTTACTTATAGTTCCGGTTAATTGGGATTGATTGTAAATATAAATTTACCGACAAAAAAAATGATAGCGTCAATTTTTTAATTTTTATATCTCGTTAATTTTTAATTTTATCAGAAAAGGTTTGATTCCATGAACAGTTCATGGTTTATGAACTGTTTATGACTAAAATGAGGCCTTATTTCTAAAAATTATTCGAAAAAACAGAGTTATTCAGAAAATTGAAATTGATTGAAATTTTTGTACCTGTTTATACCGTAATTTTTTTTTATTTATTAGCGAAAATTGCTTTAAATGTATAAACCAAATTATAATTATAATCATTTTTAAATCCCATCTTAACATATAAATTTTTTTTAAAAATCACAAAATGACGAACAAAATAAAAACAAGATAAAATTGCCATTTTTATATACGTATGTTTCTGTTCATTTTGACAAGTAAAATCCGATAGTTGGTAGTAAGGTACATATTTTTTTTAAATCTGTCTGAACAGTGGCGGCTCCCGTATGGGCACCACAACTGCAACACCCTCTGTTTCCACTTGATATTATCAATAAAATTTAATATACTGAGTCCTTTTTTCTTTAATTTTTTTTATTTATACTTTTACAATTTATAATAATCCTTAACCTTAATATCAGTAGCCTTACCCCAGTTTATGAAAAATACAAAAATCTTTGTATAGAACTGTACGCTTCACATTTTCAGCGGCATGGTGTTTGGCTGTTGTGCGCATGCGCACTAGGAAGCTGAAAGCGAGACTGCGTTGGAGAAGGAGCACTGCCGCTCCCGCAGTGCCGATCCTGGCGTGCTGGTGGAAGGTTTATTTTTTTTTTACTCTGTGTGTTTATGGAACGTTTCTTGTTCGTTACGTTTCTAGTTTGGTTGGTTGAAAGAATATGAAAATGGTTTAGTTGTTTTTTAACTAGTTATCAGAAGATGGAGGAAAGTAAGGGCTCTTTGCCAAATCTGTCCAAAAACACTTTGGATGGGCGAAGGAGAAGGTAATTAGTAAAAACTAATTATGTATTTGTTTCTGTGTACATAGAAATTTAAATTAAGCACCATTGGACTTTTGTGATTTTAAGCGGACATTTTATTAAGTTATTATCTAATAATACTAAAGAATATTATCTTTATTGACATTTTATTATTTATTCGGTTAAACCGAATACGGTTTACAAGCACACTGTGCTTAAAAACCGTTACCATTTTCTTGAATGTGATAAAGTGCAGAAAGATTATTATCCTACTTCCAGCTATTCTATTTGATTATTTTTTTCGGTTCTTTTATTTTACAGAAAACTTTAACCATGGCCTTAAAACGGCCCAGGAAACAGGAAATAATTTTCTGGAGCAGCATCCCTGCTAATCTTAGCTATGAGCCGCCACTGTTTTTTTTTTTTTTTTTACACATTTCGCATTATTATTAAATGTAAAATTAATTATATGAAAATCAAAAATAAATTTTTAGGATTCTGTAGTCTATAAATTTTGACGATTTAAAGTACATTTCCAAATGAATTGTTAGTAAGTTACTGGTAATTTTTTTTTCATTTTACGTTTACGTATCGAAATTTAAGATGAATTGACATTTTCTTTTACATTTATAAAGAAATTTATTGAATATAGTTTCTTTAATGTTTGTGTATTTTCTTTTCTTTTTTATTTTGATTGTTTACTCGCTAATAATTACCGCAATGACTCATTCGTTCTTAGTGTTCTCCCAGTAGGGCAGGTCCTGTCACGTCTGCTGTTGTCGAACATGTTCTATCCTCTTTACTAACCTCTTTGTTTCAACATATTTTCCCTTTTCTAAAATCCCGTCCATCATTTGAAGTCTCTTCCTTCTATCGCATCCACTAAGGAATACCTCTTTCTCAGACAGTGTCCTAACCGGTTCCTTGAATATAGGAATATTCCTATATGAATATTCAATCAACTTTAACATTTTCCTGTTCTCTCTGTTCTCTCACCTTAATGTAATTTGTTACATGGTCTTCCCATCTGACAGTTATCATTCTGCTTCACATCCACATCTCATAGTGCATCACACTCCAAATAAAACATTTCCTTAATTTCTTTCTTTACTCTATGTTTATCTTTTCACACAGCAGTTTTCCTTTCTTATTAAATTCCTGTTTACTTCTTGATATTCTTGTTTTAATTTTTACTGTACAAGTCAGGCCATCGGTTATAAATCCCTAAGTAATGAGATTTTTTTTTTACCTGCTTTAAAACTTCATTTCCTTCTTAATCTCAATCCTTTCCTCTTTTCCACATAATACCATACATTTTGTCTTCTTTCTGTTTATCCTCATACCCTGACTTTTGCAATTTTCGTATAAGTCATCAAGCATCTCTTTTCGTTTACTTGGACTCTCCTTCGGGACCGTCAAGTCATCAGCAAAACGTATACATTTTATTCTTCGTAATAACTTAGTTATTTGAAATTTTTATGAAGTTACATAAATTTATAATAATATGTACATAAACATTTATAATATTTACAGAATATTTCTATTAACCATTTTGAAATTTATTAAAAGAGAATATAAAAGTCCCATATTATTTTTTTATTCAAATATTTTTGTTTAAATATATAAATTAAATTTAATTATATATTTTTTTTAATTTTTGAATCTAAGACAAAGTGTTTCCAGACCTACTAAAACATTAAATGACTTTTTTTTAATAAATTCGATTATTTTCGTGTAACAAGAAACGCTGCTCTACATAACATTATTGAATAATATAAATTATTCCAAAGCAGCAAAATTGTAATAATAAATACGAAAATCTACTCGTAGATTATATTAAATCGATTAATTATATGAAGAAAATTTGTTTTCTTGCTCTAATATTTACTTCATTAAACATTTGGTGTGCTTAATTTCTTGTACCTCACGTTTAACAAGATCTGCCTGCACCTGTTAATATCACAATGAAGTACATAGTGACTAATTCTATTTAAATTGCATCGTCTTACTGATAAATATCATGCTTCATTGAATTCAATTTTCTGGTTTTAATAAAATCAACCCCTCAAGTTAATACAATATAACAATGTTAAAAATAACTCGAGAATGAAAAAAACAAATTATTATTATAAGTAAATTTAAGCTGTATCTTAGGTAATCAATTTTAATTACTTTCTGTTTATATCTATTTTTTTAATTTTTACTTTCAGTAATTATTGTTCTTTTGTTTTAAAATTAATTTATTTCTGATATTTAATGTTATAATTTAATTTTTTTTTTTTTTGTCTTCAGTCATTTGACTGGTTTGATGCAGCTCTCCAAGATTCCCTATCAGTGCTAGTCGTTTCATTTCAGTATACCCTCTACATCCTACATCCCTAACAATTTGTTTTACATATTCCAAACGTGGCCTGCATACACAATTTTTCCCTTCTACCTGTCCTTCCAATATTAAAGCGACTATTCCAGGATGCCTTAGTATGTGGCCTATAAGTCTGTCTCTTCTTTTAACTATATTTTTTCAAATGCTTCTTTCTTCATCTATTTGCCGCAATACCTCTTCATTTGTCACTTTATCCACCCATCTGATTTTTAACATTCTCCTATAGCACCGCGTTTCAAAAGTTTCTAATCTTTTCTTCTCTAATCTTTTCCAAGTTTCACTTCCATATAAAGCGACACTCCAAACATACACTTTCAAAAATCTATTCCTGACATTTAAATTAATTTTTGATGTAAACAAATTATATTTCTTACTGAAGGCTCGTTTAGCTTGTGCTATTCGGCATTTTATATTGCTCCTGCCTCGTCCATCTTTAGTAATTCTACTTCCCAAATAACAAAATTCTTCTACCGCCATAATCTTTTCTCCTCCTATTTTCACATTCAGTGGTCCATCTTTGTTATTTCTACTACATTTCATTACTTTTGTTTTGTTCTTGTTTATTTTCATGCGATAGTTCTTGCGTAGATCTTCATCTATGCCGTTCATTGTTTTTTTCTAAATCCTTTTTACTCTCGGCTAGAATTACTATATCATCAGCAAATCGTAGCATCTTTATCTTTTCACCTTGTACTGTTACTCCGAATCTACATTGTTCTTTAACATCATTAACTGCTAGTTCCATGTAAAGATTAAAAAGTAACGGAGATATGGAACATCGTTGTCGGACTCCCTTTCTTATTACGGCTTCTTTCTTATGTTCTTCAATTGTTACTGTTGCTGTTTGGTTCCTGTACATGTTAGCAATTGTTGTTCTATCTATGTATTTGAACCCTAATTTCTTTAAAATGCTGGACATTTTATTCCAGTCTACGTTATCGAATGCCTTTTCTAGGTCTATAAACGCCAAGTATGTCGGTTTGTTTTTCTTTAATCTTCCTTCTACTATTAATCTGAGGCCTAAAATTGCTTCCCTTGTCCCTATACTTTTCCTGAAACCAAATTGGTCTTCTCCTAACACTTCTTCCACTCTCCTCTCAATTCTTCTGTATAGAATTCTAGTTAAGATTTTTGATGCATGACTAGTTAAACTAATTGTTCTGTATTCTTCACATTTATCTGCCGCTGCTTTCTTTGGTATCATTACTATAACACTTTTTTTGAAGTCTGACGGAAATTCCCCTTTTTCATAAATATTACACACCAGTTTGTATAATCTATCAATCGCTTCCTCACCTGCACTGCGCAGTAATTCTACAGGTATTCCGTCTATTCCAGGAGCCTTTCTGCCATTTAAATCTTTTAATGCTCTCTTAAATTCAGATCTCAGTATTGTTTCTCCTATTTCATCCTCCTCAACTTCCTCTTCTTCCTCTATCACCATTTTGTAATTCATTTCCTCCGTATAACTCTTCAATATATTCCACCCATCTATCGACTTTACCTTTCGTATTATATATTGGTGTACCATCTTTGTTTAACACATTATTAGATTTTGATTTATGTACCCCAAAATTTTCCTTAGATTTCCTGTATGCTCCGTCTATTTTACCAATGTTCATTTCTCTTTCCACTTCTGAACACTTTTCTTTAATCCACTCTTCTTTCGCCAGTTTGCACTTCCTGTTTATAGCATTTCTTAATTGCCGATACTTCCTTTTACTTTCTTCATCACTAGCATTCTTATATTTTCTACGTTCATCCATCAGCTGCAATATATCGTCTGAAACCCAAGGTTTTCTACCAGTTCTCTTTATTCCACCTAAGTTTGCTTCTGAATGGTAGGCCTGAATCTATAAACTACATCTCGCTTACATCTCGATCATATGATCCTCATTTCATTCGGCCGGTGAAGAGGGGGGGTTTCTTATTGTTCACTAATGGAAAAATTTCAAAGTACACATTAGGAATATACAATTATTACTATGCAGCCTTAACAAAGATTATTATTCAGATAGTAGTTAATTAATTCATTTCCTACAGTCTAGAGATTGATCATTATAACAAAAATTGTAGTTAATGATCCCCAATGATTGATAATATGGGTTTTTAATAACTCAATTTTAATCATTCTTAAAATCATAAATTTTTTTATACAACTTGGGGATGCAAACGTAATAAGAAAATTCGAAATATAAGATATATTTATTAAAACCGTAAGGATAGAATCGTTTCGTTTATCCAACCGATTTTCCAACTACTACAGAAAATAGACGGCGATGGAAAAAATCTGTCGAGAAAGAAAAAACGGAGGAACCTTATTTACGGGGGAAGTGTGGTGCTGGCTAACAGGTTCCGCAAGATATTATAAAGAATGCATATCTGTGACGGCCCCCTACCGACTAAACCTCCTATATCATCGGTTCTCCCCCACCGGGGCTAGACCCACAATTAAACATTACTCAGTCCCGGGATGTGCCTTCGAGCTCGGAGGATCAAGAGTTCCCGTGCATCATTACCGTCGACCATCCACGCAAGCCCGGATGAACGTCGGCTTCGCAAGAGACTGTCCTTCACCCCTTTGCTCTCCGGTCCGCTTCAACTGAGGGCTTTTACCACGGTTAATCTTACATCAACGGCCCTACTTCAATCCCACCCACGCTAGCCATCTCCTTTTATGATATGTTCTGACTTCTTAGGTTTTAGAATAATGCTGTCAAACCTCCGAGCAGTGTACCGTTCTGAGCGACCGTTTAGCATATGACATATACTATTATCCGAGGTCAAACCCTCCAGGTTGAGCTGACGTCTCGCATTCTCCCATCTGTCGCACACATAAAAAGTGTGTTCAGGAGTGTCCTCGGCTCCACAGTACACAGGCAATCGGGACATCCCTCCTGCAGAATCTATGTAGGTAGGACGCGAACCCGCCGTTCCCCGAAAGGAAATGGACGAGATAGTAATCCACCTCGCCAAATCCCCTCCGGACCCACAGCTGTTCCCAGCCAATGCTGGGAACAGACCTCTCGTCCAGGTTGCTCTGTGTTGGGGATACATCGCCCCACATCGCTTGCTATTCTTCCAGGATCAATCTATGAGCATCAGCTTTTGTCATACCAGCATATGTTTTTGCCATTTGTTCGGCGCGTAATTGAATTGAAATTGTACCAGCTATCACCTCAATAGTTAGACTCGATACGATACGATAGGCAGATGTAACCTTAATAACTGCCCGTTTCTGGAGAAAGGGTGAGCATCACCTCTCTGGTGAAGGCCCCGATCCAGGCAGGCGCTTATTTATTTAAGATCACTGAATGTAAATTATCACTAAAAGTATATATATGTATAAGGGAAAATTCTGCTATAATAGATGTATAAAAACTTAAATTATGGTAGTAGCATTGTCCAGGACGATTAGGAAGGAACGATGATTAAATGTGTTATCGATATACATATAACTTTCTGGAGAGGAAAATAGCAGGGATGAATTGGGAAAGCAAAACCAAAAATTATGGAATGAATTTCGAGAAGACCCTGATGGGACTGATTTTATATACATATACACAACGAGATCCGAAAGTCGGCACACCAAAGTAATAAAAATATTTAAAAAATAAGACATTAAGTAATAATATTTACAGATTTATTTATTTTCACAAAATTTGCTCAAAATGGCTGCCTTCGTTCAGTAATGCATGAACAAACTCTTTTTACCATGTTTCAGGCCACTTTGTGGAGCACATGTTAATATCTGTTATGTTCATCTTTATTTCTTCCAGTGTATGTGACTTGTTTTTACAGAACCTTCCTTTAAGATAAACGCACAGGAAGAAATCTGTGGACGTCATATCGGGAGAAAGGGGCTACAATCCTTTAGAGATGATACGCTCGCCAAAAAACTTACGCTGATTGTTCACGTAACCACTAAGGTAAAACCACCCTTCATTAGTGAGGAAAACACGGTCAAGCTCTGCAATTCCATGGTTGACAACAAATGACCAAAATCATGCTCAGTACACTACGCGCTTTTCTTTATCCGGCTCCTTGAAATCCTGAACACTGTGAACATATGTACGAAAGTGTAACCGCTTCATCGTTCTCTGAGTACTTTAATATGAAATCTGATCTGGCTGGTCTAGTGGTTAACTCGTCATCGCAAATCAGCTGATTTCAAACTCGAGAATTCCTAAGGTTCAAATCTTAGTAAAAGCAGTTACTTTTATACAGATTTAGATCGTGGATACCGGTGTTCTTTGGGTTTCAATTAACCACACACCTCAGGAACCGTCTTCCTGAGACTGTACAAGACTACACTTTATTTACATTCATACTCTTTATCCCCATTCATCCTCTGATGTAATACCTTACGGCGGTTCCGGAGGCTAAACAGAAAAAAAGAGACAGAGGGCGCTGATAGTCTCTTCAAACTTTTTGAAGGCGAACGCTGCATCACATACTTTGCCAGTTTAGAATCAGTCAAAATGGCTGATCTCCCGATCTACTACCGATTCGAATTCTCTAAAACGGGCGATTAATCTCGTTATGGTCGAATTGTTAGGCACTGCCACATCCGGATATTTGCCTCAAAATTCGGTTAAAATACATGCATAAGAACGATTGAAAAAGTACTGTTTGACAATGCAAACTCGTTGCTGTTGGGAAAACGTCATGCTTACCGAGCTATTAACAAAGCACTACTGCAAGCGTCGTGTGATCAATACACATCACAATGGCGTCTAGGTTTGTTAATAATACCCATGGTGCTGTTATCTTGCGGTAACCGATAAAACTTTTTCAGTTATACTATTGAATTGGTAGACGCTTTAATTTTTACTTCCGTGACTTTTGAATCTCTCTCTCTCCCTCTCTGCGCGCGCGCGCGCGTGTGTGTGGATATATATATATATAAAGAAATGTTTTATTTATATTATTTTCTTCTTTCGATTTAACCTTTTTAGATCTCTTTTCCATTTCCTTTTTTCTTTCTGTTGTTTCCACAACTAAACGATGTCCCAAAATGAGTGAACATATATACCCAAGGCCAGGGCGCCAATTTGTCAAATGATATGCGTCACACGCAACATCCATGTCATAACTTCTAATAAAGCAAAAATATTATCAATTATCTAATATAAAATGTGTTTTTAAAAAATTAAAATGTATGTTCATTTTTTGACATCTTTATTTCATTCTTTCCGAGAGTGCTTGTTTTTGCTCTTGCTTATATCATCTGGAGCTGTTTTAGATTTTTCCTTTTCATCTAGTTTGAAATTCTCAATTCTTTTTTCAAACTCTATTCTATCTGTTATTATTTTTCCCGAATTTTTATTTACTTTTTCTAAATCTTAATTTACTTTCCGGTATCATTCCGTTTTTTTTTTTGTTTATCTTTTTAAAAGTTAAATAATTGCTTTGCAAGCCTGTTCTCCTCACTGTTTCTATAAATATGACCAAAAATTCTCATTCTTCATTTTCGCATTTCCGTTTCTAAAGTTTTTATTTCTGGTAAATTTCTTTTTTAGACTTAAGTCTACAACATTCCTCTGTTGTTTCGGGTCAAAAAATTTAAGATTTTTCTTTTAAAACATTTCTTATAATTAACTTTCCTAAAGACTCCTTTGCGTATAATGCCTCTGGGAAAATTACGGTTTTATAGTGTCGTAGTTTAATTTTATAACTTAAGAATTTCTTATTGTAAACATCCGTTGTCACTTTATAAGCTGTTTCCGTTTTAGGAATCGTACTTTTAATTCCTTATTTTTCGAGTACATTTCTTGTTATTATCTTCCCAAAATACTTAATTTTGCTTATTTTGTTGATTTTTGTTCATTTTCTAAAATTATTTCTTCTACACAGTTTTTTATCAGTTGTGTTTTTTCATAGGACATTTCTAAACCTATTCTTTTGCTGTTTTCTGCCAGTGGATGGACTTTCAATTTTTCTTCTGTATTTGTCCTAAGCTAATTACGTTATCTGCATAGACTAATGATTAATGGTTAATTTATTTTTTCGCGTTCGTAAATATACAGATTCTGAGATTCGATGCTAATCAGTTCTTTATTCCATTCTGTAATTACTTTTTCTAAGGTAATTTTGAATAAAATTAGGGAGATTCCATCATATTGTATTTCACTTTTCCGTCTACCGCTATAGCTCTAAAAACTAAAAGTATTGTAGTCGGTCCAATTTGGGCATTAGGCGCCCAAGTCACTGGATCTTGACGTTTTGATAATAAGGATCCCAATAAACCGAATGGAAATTTTCCGGTTCTTTGTTTTTACGTGTGCGCCTTCGGTGTCGCACTTTAACTCACCTTTATCTTCAGAACTACTGAACCGATATTGACCAAACTTGGTCAGCCATTAAATTTTCAACTTAAAAGGTCAAGGGGGTGAGGCTGTAGAACAAGGCCACCCACAGTATCTCGAGATTTTCCCTAATTAAGGTCATATTTTTCTTTAGTACATTTGTTAATAATTAAAAAATAATTATATTTGCAAAAAATGTTTTTCCAAAATTTCACCCCCTAAAAATGCTCTAAACCATGCCCAAATGGGTATACTGCATCAATAATATCCCCTGACACTACAAGTGTAGCACTGACGTGATGAATTATGATGCGTATGTAACTCCCGTGACGGGAAAGTCCTACAACTTTGTTGTCAGTTTTTTTTTTTTTTATCCCAATCGCATCTGATAATTCTGCTCGTAGTTTAATTTTAAATTTGGTGTTTATTTAATTGTTGTTATATTCCTATCTAATTCTACTACTTCTAATACTTGGTGTATGGATTCGTGGGCTTTTAAAATTCTTGAAAAACCAACATATTTTATACAATTTTTGTTTTTATTATTTATAATAGTTTTTCAGTTTAGAATTTGTTCAGTGCAGGAGGACAAAAATCACCTTGATATTCTCCCAAACTTTGTAGATTATTCTGTTTTTTAATGCTTTACTTAATTATTTTTATTTAAATTTTATTTTTTATTGTAAATAATTTGAGGTAAACTTTTAAAGATTTAAACTATTAAAGGTTTTTTAATGCATTTTATTTTATTTGTATTTGTCATAAATAGCTGAAAAGAATTTTGAAATTAATTTTGAGTTTACTGTTACATTTGATCGGTTTATTTATGTTTTTAAGTAAACACGTATGAATACGTAATACGTCATAATATTTTAACATTTTCATATTTTCTATACGGTTTAGAGTTAACTTTATTAATGTAACTTTATTAATTGAACGTACGTAAGTTATTAGGTTGAACATGCAAAGCTAAAGAAAAAGAGGAACAAATAAAAAAATAAAAAAAAGAAGGAAAATGAAAAACATCGTTTGTTGTAACGGTATCATGTTGGAGAGCTCCATTCCCTACTCGATATAAAAAACGCTGTACTATTGGGCTAAGCGCCAATGCTCGAGTTCGTTCTGTAATGTAAACGTTCACCTACCATTTGTAACGTATATTCAAAATGTGTTCTGGTTTTCTATATTTCTTTGGCATTATTTCTTTCTTATTTTCTTAAAAAATAAAATTATTACTTACACGTAAAATCTTTCTTTGAACATTTTAACTGAAGTTTTTTAATTATTTTCATAAGTTTTACGGTCATATAGAACTCAAAAGTATTCAATCAAATTTGTGAATATACTTATACATTTTTAGTTCATGTTATATCCCACCGGCTCCTAAATAAAAATATGAGTCGAATATTTTATACATCTCTGCGCCTTTTTACTTCTTTTTTCGAAGTAAAGGAAGTATTGTGATTGCGAAAAATTTCAGATTTCAACGGAAATATCCATTTTGACCATCCCTAAATCCGTTTTGTTTAGTTTCGGCGTGATGTATAAGTACGTATGTATCTCGAATAACTCAAAAACGATTAGCCGTAGAATGTTGAAATTTTGTATTTAAGACTCTTGTAAAATTTAGTTTTGCACCTCCCCTTTTGATTGCAATCGACTTGACCAAAAATGTCCACAAAATCCCAAAATTCAAAAAGATTGGATTTTTCTTAACTGCAGTAATGAGCCTTCATTGAGAACTTTTCAACGATATATCGTAAGTGGTACTTATTTTCGTTGGTTCCAGTTATAGCCAAATAAAATTTTAATTAATGAAATATTTTGATCTTACAAGAGGAAGAGACGTCGGTTCGAATCAGACTTCATCTCCTTTTTTTTAACTTTTTTTTTAATTTAAAAATGTTGATTTATTAACTATTAATCACTGATTGTAAAAAAAATTACAATAAATAATAATTCAATAATAACAGTAAAAAAAAAAAAAGAAAAAATACCGAAAGATATTAGTGAAATAAAATTTTATGTACTTTTAAACATATATTTATGTAATTTAATAGGCGTACAAGGAAATCATGTGGTATCCACGTTAGATATTTTATAAAGTGAAATGACTTTTTAGGGAGTGAAAAATGACAGTCTATAAGGGATATTTAAATCAGAACCTATATAAATTTAAATATTTAATACTTATAGTTAAATATTTTGAAACAACAATATTTTAATCTATAATCGATGGATGAAGCCGTTACAAAATGAAAATCCATTTTGACAAAACAAAATAAATTTAAAAAAACGAAATTTAAAAAAAATGACAACAGCTGTTTCGATAGTACCTTCCTAAAGTGTTTCTGATGCCTGTTTATTTTATGTTCCTTTATACTAATTTATCTATATGTTTAAAAAAAAAATTCTCCATTAACATCAACAATTTACACTTTTCCATTTCCCTAACGATTAGCAAGCTGAAATTAAAAATTTTTATTCCTAGCAAAAAGAACTCTAAAATAAAGAAAACAAATTATCTTAATTAAGAACACTTTGTGGTTAAACTAAGAAAAGAGGTTGTAAAGTGATGTGCCCACCGGGCTGGTTTAATGGTTAACTCGTCGCGATTCGGTTTAACAGTTGATTTTCGAAATCGGAGGTTCTGATATTCAAATTCTAGTAAAGGTTAGTTGTTTTTTTATGGATTTGAATACTATGCAGTGGATACCGGTATACTTTGGTGGTTGGGGTTCAATTAACCACACGTCTTAGGAATGGTCAGCATAAGTCTATACAATACTACACCTCATTTACATGTCATACTATCATCCTCATGTTATTAGGTAGTGGAGGGGGTTGCTTATTGTTCACTAGGTGAACAGATTGCTACGTACAGTACACAAAAAAACTGATGTCAAGACCGGACGAGATGGAAACTTGAAAACTAGGGTTATATTCTCCTATAAATTACAAATATAAAAAAAATTTTTCCTCTCATTTTTAAGGAGAAGAAAAGTAATACAAATTTAACGTTTTAAAACCAGAGTATATTGTTCCATTTGAAGTGTAACAGTGAACTCTTTCAAGAATATTTAGTTCAAGAATTCTCAAAGGTAATATTTACAAGTTGTAAATATTTCTGTATAAACTGTACCAAAGAAGTTTAATAGGTACTTATTATTCTACCATTATAGGAATATTACTTTTCTGATTCTTCTCTTTAAATAAACCATAAAAGAATGAAACTCTTTTTAATAGCTAAGGTTAAATTTTAAACTTCACTCAGTTTGCTATCAAATTATGATACAATTGAACTGTAATAAAAAGTTTAATTTTTTTTACTTGCTTTACTTTTTAACTTACGGTGCCATCAAATCATGTTTAAAACGTACCCTCAATTCCCGCAACCTTAATTAAACTCATTTCCCGACATCATAAAAAAAATTTATACAGAGCCGTAAGTGTGGTTACAATACAAATTCCATTTCAATTTCATATATTTCTATATTTTATATATAGAAAATTTTTCGTCGGAGTTTAAAAAAAAAATATATATATATTTTTTAAAAACTTGATTTTCTTAAAAAAAAACACAAAAACAAAAAAAAACATTTAATGATAAACAGAAAAAAATAATCTTTTTTTTCAAGAAAATAACTAAAACAATTTTTCTATTTACGCTTGACTGAAAAGAAAAGCGCTCTCATATACGACTTTATGGTTAGAGCATGCCCTACGCTTTTCTTTGTAGTCATGTATAAATAGAAAATTTCTGTAAAAGTTTTTCTTGCAAACAAGAACCAAGTAACAATTTTATAACTTTCTGCTTTGTTGGTGTCTTATCTTCCTTTACTCTTCATCTTTTCGCTATGCATTTTTTCCTTTCCTCGGAGGACTTTGTTCTAGTTCGCTTATCCTTCCTCCGTTGAAATCCTTCTGTTTTTCGCAGTTTCTTACGACACTTTTTTTTTGTTCATCCTCTTTTATGTTGTTTCTTTCGAAATCTTTTTTAATTTTTTGCACCTATCTTGTTAACTTTTTTCTCATAAAAACTTTTTTTTTATCTCCGGGTCTACCGTTAGGTATTGCTTCAGAGAATGAGATGAATGATTTGTAGCGTGTGAAAATGCCATGCTTGACCGGGATTCAAACCCGGGACCTCCGGATGAAATGCCGAGACGCTACCATTCGCGCCACGGAGGCCGGCCTCTTAGGTACTTGAATATTTGTTTCGTTAACCTGTTTTCATTCATTCTATATATGTACCAAAAGAAAATCAATCTTTTTCTGATTGCTTCCGAAATCTTTTCTACGTTTTTGTATACTTTATCATTACTTTTAGTTTCCAGCCGTCATTGGTTTTTACTGGACCCATTTTTTTAATTTTTTTTTAACCTCGTGGACCATCGTTAGGTATTAATTCAGAGGTTGAGATGAATGAGTGGCGAATCCATGCCTAAGCGGGATTCGAATCCGGGACCTCCGGATTAAAGGGTGAGACGCTACCACTAGCACCACGGAGGTCGGCAGTGGACCCAATATTACTTACTCTTCTCTCTAAAAATTCTGATTTATAATCAAATGATTCGCATTCACAGGCGTATATATATATTCTGTTTTAATTACTGCGTTATTTTTACTTTTTTTTTTTCTTATATTATTAGCATATTTCTTTTTTTTGTTATTTATTTATTTATTTTTTAAATTATGTTTTTAACAATTAAATTTGCTTTTTTTTAAGATGGGTTTTTTAAATCTATATCAGATAAAAGGATTTTTAATTTAACTTACGAAGTTTTCCTGTAACCTTTATTGACTAGTAACAGAAATAAATGAAATTCTTCCCTTTTGAATAAGTGACTTAGTTTAATTTTTTCCTGTCAAAGTTTATTATTATTTTCATCTACTTTTTATAGATAAAACTTTTCTATTGTATTAAACGGAGAGAGTTATGATTTATATTTACAACAGTGAACTTTTTTTTTAATTATTTGATTTTTAGCATACTGTATAATAATTTTACTCAATATGAAG